>NC_090647.1:427449003-427767337 GCF_040937935.1 Hyperolius riggenbachi | reverse complement strand
GTGGTGCTAAGCATGGGCACGTGTGCGCCCCCATGGGCACAATCCGATAGTCTGCTAATGCAAAATGAATGTTTTAAAATGTCCATTTTGCACTAATAAGTGCAAAAACAGGATGCTTTAACCACTTGAGGACCCACCCTTTACCCCCCCTTAAGGACCAGCGCTGTGTTGAGTGATCTGTGCTGGGTGGGCTCTGCAGCCCCCAGCACAGATCATGTAGCAGGCAGAGAGATCAGATCACCCCCCTTTTTTCCCCACTAGGGGGATGATGTGCTGGGGGGGTCCAATCTCTCCTGCCTACATGTGGCTGGCGGGGGGGGCACCTCAAAGCCCCCCTCCGCGGCGAAATTCCCCCTCCCTCTCCTACCTGCTCCCCCCCGGAGATCAGGGCTGCACAGGACGCTATCCGTCCTGTGCAGCCAGTGACAGGACGTCCCCTGTCACATGGCGGCGATCCCTGGCCGCTGATTGGCTGGGGATCGCCGATCTGCCTTACAGCGCTGCTGCGCAGCAGCGCCGTACAATGTAAACAAAGCGGATTATTTCCGCTTGTGTTTACATTTAGCCTGCGAGCCGCCATCGGCGGCCCGCAGGCTATTCACGGAGCCCCCCGCCGTGAATTGACAGGAAGCAGCCGCTCGCGCGAGCGGCTGCTTCCTGATTAATCAGCCTGCAGCTGGCGACGCAATACTGCGTCGCTGGTCCTGCAGCTGCCACTTTGCTGACGCGCGGTATGAGTGCGCGGTCGGCAAGTGGTTAAACATCTACTTCGCATTAGCAAGTTAAGAAATCCTAGTTAGACAATGATGAGGATGAAATAGGACATTTTTATGATCATTTTTGTGCAAATATAGTTTATGCAGCTTCGAAATAAGTTGAACAGTGAACAAATAATGTAGCAAACTGTATTAATTCGTATACATTTAGCTTAAACTTGCACCTCCTTGATCCATCCCTAATAAGTTTAACTAGATTTTTTTTTCTTCTACTACTAAGTACCGATGAGTGAAATGTGTAAGTTTGAGCTTGCAGTGAATTGGGACTTTCAAAGATTTTTGAGATAAAAGCTCAATGATTCTCCATGCAATCACTTTTTAGACAAAAGATTCCAGGGAAAGCTGGGAGGCAGCACAGCACCAAAGTTACAGAGGAAGCATGGAATGGGCATCTGCTGAGTGAATAATTTGTTCACAGTAAGCCCCAGCAGCCAATGAGAACAATTGTCTGTATGATAGGAGGTAGAGAGACAGGGACCCTTATTCAATTCCCTTTTTCTCCTAGGAGATCATTTTTCATCTTCTGTTTAAAAAATAACTTTTCAGCGCTGCAATTGAAAAAGTAACACAAAATAGGTTAAAACAATGCTTCCGAGTTCTGTGATTGGGCTAAAATTTTAGAGTTGCAGTAAATTGGATTTCTGTGAAATTCCGATTTCCAATTTCTTTTTTCGGATTTCCAATTTCCAATTGGAATTGCCGATTTCCGATTGGAAATGCAGAAATTTCAATTCAGAATGTGAACGAGCATCTTTGCAGTGCATGTTATCCGTGCACTGCGCCACATACAGTGAAGCATGTAGTCCATGAAAAGTATACTTCGCGATCATTGTTAACGTGCACATTTTCTGGTAATGCATGGCATGCAGTGTATTTGAATGACTGCACACCGTTAAAGTAACACTGTAGCGAAAAAAAACCCCTTATGATACAATAAATTGTATGTGTAGTACAGATAATTAACAAAACATTGGTAGCAAAATAAATAGTGTCCATTTTTTTTTAGGTATATAGTTTTTTTTTTATAACATTGCATCATTCTCTAATAATTGCAATTTCCACAATACCCTCAGCATTTTAAATGATTTCACAGAACAGGCTACTGACCTTTTGAACTTTTCTCTGCAGAAAAACCATACAGAAAAAAACAAACAAAGAAGAAACAATGAGAGGCAGTTGAGATAAGTGCTTCAAAAGACAGTGCTGTCCACGACTTTATAAAGTCGCAGAGCTAACAGAAGCTCTTTTGCATAGATGACAACTGAAGTTTCTTAACTCTTCCTGTACTGGAAACAATATGAGACTTAATATCTGTGCTAATAATGTTTTATTTCTCAGCAGTACTACACATACAAGTCATTATCTCATTAGCAGGGCCGGTTCAAGTAACAATTGGGCCCTAGGGCAAAATTAGCCTGGGGCCCCCCAACAGACACCCCCAAACAAAAAGCGCCATCAGAGGCCCTTTGTTGCAGCCAAATCTCCCTCCTGGGCCCCTGAGCTGGCTGCTGACCCTCCCCCAATCACCTCCCAATTTAACAGACTCTGCAGAGTCCCTGGGGAGCAACAGTTAAGATGGGGGAGGGACACCTTGGGGGCTCCTACAGGCTCTGGGGCCCTGGGGCAATTGCCCATTTTTTCCCATGGTAGCTCCGGCCCTGCTCATAAGTTTATTTTCACTTCAGATTCCCTTTAAACATCAGGCACATTGTGATAGGTAGGCGTTGCATTGCAGTGTGACGATCCACATTACAATGTGGGCTTTCACGTTGCACTGCAACACACCACTGTAAGCATAGCCTTAGAGGATTGTGTTCATCACAAACAGTGAAGGTTTACATTCGAAGAAATACATTTCTATAAATATAAACACTTTATTTTGTGGACGTAGTTGCAAGTATTCAATACAACAGTCACATAACAGTCTCTGGAAGCAACAATGAAATGTATTGAGTCACATTCATCACAGCCAAAGTCTTTCAGATGTAAAATGGAAGACATATTATTGGCACTGAGAGCAAAGGTCTTGCCACAATCAACCAAAGCAAAATGATCATCCAAACCTCCCAGGAATGTAACTCAGGCACAGGAACATCAAATCAATTACCTGGGACAGATGCTGCATATTTTCTCTGATATGATAGCCAAAACAATGTCACTTGAACTTTAGGTTTACTATCTAGTGCATGCAGCTTCCAGTACATCAGCAGAGGTAGTAACACATTTCTAATGTCTAGTTTTACAGGTACGGTATGGATGAAAAGAAGAAATTAACCATTTTTACAGGCAAATATAGTAGTAGTGTTGATGAATAAAGAGGCATTGAGAAACCTTAGTGAAACATCTGGAAATGTACAATTGTTGATAATAGGCATCATATTTTAGGCATAATTAGAAGCAAGTGGAACATATCTTCTATTATAAATACCTGAACTGTTTTGAGGGCAGCCTCTGGATAGTTCAGTAGTTGTCAAATAAGTCCATGTCGCCAAGCTCCCATCTATGCATAAGTGTGGCTGCACTGCACAGGTGCAAGAAGGCCCACAAATGAACAGTTGCAAGGAGCTGCTCATGTAGCGCTTTTGCCTCCGTGCACAAGTGACTCCGTGCTGCTGCGCAGAAGCAGGCCTCAAGCCGCACTTGTTTATGGACAGGAGAACAGCCATGAAGAAGCAAAGGGTCCCATCAACCAGCGGGGGGCTCAAGAACGCTACGAGAAGCCTCTGCAAGATCCAGAGGCTTTCTTCTACTAAGGTAAGTATCTTACTTTTTTAAATCACAGGTTAGCTTTAATCAGAGCATAAACTCTTTCTCTCTGTATATTTATGCTTTTGTTTAATTGTCTCGTAACAGGCAAAAAAGGAAAACTATCGCCTCTAGGCAGGTCTTTAAGTATGACCTTGAAAGGACAAACTGCAAGGGATCCTTTACTAAGCTTAAAGAGGAACTCCAGTGAAAATAATGTAATAAAAAAGTGCTTCATTTTCACAATAATGATGTAAAAATGATTTAGTCAGTGTTTGCTCATTGTAAAATCTTTCCTCTCCCCGATTTACATTCTGACATTTATCACATGGTGACATTTTTACTGCTGGCAGGTGATGTTACTGGAAGGAGAAGCTGTTTTCTATTTTGGCAGTTGGAAACAGCTGTAAACAGCTGTTATTTCCCACAATGCAATGAGGTTCACAGACAGGAAACTGTCAGGACCATGATCCTGACATCACACTGTGGGAGGGGTTTCACCACAATATCAGCCATACAGAGCCCACTAATGATCTGTTTGAGAAAAAGGAAAAGATTTATCATGGAAAAGGGGGTATTGATGGGATGAAGTTCAATTCTTGGTTATGGCTTCTCTTTAGGTCTGTCTCTGTTGCTTGCATATCTGATTTTATGTTGCCATAAACCCACTGATACCAGGAACTCCATCTGCTGGTTGCAAACAGTAAACATTATTTCTGTACAATGTAATATATACTGGATTCATGAAAAAAATCTACGTTATTTTAACTACTGGTTATAATAAAGACTATATGGGCTTGATTCACAAAAGAGTGCTAACTGTTAGCACGGCCGTTTTCGCGCAAATTTTTGCATTTGCGAATTTTCGTGCGAAACGATAACGTTTTCGTGCGCAAACGTGAATTCTCGTGCGAAACGATATCGATTTCGCGATAAAATTCACATTTGCACGCGAAAACGTTATCGATTTGCATGAAAATTCGCGACCGCGCGCAATGCGAAAATTCGCGCAAAAACAGCCGTGCTAACAGTTAGCACTCTTTTGTGAATCAAGCCCACTATAAAAGCATTATACAGGTAGTTGTTATATTTTTTTTTCCTAAATGTGTCGCCTGATGCACTGGAAGATGCTGTAGACTGTGAAAACAAATTACAACAGCTCACTGCACCTTACTGGCCTTATTCCGTTTCTAACATGGGAGTTATCTCGAGTGCTAACTGTTGTGTTCTTACTCTACAGTCCATTATTCTGATGTGACTCTCTGACCATAGTGGCTTAGCTACTGCAGAGCAAAAACTTTTCAAAATGCTGAGCATGCTGTGCAGCTGACATGGTATGTACTGTTTCTTAAGTTAAAAATAATGGTGTGGAGGTCCCCCTTCTAAGCCATAACCCCTTTTCATCAACTGCATAGGGACTTGAAATTGGCATGTCGAGAACCAGAGAGCACCCCATCTCGATCCAACAAGTTGATTGAAAACTATTTTTATCCTCATAGCAACAAGACCCCCTCTAGAGTTTAAGTGTTTCATCTGGTCTTAAGTTTTCTGTCATTTTGTCTAAAGGATATTTTCATCTTGCTTGCTGTGCACCATCTTACAGTGTTAGTGGCATTTAGAGGCACGATATCTCGCACATTTTTACTTGGAGAGCTGGCACTTAAATTATGTAATTCTGTTGGTCATAAATATGCCCATAAATTACATGGGGCAGTGTTATGTCAGTGGCATCATTCATGTGATCTTACCATGCATATAAATACACACATATCTAGCTGGATGCTGTATTTTTCTAATTAAGTGAAAGAAAACAGCAAATAATTTTGAGAATATCACACTGTAAACAGGATGAGAATATTTTTATGCGAGTTTAAACAAGACTTCAAAGAAATGGTGCTTATCTGCTTATCTATCTAACGAATACATGAATGGAGCAATAGGACAGCACCTTCCACTACCCCTTCAGTATTGGACTTTGACCTTTTGGTTTGTGTTCTGGATTTTGGAGAGCTTGTACAGCAGTCAAAAGCTACAGAAGAGGAACAAAAAGACCTTCATATGTGCTCAACAACACTTTAAAACAAAAAAAAAAAAATCTATATATCCATTGAAAGGGGCTTTTTTTTTTTTTTTACAAAATCATAGAGGCTCCAAACCTTCAATTTATAGCTTACTGCAGTCTCACAACTATGCTAACACTGCTAAGCAATCACTGTAGCTCATTTTTGAAAGTGCCCTGGCACTAACACTGTATGTTGGTAGCACATACTTTTTTTTTTAAATACTTGACTTTGTACGCATGCCAAACACATAAATGAGGAGATGTCAGTCATATTAAAAATATTTCCTTTTATAACATGAATCTCATCTGGTATAATGTAATTTTCCATTACTAGACACACATTGTTCTGCACCCAGGAAAAAGACGTTGTTTCGGTATATGTATTTTAACTGTGAAGAAATATTTGGTTTTCTAGCAATTGAAACTGGACTCTGTAGAGATCTTCATAAAGAAAATTTGCTTGGTTGCAGAGTAGAGGCAGAAGGTATTTAAATTATACCGCTCTATGAGTAGAGGCAGAAGGACTTGGAGTGATCCTCTTAACCAAAAACTAGGCAGGTCAGAGAGTAGAGGCAGAAGACTTTTGAAGAGATTATCCTAAAAAATCACCTGCGCTTAGAGAGCGATAAGGTCCTGGAATTGTTATGTTTTAACAAAAAAAAAGTAAATCATAATAACCATTTTCTTAGAGTAGAGGCAGGGAGCCCTTGGAGGGGTTCGCTTTACCAAAAAAAACATAGCTGGGTCATAGAGCACAGGCAAATGACTCTTTTTTTCCCTTTTATAAACGTGTTTATTAGGCATAGCTGCAGAAATACACCATACAGAGAAATGCATCCAAAGTAGATTGTCATATGAATCATGGCATGATCATTAGATAATTAGATAACAGGAGAATCATCAGTGGACTGTAGCAGTGTTTACAAAGTGAGAATCCATTATCACATTCAGGAAGTCTTTCTTGCAGCAATGAGCAATATAAAGAACTCATAAACAATATTATTGTGACAGGTAATAACAAACAAAATGCACACAATAACCAAGATGGATGACTGTACAGCAACACTTTGACAACAGAAAAGTACAGACTAACCAGCAAGCTCATGGTGACCCAGAACTCATTGGAGTGTGTAAGGGACTACAATGGTCCTAAAAGCCCCCTTACAACAGAAAAGGACAGCAAGTAAGCATTTTATGCAGTAATCCTTGAGGAAAAAAATCCACCCACTTAGCCCAAACTTTATTAGATTTACCAGGGCACCCTCTATGCATATATACCAACTAAATAAAAGGGAATATCTAATTAACCTGTATCAACCACTGAGGCCCCCTGGGGACGCATGAAATGATCCAGCACAAAGTGATAGCCCGTCGAGCATATAACAGAGCTTCTCTCAGCAGAGTACTTTCAAACTTGGAGCATTGGTGATCCAGGAGAACTCAATATAAGCATGTTTTAGATTACAATGATAGTGGTCTTACAATAACATATAATAACACTTAAGCAATTTGCCTCCGGTAGCTCCGAATACAGTCAAAAGACCACATCATATGCCAAAATTCTGCAACATCTGCTGGGATTTTAGGACTGATAGTAAGGTAATCTGCTCTGATTCGAGCGAGCCTAAGTGGTGTAAAATAGGCCAGACAGAGTAAGTAAAATTGGATTAAGTTGCCATTTGCTGAAATTGAAGCATGCACATGTGATTCAAGAGCATCTGCCCATTCCACTGAGATCTTATCTGGAATATGAGCTAGCTATTTAGGTTTCAAGGATTCAGAGTCAAAGGTTGCAATGACAGTTATAAGGGAAGAGTATAGGGTAGTAATCAGACCCCCGAACCTTAAAGCACATAGGCTTCAATTCATCAAAGGGTGTTCGATAACAAAATCCCAGTCCTTAAAATACCGCATTCGGTATTTTACACTTCACTGTGCTAATTCATCAATATTTTCACACATGTGGTAGATGTTCGGTAAGTTACCGAAGAGGTCCGTGCAGTGAGGGCATTACAATAGGAAAGAGGCAGCACCGACATCCCTATACATGTGCCTTTTATATTTGTTGTGCTGCCTCTGCTCTTGCTGAATCTGTCTCATTAGTCTTAAGTTTCTATTTACTTGCCACAGCTTAGATGAACTGCTGAGAAACATTACACATTCCCTGCTTAGGTCATTTTGCCACGAGCTCCCACTTGCATCCCTGCATATTTAAACAGGCACTCAAGGGGTTACACTACCGAAGGGTGCCTAGAAAAGAAGGGTGCCTGGAAAATAACTTTAATTCTTTTCTCTCCCCTGGCTGCCTGGGGGGGGGGGTCTGTTCCACCCAGTGGCGTAGCTTTGGAGCTGTGGGCCCCGATGCAAGTTTTACATTGGGGCCCCCAAGCACTCTATACATAACAATTGATACGGCGCACCAAAACCTGCCAAGGACAACTACAGTGTCAGAGGTGCAAGAAGGGGATGGGGAACAGCTTGTTAATGATTACCACTATTTAAAGTGTCTATAGAAGTGATTATTACCAGCACAGGACCAATAGAGAGCTAATACTGCATTTGAGGGAGGGCCCTTTGGGGCCCCTCTGGCCCAAGGGCCCCGATGCGGTCGCTACCGCTGCAACCCCTATTGCTACGCCCCTGGTTCCACCCGAGAAGCCTGGCCAACCTATCAGCAGCACTTGCAGGGGACAGGGGAGGTTTCTATGGTCCTGTCACACACTGAGAAGGCATTCCAAGCTCCTTATCGACAGGGGAGAGCTGGAGATAAACACCGCACATGTTATCGAATGCTGTGAGCTTGATGAATTAACATTTGCTGACATTTTGCTGACATGTGTTGAGGTAATCACTTAACAAGTCGGTAATTTATCTCTCTGCACAGGAATGTCTGCTTCTCATGCGGTAACTGCTTTGATGAATTAACATTTTACTAAGTGCTCCGTAAAGTCAGCTGTTTTCAGCATTACCGAATGCGGTAATGCTTGATGAATTGAAGCCAGTGTATGCCTACTATGGGAAAATCAGAAAACCGGATTAGCTAAGTTACAAATTGTGTTAGCCAGCAGTGCTTGAGCTGAAGATACTGGTAGAAAAAGTCATGTGGGATGTAGCAGATTTTAAGTTGATCAAACAATAAGAATAAATCTTGCTCTAGGACATGTGAGAAGTCGACCACCCCCACCAGTTGCCACACTGACGCATACAGAAATGCACCTTGTATGTATTTAGAGAGTTTAGCATGTCTAATTCCCCCTCATCTGTGACTAATAAAAAGTTGTAATTTGATCCCTCAGGTGTGTCAGCTGACTGCCATGGCAGAAAGTTATTTGGTAAACACAGGATGTTAACAATATGTCTGCTTCCATGAAAGCAGGAAGTAGACATAATGCAGATTTATTGCAGGATATGTATCAGCTGTAACCAAATAAATGTTTCTCTTTAAAGTGAGTCTGCATTTTTTTTAAACAGATGCTATCCTAAGGAGAGTGAAGGCTCTGGGTCATATAGAGCATTCCTGTTCTCCCCCCGCGGTCCCCTTTCCCCAAAGGCACCTCCATTTGAATCTCCTGCTGCGGGAGATTACAGCAGTCTTCTGGAGCACTCGGGCTTCCAAAAACAGGCGGCTCTGAACTGTGCACACGTGAGTGCACGAGAGAGGGCGCTCGCCAGTGCACGAGAGAGGGCGCTCGCCAGTGCACGAGAGAGAGCGCTCGCCAGTGCACGAGAGAGGGCGCTCGCCAGTGCACGAGAGAGGGCGCTCGCCAGTGCACGAGAGAGGGCGCTCGCCAGTGCACGAGAGAGGGCGCTCGCCAGTGCACGAGAGAGGGCGCTCGCCAGTGCACGAGAGAGGGTGCTCACCAGTGCACGAGAGAGGGCGCTCGCCAGTGCACGAGAGAGGGGGCGCTCGTCAGTGCACGAGCGAGGGCGCTCGCCAGTGCACGAGAGAGGGGGCGCTCGCCAGTGCACGAGAGAGGGCGCTCGCCAGTGCACGAGCGAGGGCGCTCGCCAGTGCACGAGAGAGGGCGCTCGCCAGTGCACGAGAGAGGGCGCTCGCCAGTGCACGAGAGAGGGCGCTCGCCAGTGCACGAGAGAGGGGGCGCTCGCCAGTGTACGAGCGAGGGCGCTCGCCAGTGCACGAGAGAGGGGGCACTCGCCAGTGCACGAGAGAGGGCGCTCGCCAGTGCACGAGCGAGGGCGCTCGCCAGTGCACGAGAGAGGGCGCTCGCCAGTGCACGAGAGAGGGCGCTCGCCAGTGCACGAGAGAGGGCGCTCGCCAGTGCACGAGAGAGGGCGCTCGCCAGTGCACGAGAGAGGGCGCTCGCCAGTGCACGAGAGAGGGCGCTCGCCAGTGCACGAGAGAGGGTGCTCGCCAGTGCACGAGAGAGGGTGCTCGCGCATTCGCAGTACTGAGCGGCCCAGAAGCCCGAGTGCATCCGAAGACTCCTGAAGCCAGCACAACCCCGGAAGAGAGCAGTCTACGACTGAGGGAATGAGTACATCGGGAGGAGAACAGGAAGGCTCTATAGGCTCCCCTATCCTTTGGTAAGTTTTTATTTTAAAATCCGCTTCAGACTCCCTTTAAAGGTTATTATGCTGTTGCTTATCTTTTAGAGCAGAGAGGAAGTTCTGAGTTTAGGTCCACTTTAACTGAATCAAAGGATGCTAGATGAGGATATTTAGCAGCAACAGGCAGCAGCCAAGGAAGTTTATTAAGGCGCATGCATGTGGTCATTTACAGGACTGTGTTGATTTAACAATATACGGCTGCAGCCAAAATTTGAGGCCTCAATGGTGTGCGTCGGTGGTGGGTCCACAAACGGTCCGACCATATGGGTGGCAGATACAGTTTGCATAGGCTAGGGCTGGTTGACTGTTTTCTGCATTAACCTAATGGGGACTGGTGGAAAATTGTGAAGGAGCGCTCCCTCAGTGTTTATATTTAAGTATTCAAATACCCAAGTGGAGCTTGCAGAGATTTAACACAGAATTGAGACACAGAGGGCCCAAAATAAAGTAGTATGTACTGCTAAATGGGTATGACAAGTAAGTACGTGTTTTATACTCACAAACAAGGGTAATTTTTTTTTTACTATTTTTATTCTATTGGCGCCTCTGTTTCTCATTTACGTAGATACTAAGGAATTTAATTCAGGGAATAATTTCTTAAGGATAAATGTATGAACATGTTCCAGCATGTACACAATTTGGGCCAATATAATAATCTTAGAATAATCCTCCCAGTTACATTAACTGGAAAATGACTCCAAGTAAGAAATGTATCCTCAACAGAGGATATGTGGGGTTCAACAGTCATTTTAAGAAATTCTGTGCACCCTGGCACCACATAAATTCATAAATATTTAATCTGTGTGACAGTTTGTAGCTGGGATTGCGCGGAGACATCACGGATGTTGTTGGTATCTAAGGGGAGAATAGGCAAATTCGCTTATAAAATAATTACCTGTGCCTAAAGGCAGATTGTCTTTTGATTGTTTTATTTAAATTTAGTTACATAGGTCTCTTAGCAGTAGGATAATCCTCTGAGACCTAGAAAGATGGTTTATTTTAATAAAAGATCATCTTTTGAACAAAACCATCCCAGCTCTGCAGAACATTATTTCCAATAACACACATGCAGCAGGGCAGGCAGGCACCTCTAAACATATTCAGCAAACTGACCACTGGTCAATCTTAGGCAGCCAGTAGTCCAGCAAGTCTTAACTTTGGTGATTGAAGATGGCAGATCTAGAGAAATATTTGTTAACCACTACTGAGAAGCATGTGAGTTTGCTGTACTTTCATCCCTTGATGGTGTTCATACTGCTTTAGCTTTCCGATTGATTGTATGACTTTCAGGCCTATGAGAGTTATTCTCATTACTATTGGGATGGGGAAATCAATAGGCAAGTGCTTAACAATCTCCTCCTCTTGGTGATGTATTCAGCTGTCACTTGTTTTGCTGAGATGAGTTATTCAAGCTTGGCCATGTAAAGTGGATCCAGCAGGGTTCCATCAGTGTTCTGTATGCAGTTTTAGCTGCCACTTGTGTGAAGTGCACGTATTCCATTGACTATGTCATCCACACAACCTCAGCTACATACTCCATGACTACTCTCAGTTGTAGCTGCTCCAACATATAGGGTGTAGATCCATTGGAAAAGGGTAAACTCTTTCCTGACTCACTTCAGTAACAGCTACAGACCATGGTATAAAATGTTACATTGTTAGCTTCTGGGCCAGTCAAAAGTTTGCTTGGATCTTTGGAGCCTTTAACATTTTTTGTGCTGTGTGGCTGAGTTCTATGTAGTAGTGCTCCTAATGAGTCGATTACGATTACGCAAGATTTTTCATATTTTTTTGCAATTATGCATTGTGTAATTGCAATTACATTACGTACAGCATACTATGTTTGTGAATCGTAATTATGCCTGTAATTAAGTAATTACATGTAATTTGCATTCATTGCGTAAAAATATTCGCATCATTTTGCCAATGTACTGCTCATGTATGGCTATTAGTTAAATATTCAATGCAAAAAATGCAATCATATGTGAAAAAAAAATTGTTCATCAGCCAGTATACTGCACGAGTGGCTATTTAAATATTCAATGCGAAAAATTGAAATTTTTTCCATTTATCAGCCAGTTCGCATGCGGAAAAACAGTCACGTCTGCAATTAGGCATAAATTAAGCTAACATGCATAATTACAGTTAATGATTACGTTTCCATGCAAACAATTTTACGAGTAAACTGAAAATTTCACATTACATTTCAAATTTTGACGTGTAATTACGCATAGGCGTAGTTTCTGTCCACCACTAGTTCTATGAGGCAAACAATACGCATGACAGCATGGTTATATTTAGTTGGTGCACTGCCATAAGATTTAAGTCATTTATAGGGAACTAACACTGGAGGTAGAGGGGCATTAAGGAGTATTCCTAGAACAGGGAGATGAGGCAAAGGAGTGGGGCCAGGAGTCTCTAAAGTAGTATGAAGGGCAAAGTGACAAAAAATCAGTCAAGACTTAGTGGTACAATAAATCCAGGTACCCATCTTGCAGCAGATGCCACTAAAATGACTCAGTGACTGAGAATTCTCAACATAAGATACCAGCAAAAGATAAACAATTATGGACATACAACTTGACAGTTTAGTAGAGTTTTTAGGAAGCTCTCTCGTGCATGTCTAACTAATTATTACTATCTAGTATTTACTGTGGGTTGCAAAAGTATTCGGCCCCCTTGAAGTTTTCCACATTTTGTCATATTACTGCCACAAACATGAATCAATTTTATTGGAATTCCCCATGAAAGACCAACACAAAGTGGTTCCACATGAGAAGTGGAACGAAAATCATACATGATTCCAAACATTTTTTACAAATAAATAACTGCAAAGTGGTGTGTGCATAATTATTCGGCCCCCTTTGATCTGAATGCAGTCAGTTGCCTATAGACATTGCCTGATGAGTGCTAATGACTAAATAGAGTACACCTGTGTGTAATCTAATGTCAGTACAAATACAGTTGCTCTGTGAGGGCCTCAGAGGTTGTCTAAGAGAATATTGGAGCAACAACACCGTGAAGTCCAAATAACACACAAGACAGGTCAGGGATTAACCACTTCACCACTGAGGGGTTTTACCCCCTGACCACCGAGCAATTTTCACCTTTCAGCGCTCCTTCCATTCATTTGTCTATAACTTTATCATTGCTTATCACAATGAAATGAACTATATCTTGTTTTTTCCGCCACCAATTAGGCTTTCTTTAGGTGGGACATTATGCCAAGAATTCTAATTGTGTTTTAATGGGAAAATAGGAAAAATGTGGGAAAAAATTAATTATTTTTCAGTTTTCGGCCATTATAGTTTTTAAATAATGCATGCTACTGTAATTAAAACCCATGAAATGTATTTGCCCCTTTGTCCCGGTTATAAAACCGTTTAAATTATGTCCCTATCACAATGTTTGGCGCCAATATTTTATTTGGAAATAAAGGTGCATTTTTTTCAGTTTTGCGTCCATCCCTAATTACAAGCCCATAGTTTATAAAGTAACAGTGTTGTACCCTCCTGACATAAATATTTAAAAAGTTCAGTCCCTACCCTAAGGTAACGATTTATGTATTTTTTAAATTGTAAATGTTTTAAAAAAAATTTATTACAAAAAAAAGGGGGAGTGTGGGAGGTAATGAGTTATTTTTTGTGTATAACTAATTCATTTGTATGTGAAAAATGTTTAGGGTGCAGTTTTACTATTTGGCCACAAGATGGCACCAGTAACTTTTTGTTTAATGCGACCTCCAAGCGTCCTTCCGGACGCTTGGAGGAAGTAGTAGGAGGCTGGGTACGTTTTTTTTTTTCACAATGATCGCGCTGCTTAGCGGAAAAGCAGCGGATCATTGCGGGGCTTAGATCACCGAACGGGAATGGATTTTCCCGTTCATTGATCTCCGGGTGAGCGGCCGGCAGCGTGTTTACCCACGGGAATGCTCGCTAGAGCAAGAGGGAGCGCGGGCAGCGGCGGGAGCGCGGAAAGTACGGATTTCTCCGTCCCTGGGGGTTAAAGGATGGAAAAGGGACGGAGAAATTCGTACGGGCAGGGGTAAAGTGGTTAAGTTATTGAGAAATTTAAAGCAGGCTTAGGCTACAAAAAGATTTCCAAAGCCTTGAACATCCCACAGAGCACTGTTCAAGCGATCATTCAGAAATGGAAGGAGTATGGCACAAGTGTAAACCTACCAAGACAAGGCCGTCTACCTAAACTCACAGGCCGAACAAGGACAGCGCTGATCAGAAATGCAGTCAAGAGGCACATGGTGACTCTGGACGGGCTGCAGAGATCTACAGCTCAGGTGGGAGACTCTGTCCATAGGACAACTATTAGTCATGCACTGTACAAAGTTGGCCTTTATGGAAGGGTGGCAAGAAGAAAGGCATTGTTAACAGAAAGCATAAGAAGTCCCGTTTGCAGTTTGCCACAAGCAATGTGGGGGACACAGCAACCATGTGGAAGAAGGTGCTCTGGTCAGATGAGACCGAAATGGAACTTTTTGGCCAAAATACAAAACGCTATGTGTGGCGGAAAACTAACACTGCACATCACTCTGAACACACCATCCCCACTGTCAAATATGGTGGTGGCAGCATCATGCTCGGGGGGTGCATCTCTTCAGCAGGGACAGGGAAGCTGGTCATAGTTGATGGGAAGATGGATGGAGCCAAGACAGGGCAAACTTGGGAGAAAACCTCTTGGAGACTGCAAAAGACTTGAGATTGGGGCGGATGTTCACCTTCCAGCAGGACAATGACCCTAAACATAAAGCCAGGGCAACAATGGAATGGTTTAAAACAAAACATATGTATGTTTTAGAATGGCCCAGTCGAAGTCCAGATCTAAATCCAATCGAGAATCTGTAGCAAGATCTGAAAACTGCTGTTCACAAACGCTGTCCATCTAATCTGACTGAGCTGGAGCTGTTTTGCAAAGAAGAATGGGCAAGGATTTCAGTCTCTAGATGTGCAAAGCTGGTAGAGACATAAGCTCAACACACACCATACAATCTTGGTTGTACAGATTTACCAAATCTATGTAGTATAAGGGCCAACAGATTGAAAATACCTTGAATGATTGATTGGATAAGCTCTTATACTACATGAAAGTGGTAAGATTGAACAACCAAGATTGTATGGTGTGTGTTGAGCTATATCCTAAAAGACTGGCAGCTGTAATTGCAGCAAAATGTGGTTCTACAAAGTATTGACTCAGGGGGCGGAATAATTACGCACACCCCACTTTGCAGTTATTTGTAAAAAATGTTTGGAATGATGTATGATTTTCGATCCACTTCTCACATGTACACCCATTTGTATTGGTCTTTCATGTGGAATTCCAATAAAATTGATGCATGTTTGTGGCAGTAATGTGACAACATGTGGAAAACTTCAAGGGGGCCGAATACTTTTGCAACCCACTGTATATAGCGCTGACATCTTCCACAGTGCTGTATATATAGTATATGGTCACAGTGCTGTATACAGTATATAGTATATGGGCCTCAATTTACTAAGCTTATCTCCTGTCTTTAATAACTCTTCTGAGCTGTTTCTACAGTTATCACCATAGCAGGAGATAAACTTAGTGAATTGAGGCCAGGAGTCTTTCAGCTAACTGCCCTTCAGAGGGGCTCACAATTTAATCCCTACTATTGTCTTTAGGGGGATGTCAATTAAATTAGCAGTATGTTTTTGGGATGTGGGAGGAATTCAGTGCCCAGAGGAAACCCATGCAAACCCTGGGAGAACATACAAACTCAGTGCTGAGATTCAACTGGGAACCCAGCATTGCAAGGCGAGAGTGCTGCTAACCACTACGCCACCGTGCTAACCACTTAAAAAAACACTTAAGGTACACTTTAAGGTTCATAGAGCTGGAATATAACTGAGATTTTACTGGTCATGAAATTATTTACTAGTGTGACTGTAGTTGCCATGACATGTGACATCAATTTTTGTATACAACGGAAACACGGAGAGCCATCCATTTCATAGGATTCTGTATTACCCATTTCCTCATAAGTGACCCCATACTTATGCTTTGTACAGCACTTTATGGTTTTATTAAGGTAGGTGTTTATCAATTGATGTAGGATAAAAAAAGACGACACTATTTCATTCATTGCTTGCTATATGATGTCATTTATTTTATTTTAACCTGTTTTCAATAACACTTGTAGTAAATGTCTTCAGCAGTGATCAATGATTTCTTTACACTTCCACAGAGAAAAATATGTTACCGCTAGCCTTGAAACTTCAGTTATTAAGGACCACTACAGGACATGGAAATAGAAAAAGTTCAAGTACTGACAGATAATGCGCTGTGATATAAATGGCCCAACAGCTTAACAAGAATTTTATCAGAGTGGAACAGTCTTTTTCATGCTCGATTTGTCTTGTAATCAAATTGCCCTGAAGGAAAAACTATACTTTTCTGTATTGTAACATCACAGTAGAAATTTGAGTCATTGTGTAAGTAGGAGAGATGGAAAAAATACCACTTAATATGTGTGTGTTAGCCGGAGGTAGCAGGGAATTATGAAAACATACCAGTGTTCCATGTTACAAGCAACTATGCTTGCAGTAAATGGTTTTTCTTATCCAGAGATGTAGATCCTGCGTTTTATTTTTACGTCTGATGCAAGCAGGATAGGAAATATCAGCTGGATATCTTGCCACTTACTGGCCTTTGATTGTTATGTGTACAGTACATTCCCTGGGTTATTATTTTAGCAATACACCAACAGAGAAGGATGTACTTTGTCAAATCCACTGTACCTTAACATTATTTATTATTTTCCTTTTTGCTTTATATTAGTAATATTGCAAAGCTACTATTACGTAAGCATACTTCCCTTCTCTTGTCTCCCCCCCCCCCCCACTCCCTTTAGATTGTAAGCTTGCAAGGGCAGAGCTCTCTCACCCTATTGTGTCTTGGAACTCATTGTACATTTTATTCATCATGTACTTTTATCACTGTCATTACCAACTCTGTATTTTGTATTCTGTATTTTGTATCATTTTTGTATTTTGTCTCTAATTATGTATCTTGTATATTGGTGTACACCAGGGGTCCCCAAACGTTTTGGGTCGAGGGCCAGGTCAACATACTTCAGACAGCTGGGGGGCCGGAGTATACATAAAATGATGTAGAAGTCTTTGCAGGCCAGACAGTGAAGAATACCCAGGTGACAAACAGCAGCCCAATTTAACAGCAATGTCACCTGATGTAGAATTTGACAGGAAACCAGCGAACTACTGTTTTCTGGCTTCCATGTGGACCACCAATATTTAAAGATGTAGCTGACCGCATCTATAAGTAATACATTTTGTGTGTGGGGGCCAGTAAAAAAGCCTCAGGGGGCCACATTCAGCCTGCGGGCCTTAGTTTGAGGACCACTGGTGTACACCATTGTCTGTATTATTATGTACCCCATGTTCGTTTCTTACTTTGTACAGCGCCATGGAATATGTTGGCGCTTTATAAATCATTAATAATAATACTTTCAAAATATCAAACGGGTCTCTTTCTGCAGAATGCAACAGGAATCGTCAACCAGCCAGTCCTGTATCGAGAGATATTGAAATGGACACCAACGATGTGCTGGAACTGCTGACTAGCAGTATATCATTTAGAACAACGGTTTTATTCTTAAAGTGAACCCGCGGTGAAAATAAACTGATGAAACAAACAATTGTATTTATCCTCCTACTCCTAAAAATTACTTTTTTTTTTTTTTTTAGATATCCCAGTGTTTTATTTTATATTTAAACATTTGCAAAGTAGAATGAATGTTTTGTTACCTCTGCTCAGTGTCAGCTTATTAAGTGTCCCTAAATGAAAATACATGAACTATTTACCATTTTTTTAACCCTCTCTGCTCTCAGAAGTTATATTCTGCCAGGAAAATAAGGCTCATCCTACACCAATAGAGTACATGACCTGCGGGCCTCAGTAACACACACTTCTGTTGGGAGTCAAAGATTGGAAAGAGGGTCCATCAAACCTCCAATGTAAAGTCCAATTTGTGCTACCAGTCCAGACTCAACCAATTCAAGCCAGGAGATACTCCAAAATATTTTCATTTATTTGCAGCGGCTATACAGCATAAACAGACTAGCACGACGTTTCGGGCAGAGAGCCCTTTCTCAAGCGCTTGAGAAAGGGCTCTCTGCCCGAAACGTCGTGCTAGTCTGTTTATGCTGTATAACCGCTGCAAATAAATGAAAATATTTTGGAGTATCTCCTGGCTTGAATTGGTTGAGTCTGGACTGGTAGCACAAATAGGAAAAAAAGGCTGCAATTTGCTTATCAGTGATGTTTACTATATTCCAGACAAGATACTGACAAGACAGAAGCTGTCACTACCGTGCCTAACAATTAACTCTTTCAGGCAGCAAAATAAAGCAAGTAAGACAGCCTGGTTATTAATATGCTTTGTACTGTACATACACATGTTTATCTCATGTCACATGTCGCCTTGGGTACACTTTAAAGGGAACCTGAGGTGAGAGGAATATGGAGGATACCATCTTCATTTTTTAATAAACAAATCCAGTTGCCTGACGTCTATGCTTATGCTCTGTCGCTAATACTTTAAGTCATTTTAAGTTTAGGAGAGGAATGTGTACAGTAAGAAGCTGCCACAGTTCTGCTGGTGGGTAGGGATGCTCGTTTGGATTTTGCGGGAACTGAAATTTCCAATTGGAAATCCCAAAATGTAAATCAAAAATGTAAATCAGATTTCCACGGAAATAACACACTACCGCAACTAGGTAATTTTAGTCTGATCACAGAAGTCAGAAGCATTGGACCAATCAAAAAACACAGAGTCAACTTGGAAGTATTTAGTCACTCACAGAATGCAAAAAATGAGCAAAAAAGACTCCTCTGAAGATGGAAATGGGATTTCTGTGGAAATACTGCATTAACGCAGCTCGATTATTTTAGCCCAATCAGGGAAAGCAAAAAATGACCCCAAAAAAAAGACTCCTTGAAAATTGGAAATCAGAAAACAGAAATCCGCGTATTTGGTAATCGGCATTGGCAGAAATCGGAAATTTCTAACCATCCCTACTGTGGGAAAGACAGCTGATGTCCTTGGAAACAGGTACTTTTAATGAACCCACATGTGCAGGCAGTTTGTCTCAGTCTAATCTTTAAGCACCTCTTTGCTGCCAGAATACCCAAATATTTAACCTATAGTACATCTAAGATCTACATAATTTGATACAGTGTGCTCAACTCTTCTGCTACCTAAGACCTATTAGGGCTAGGGTTGTTTAACTTTAGAATAAATCAAGAAGAATGTAATCAGTCTTATAATCTGATGGATTTTTAGGGGCGTATTGCTATGATGACCTGCTGCTTTAGTATATAATCATGATCATCATATCAGAGCCATACAAATTGATCACTTGCTTCACCATGACTTCTGCTGCACAAGAGCAACACTAATTGTGACAACCAAGACCCATAACTGTAAACAGGTGATAAAACATTTATATGTACCTCACAACCCTGTTCTGGATGAACATACCCCAAGTGATAAAAATACCCTGAGGCTAGGTTCACAGTGGTCAGTTACATAATGCATGCATTACATTGAGTGTGACCTGCAATGGAGACTAGGCATATTCTTTAAAGTGGATCCAAGATGAACAACTAACTATAATAAGTAACTGGTCGATATATCTTATCTAAGCTTAGATTGTTTACACAGCAAATCTAGCTGCAAACAGTATATGATTATTTTTTCCTGTGATACAATGAGAGCAGCCATATTATGATTGCCGTCATTACACACAGGCAAGCTGCTCTGCATCTCCACCCCTCAGTCTGTGAAAATTCTACTCCTCTCTCTTCCCCTTTCCACCCCATTGCCTCTGAAATCTCTGGCTGGTAACGCCTCCTCTTTCCGGAAAAGGATCCTCCTCCCCAGACTGAGCTCCCATGAACACTTGCTACATGGGACTCAGAATGACTATGCACTGGAGGAGCTGTGGGCGAGGCTTGTTTATTTTATAGGGAATTATGGTATTAAAACAAAACAAAAAGTATTTGGCTTGAAGAATGCCCTATTAACTATATGTAAGGGGCACAAATATGCAATGAGTAAAAGTTTATCTCTGATCCACTTTAATACAAAGCCTGCATGCAGTGAGTTAAAATAATCTGATCAGTTACAAAACAGTACTGTGTTAAAATGAGGAGGAGAAGAGAGAGGGGGTCGGCACTACAGTTCACTCTGCATGGAGAGAGATCTTGGCAGGAAAAACAGCCTCTTTCCACATAACCAGCGTGCTCTGGCTTGATAATACAAGTTTGTAGGAAGAGAGTAGGAAGATGCAAAAGTCGGCACTGCTGGCAATTGTGTTTAATTTTTAATAGGTGGTACACATCAATGCAGTTCATGTGGAACAAAGGTTAAACATACCATATTGTTGGAGGCTGTGAGCTGGTGGTGGGTGCTGGGCATTATTCTGTGCCCAGCACCCACCACCAGCCTAAAGGCTATTCTGTGCCCAGCACCCACCACCAGCTCACAGCCTCCAACAATATGGTATGTTTAACCTTTGTTCCACATGAACTGCATTGATGTGTACCACCTATTGAAAATTAAACACAATTGCCAGCAGTGCCGACTTTTGCATCTTCCTACTCTCTTCCTACAATACAGTACTGTGAATGGGTCCATAGAATTGTATGGGCAGGGAGTTGACATGCAGAATTATTCTGCAACACAAATGAGCTTTGTGAACTACATGATAAGTGATCACAACATGATAACGTTTGATCTGGTGACTGATAGGCCACGGGGCAGCGGGACCACTAAAACTATGAATTTTAGAAAAGCAAAGTTCAATCAAATTAGGCAGGCACTAAGTTTGGTGAACTGGGATAATGTACTACAAGGGGAGGACACTGAAGGGAAATGGCAAGCTTTTAAACTCATTCTCAATCAATATTGTAGTATGTATATCCCATATGGAAACAAAATGTCTAGGAATAAAAAAGGCCTCTATGGATGAATAGAAAGGTTAGGGATAAAATGAAGAGGAAAAGGAATGCCTATAAGGTCCTAAAACAGGAGGGGACCGTGGCTGCACTAAGCAATTATAAGGAGTGCAATAAAAATTGTAAAAAATAAATTAGGCTGGCAAAGATCGAAGCTGAAAATCAAATCGCTAGGGATATCAAATCTAACCCCAAAAAGTTTTACAAGTACATCAACTCTAAAAAAAAGAAAGGTTGCCTGTATAGGACTCCTAAAGGATGAGGGTGGGAACTCAATGGTGGATGACCAAGGTAAGGCAGAGTTATTAAATGCTTTCTTTGCTTCTGTCTTCACCATGGAAACAGCACTGTTGCAAATTACAGAAGCAGAAGAGTCTCAATCTTCTAACTGTAATATTAAATACTTAACGCAGGAAGAAGTGAAGGCAAGACTAAATAAATTAAAAATAGACAAGGCACCTGGCCCGGATGGCATGCATCCTCGGGTCCTAAGGGAATTAAGTTCAGTTATAGCTAAACCCCTTTATCTTATCTTTTGTGACTCTCTTGCAACTGGCAGAGTCCCAGTGGATTGGCGTACAGCCCACGTTTTCCCATTATTTAAGAAGGGCAAAAAATCAGATCCAGGAAATTATAGACCTGTAAGCTTAACATCAGTTGTATGCAAACTATTTGAGGGGTTACTAAGAGATACTATACATGGCTTCATAGTAGAAAATAATCTTATTTCTCAGCATCAACATGGGTTTACTAAAGACAGGTCCTGTTTGACTAACATGCTTAGCTTTTATGAGGTAGTGAATGCTAATATGGATATTGGGAATGCTGTAGATGTGATATACTTGGACTTTGCAAAGGCCTTCGACACTGTTCCCCACAGAAGTTTGGTGCAAAAGTTGAGGATGCAAGGACTGGGGAAGAGTTTGTGTGCATGGATAGGGAACTGGCTAATGGACAGAAAACAAAGAGTTGTGGTCAATGGATCGTACTCAAAATGGGAGACTGTTAGCAGTGGGGTCCCACAGTGGTCTGTACTGGGCCCAGTGCTCTTCAATTTATTTATTAATGACCTAGTAGAAGCAGTAGTGAGCAATGTTGCTATTTTTGCAGATGATACAAAATTGTGCAGAATCATCAACTCTCAGGAAGATAGTGTCATATTGCAACAGGATCTGGATAGGATGGCTCTATGGGCACATACATGGCAGATGAAATTCAATGTTGACAAATGTAAAGTAATGCATTTTGGTCGTACCAATGGTCTAGCACCATACAAAATAAATGGGATACAGTTGGGGACATCAAACTTGGAGAAGGACTTAGGAGTACTCATCGACAACAAGTTAAATAATCGTACTCAATGCCAAGCCGCTGCAGCTAAAGCTAACAAAATTTTGGGATGCATTAAAAGGGAAATAAAAACTCGAGATGCTAGCATAATATTGCCCCTGTTTAACTCTCTAGTAAGGCCACATCTGGAATATGGAATTCAGTTCTGGGCACCACATTACAAAAAAGATAGAACCATATTAAATACTGGAGAACAGGTTATTTAATGTGCATTTACCCCTTTAGGGGGAGCAAAGGGTGCCAATATCCTTAACAACAAAACAAGTGAACCAATTTCTCACAATGCTTCATAATTTATTGATTCAGTATAGAAACCCCGCAATAAACAACCCCTACCCCCCTAAAAACAATGCCTATATTGGATTGGAGCGCTCCCCATTCACACCAACACATGCACATGCAAATTATGGCCTGGTCAGCACAAAAAATGCTCAGTTTGAATAGCAATTCAAGATCTATCTAGTTTTCTTTGCAGCATCGCATTTATCAATGGAATTCTGTTTGAGATCTAGTCAGTATAATTTCCGCATCACAGTTCCATATATTGCTTTAATCTTCCAAGGAAATACTAATGTCCATGGACTACACCTTCCTCTACAATGAGCTGCACTCACACAGCATGGTTAGGGCTCCCTTGAGCTTTCTTAATCATGCATAGTCCTTATATGTTTATATGTATTGTGCACAATCCACAGCAGATGCACTGAGGAAGCCCACGTGACGACTAGTGGGCGTAACGCGTATGCGAGGCGTGGTACATGCCGCTGGAAGAGAGCGTGTGACGCTATGTACCCCTCCACCAGCACATAGATTTAGCAAGTCTGGCCGGTCAGAGAAGATTACCCCTCAACTCGTGGAGTATCATTCAGTGATGGCAGAGGAAGCCGCGGGACGCCGCGGACACAAGTCTACAAGCGCTGAGATGATCTTATAAGAGATGAGACGTGACATGAGGTGGTGAGTGCTGCTGAGCAGCATTGGAATAAGCATCATATAAGGACTATGCATGATTAAGAAAGCTCAAGGGAGCCCTAACCATGCTGTGTGAGTGCAGCTCATTGTAGAGGAAGGTGTAGTCCATGGACATTAGTATTTCCTTGGAAGATTAAAGCAATACATAGAACTGTGATGCAGAAATTATACTGACTAGATCTCAAACAGATATCCATTGATAAATGCGATGCTGCAAAGAAAACTAGATAGATCTTGAATTGCTATTCAAACTGAGCATTTTTTGTGCTGACCAGGCCATAATTTGCATGTGCTCGTGTTGGTGTGAATGGGGAGCGCTCCAATCCAATATAGGCATTGTTTTTAGGGGGTAGGGGTTGTTTATTGCGGGGTTTGTATACTGAATCAATAAATTATGAAGCATTGTGAGAAATTGGTTCCCTTGTTTTGTTATTACAAAAAAGATATTGCAGTTTTAGAGCAGGTGCATAGACGAGCAACAAAATTGATACGTGGGATGGAAGGTCTCACTTACCAAGAAAGGTTAGATAAACTGGGTTTATTTAGTCAAGAGAAAAGACGCCTTAGAGGAGATCTAATTAACATGTATAAATACATCAAAGGGCAATATAATAGCTTGGCGGATGAGCTTTTTGTCCCTAGGCCTTCTCAAAGGACTAGAGGACATGATCTGCGCATGGAGGAAAAACGTTTTAGCCATTTATTTAGGAAAGGGTTCTTTACAGTAAGAGTGATTAAGATGTGGAATGCATTGCCACAGGAAGTCGTTTTGGCAAACTCTATACCTGAATTTAAAGGGGGCTTAGATGATTTCCTTGCGTTGAAAGACATCCATGGCTACAATTACTAGGTTATGCCTAATGATGTTGATCCATAGATTTTATCTGATTGCCATCTGGAGTCAGGAAGGAATTTTCCCCTTTTGGGGCTAATTGGACCATGCCTTGTAAGGGTTTTTTTGCCTTCCTCTGGATCAACAGGGATGTGTGAGGGAGCAGGCTGGAGTTGTACTTTGTACTGGTTAAACTCGATGGATGTATGTCTTTTTTCAACCAAAATAACTATGTAACTATGTAACTAGCCCTCAATGTAAAATGACAAACCTCAGCAACGGTAAAGATCAATAAACCAGTGGGGAAACATGGTGTGAGATTATTTTTTGATGGAGGAGGAAAAGTAAAAAAAAAAATTTTTATTTTTTTTTAATTTATTTTCAGATGGGTGATTTTCACTTTCAACAATTTTTTTAGGGAAACGTGTAACAGATATTTAAGTGCTTTTCCACTGTTTCTAGATGGAGAGGTGAATATCTACATCTCACTTCTTAAATGACTGTCATAAGTCACCCTGCAGGGCTTACTCCATCTCTTGCAGAGTAACCCTGATGCATTGTGGGTTGGTATTGTCCAGGCAGTGCAATCCCATGGGTTACATGAGGTACAAATGGCTAAAAGCATTAAAACAAGGAAGGGGGTATAATTTAAAACAAATAATAAGTGTCAAATAAATAAAACATTTAAACACCAATAACTCAATTAGCGTTAGCAAACAGCAGGCAATAAGTAATGTGCGGTGCTGAAGAACGATTAGCAGAAACAATAGACATTAATCTATGTGCCTAGAAGCAACGTCTTAATGCTTAAGATGTTTTAACGCATGGGATAAATGGTCATCACATTGGTTCAAATAGCAATTGAATCATCCGGTAAAGTGTATGTGAATCAAGTTGATGATTTACTTGCACAAAGCAAGGTTTTTTTTTCCTTTACTAATGCAATTAAATCATGCCTATGATCTATGATTGTCAGTTAATACATGGCAGGAAACCAGGGGCTTTTCATTTTTTTTTTCAGTTGTAACTGTAGCTCAAGATGATTTAGCTTTTCTGGCTACAGTTATCAATAGCTAACATTTCCCCTGACAGCAAGGAAATATCTATCAACTTCACTCCTAGAGAGGAGCCAAACATCTTTAAAAAGAAATGTTCTTTGAAATCTCATTTTATCTGCAAAAAGTAATTGCAAGCTATAATGAAACATTAAGTGTCTCTGATAACTTAGATTGTGACACTCGGCTGTGTAGCAGAGACACTAGCATGCATTCTTATCCAGTCTTGGGTAGTGACAGGAATAGTTCTAAGCTCGAACATACTGACAGAAAATAATGGTAATGACCACCAGGGTTGTCTTGGGCATTCATGTTATGGTGTTTCACTTTGGGCCATGGCAAAGCAGTGCTGGCTAGAGTTGCAATAGTGGCAAGCTTTACAGGCCTTACATACATACAGTTCCAAACTTCCCGGCTTTTACATACATATAGCACGTAGTCATACTGATGCAATAAATAATCCTGATAGTCAGTAGTGATGATCGTAATTAGTTAATTACGATTACGTGAAATGTGGCACAATTTTTTTCACGCTCATACAAAATTATGATTTGTAAATTCATATGATTTAATGTAATTTTTCATAATTTTGCGTAATTTCATGCCAACTTTAGCAGTGAATAGCAAAGTCCCCATTAACACTGTTGTCACCAAGTTGCTACATATGTTAAGGAGAATAGTGGGTATAAGTAAAAAAAAAACAATGTATTTATTTTTCAAAAAGACCTTTTACTTTTTGAGAAAATTGAAAAGAAAAATACAAAGGAAATTTTTTTTTCAACTCAGAAAAATTACCTTGCATTACATCTTTATACAAATTTATCTTGCATTACATTGCATTTTTAAAATCGATTTTTTTAAAAACTACAAATTCCGCACAAAATGACGTGAAAATTACATAAAATGATGAATGATTACAATTAGACAAAATGAATTACGATTTTCCCCAAAATTTTGCAATGCGATTTCTCCTTGTAATTGTGAATTTCGATGCAAAATAACGTCTATGTGAAATTTGTGCAATTTCTAGATGAAAGTGATTATCAGCTGTGGAGCATACGTGTCTGTACCATTACAATTTCAAATAAGAAACCAAATACATGTAATTGAAAAATATAAAAAGTATACCAAATCTTTATTAAACTAATATTCCAAAAGGTGCTTAAAAACAACATGGGATGGCCACCCCGTCATGACCAAACACAACCCACTCACAGACACATCCACAAGCACACAACGGCCGTATGCATGCTGTAGGGAAGCTTGGTATATAGCAAAGAAGAGGACAATGTTCCACAATATCCAGATACAGGGGAATGCTTTGAGAGGGATAAACAAACTCCAAAAGTTCCACAAATCGTAGCTCCTCGACAAAGGATTAGTCTGAGCTAGGGGTTTGATACATCACATGCAGGAAAAGCACTTCATGCAGGGAAAGCCGCAATAGATATCAGCATGTATAAGCAGGCAGGCAGTAAGCACCGCAATCATCAATCACCAGTTCAAAGCCTCATTGCGTTAATAGCATGATCTCACCACACTAGATCTTGGCTGGAAGGAGTTGCGGAGTGTTGTCACCATGAGTATGATGAATGTCCAAGGTTGTCCGTGGGATGCTTAGGTGAAGTGGGATGCTGAGCAGTCGGTAGTGCGCATCAATGCCCAGTTGATTAGGCCGGGCAGTGCGTCCAGATGGAGTCCGCTGCTAAAAGGTCGGGGCGGCGTGGCGTCCCATGTGTGAAGAGGAAAGCGCTCCCGACAGTTTCGCCGGCTTCCGGCTTCCTCAGGGGGCGTGGCTTCCCTCCGTACATGCACTATGTGAAATTTGTGCTGATCACTAATAGTCAGATATGTAGGCCATAAATTGTGTCCATTTTTATCTCCCTCCCTAAATTGCTTCTACTGGTCAGCTGTTACAATCTTTAGTCATTGACAAGATTAGTGGGCACCAGTCTAGTGACAGTTGGTGGTGGATGGGAGTAGCTTAGTGAGTAAGGAAGGGTTGGGCACAGTTTATAACTCAGGCTCAAACACAGGTTTCCTTTTGTGACAAACAGGCATGTGGCTATCATAAGCAGGAAGATGTCAAAAGCACTGTTTGCTTCTAAAGATACTCGCAGGTCTAAAATCACTAAGGAGATGTCAATGACCCTAATTCAGACAGGGAAAACCTTTAGATGGAGCCTCTGTATCACCATCAGATGTAATTGTACCAAGCAGCACTAAGATAAATAGCCCAACACTTGGGAAATGAAAAAAAATTGAATGCAAAAAAAAAAAGTCAGTAGTTGGCAGGGTATTTGTGATGAAAAAGCTATTACTACCAGGGCCATATCTCTTAAGAGGCACCCGTGGGCCGGTGCCATGGGCGACCCTCTGGGGGGGCGGTCACATATTGGGTGTTATTTAATGTTATATTTTTTTTTCTCCTCTGGGGTGGACCTCAGTTTTTTTTCCTTGTTAGGAGAAGAGGGGGGGGGGGGGGTGGATGAGTCTGGTCCAGGCAACCTGCAGCTGGCACTCGCCCACCGCAGCCATACTTAACAGTGGTTTAGTCCCGATCTCATTAAGCCGGGCCAAGCCAGCGAGTGTGTTACAGAACACACAGAGCACATGGCCAATTAACTGCGAGGGAGACAGGCACTACAGTTAAAATGTGCAATATTATGACAAATATGCTCCCTTGGCATGGCCTTTACGCCAAGGAAGCTCGGCGTTTATAATCTTCTGGCTGCTCTCCCTGTCAGTGCCAAGTGGCAACAGGGGGGGAGAATGAGATAGCCAGCCCGGCTGCAGGGAGAAGCCCCGCCCCCCGCATCGTAGGAGGACAACCAGGAAGGGAGAAGACGGCACAAGCCCAGGGGGAAGGATGTAGCACACACTAGGAGCACCAGAGAGCTGCTTGCTCTATGGCTGATTGTGTGCCCACCCCCTCTCATTCCCGGGGAATTTGAAAGTGCCAAGCATCAGTGAAAATATCATCACATGTCTGCCAGAGGACAGAGCTGCATGGAGGAGCAGGATGTCAGGCAGTGGGGAGAGATCAGCCTGTCCTGCTGTGTCCATCTGGTCTGCTATCCTCTGCATCCTAGTGACAGTAATGGCAGCTGTAATGACAGGAGCAGAGAAGCACCTTAGAAGGTACATTCACTGTTTATATAAACTGACACTGTAGTGATAGCTGGCTGAAAGTTGAAACATTCCTGTGTCTGAATTCCCTGTGATTGTCCTGCTAAACTCTGGCTCCATATATATGTTCAATCCCCTCCCTCTCTCCTTCTTATGTATCCGCCCTCCCTTCTCTGCCATCTCCTACTGTCCCTTATATCTCCCTGTCTTCTCTCCCAGTCTGCTGTGTCTTTCACTTCTCTTTCTCACTTTACTGCATCTCATTAACCACTTTAGCCCTCAGTCGTTTTCACTTTATGCATCCGAGCAATGTTCACCTCCCATTCATTAGCCTATAACTTTATCACTACTTATCACAATGAACTGATCTATATCTTGTTTTTTTCCGCCACCAATTAGGCTTTCTTTGGGTGGTACATTTTGCTAAGAGCTACCTTACTGTAAATGCATTTTAACAGTAAGAATAAGAAAAAAACGGAAAAAATTCATTATTTCTCAATTTTTGGCCATTATAGTTTTAAAATAATACATGCCTCCATAATTAAAACCCATGTATTGTATTTGCCCATTTGTCCCGGTTATTACACTGTTTAAATTATGACCCTATCACAATGTATGAATAAGAAAAAACAGTAAGAATAAGAAAAAAACGGAAAAAATTCATTATTTCTCAATTTTTGGCCATTATAGTTTTAAAATAATACATGCCTCCATAATTAAAACCCATGTATTGTATTTGCCCATTTGTCCCGGTTATTACACTGTTTAAATTATGACCCTATCACAATGTATGACGACAGTATTTTATTTGGAAAAAAAGTGCATTTTTTTCCGTTTTGCATCATCACTATTTACAAGCTTATAATAAAAAAAAATAATATAGAAATATTTCATCTTTACATAGATATTTAAAAAGTTTAGTCCCTTAGGTAAATATTTATGTTTTTTTTATTATAATTTTCTTTTTTTTTTTTTTTTTTTATTATTAAACATTTTATCTGGGTATTTTTGGGAGGGTGGGATGTAAATAGTAATTTTTGTAATGTAAATATATGTTTATTTTTTTTTTTTTATGTAGATGTAGTTTTACTTGTTGGCCACAAGATGGCAACCTTAGGTTTGTTTACATGACGTCACTCTAAGCGTAACATGTACGATTAGAGGGACGTAGGGGGGACGTAGGAGGAAGAAAAAGCTAGGCTTCCGAGAGAAGCTGTCGCTTTTTCTGCGGGGGAGAAGAATCAGTGATCGGGCACCATGGCCCGATTCAATGATTCCCTGGCTAACGAACTGCGGGTCGGGAGCTTGCGTGCACGATCGGCCACGGGAGCGCACATGGCCTCCTGGACATAGCTTCTATGTCCAGGAGGTGAAAGCAGTTAAATAATGTAGTTATTGTCCTGTTTTTGTACCTGAGCAAAAGCTCAGGTACAGAAAGATGCTTAGCTAAAGAGAGGGAAGCCTCTGGATCCTATTGAGGCTTCCCTCTGTGTTATGTGGTCCCCTCTTGCCAAGCGCAGCTGCGCTCTTCTGGCATCAGCATGGCCGTCATGCATGTGCAGTAAGCTGGAGCTGTACAGGCATAGCTGTGCTCGTCGAAGAAGGAAAGCGCAGCCCTGATGTGGAGGGAGTCTGCACTGGGTAGTGGGAGAGCAGACGACGCTGAGGGAAGCCTCAAAAGTTCAATAGGATCCTGAGGCTTCCCTGTCTTAACTAAGTATCTATTTCTGAACCCAAGCTTCAGCTCAGGTTCTGGAAGATTATAACCCATTTATTTTATAGTGCTGTTATCATGTCTCTGTCTTCAAAGGAGCTCACAATCTAATCCCTACTACCATAGTCATAGTCTAATGTCCTACCATATTATTATTATGTTTTTATATTGAACTGACATCTTCTGCAGCACTTTACAGAGTACATAGTCATGTCACTGACTGTCCTCAGAGAAGCTCACAATCTAATCCTACCATAGTCATGGTCTAATGTCCTACCATATTATTATTATGTATTTATATTGAACTGACATCTTCTGCAGCACTTTACAGAGTACATAGTCATGTCACTGACTGTCCTCAGAGAAGCTCACAATCTAATCCTACCATAGTCATGGTCTAATGTCCTACCATATTATTATTATGTATTTATATTGCACTGACATCTTCTGCAGCACTTTACAGAGTACATAGTCATATCACTGACTGTCCTCATAGGAGCTCACACTCAAATCCTACCATAGTCATAGCCTTATGTCCTACCATATTATTATTATTATTATTATTATTATTATTATGTATTTATACAGCACTGATATCTCCTGCAGCACTTAACAGAGTACATAGGCATGTCACTGACTGTCCTCAGAGGAGCTCACACTCTAATCCTACCATATTCATAGCCTTATGTCCTACCATATTATTATTATTATTATTATTATTATTATTATTATTATTATTATTATTATTATTATTATTATGTATTTATACAGCACTGATATCTTCTGCAGCACTTTACAGAGTACATAGTCATGTCACTGACTGTCCTCAGAGGAGCTCACAATCTAATCCTACCATAGTCATAATCTAATGGCCTACCATATTATTATTATTATGTACTTATAAAGCACTGACATCTGCAGCACTGTACAGAGTACATAGTCATGTCACTGACTGTCACAGCTCACAATCTTATCCTTTCATAGTCATAGTCTAATGTCCTATCATATTATTATGTATTTATATAGCACTGGCATCTTTTGCAGCACTTTGCAGAGAACATAGTCATGTTACTGACTTTTCTCAGAGCAGCTCACAATCTAATACCTACCACTATTTTGTGGGAGAGAACACTGGCTAATGTGTTTTTATGGTGGAAACATTTCCTAATTGCTTGAACATTTCCTAATTGCTTGTTTATGGTCACTTTACTTGTATCCGGGGAGGAACCAAGGGCCCACTGACTTTGGGTTGCACCCCTACTAGGAAATTTTCAGTGGTCACGCCCACCGCATGGCATGGACACTCCCGCTGCATTTTGTGGCCATGCTCATTTTTTGCCGCAGCGCCAATGTCATTTCGGGGGGGCGCGGCATAGGGCTGAGGTGCATAGGGGGGCCTAAACCCTAAATACAGCCCTGATTACTACTAATGACTATCCAACAGAGATAAATAAAGAGGTTAGGAGGATCTGAAAGGGGACCTGAAAAGAAAATAAGCTTGTTAGATAATACATTGTATGTGATGTGAAGCATGGATGATAAATAGTACATTAGTAGTATAGAAGTGTCAGTTTTATAGCTTCATTTTTAAGATTACATAAGTAAAAATTGCAGTTTAGATGTCACAATCTGCCTTTTAATAAAGAAGCAGAAGTAATGACCCTTTGAACTTTTCTGCAGCAAAACCTCAATATTTCCCCTCTCCCTGACAAATATTAGCTTTTTAGCTTCAATTTAAAGTGACTCTGAAGAGGAAAAAAATATATGATATAATGAATTGGTTGTGTAGTACGGATAATTAATAGAACATTAGTAGCAAAGAAAATAGTCTCATATTTTTATTTTTGAGTTATATAGTTTTTGTTCTTAAAACATTGCATCATTCTCTAATGTTTGCAATTTACACACTACACGCAGCATTCTAAATGATTTCACAGAGCAGGCTAATGACCTTTTAAACTTTCCTCTGCAGAAAAACAAAACAAAATACAGTGACAGACACTTGAGATAATAAGCTTCAGAAGACAGAGTTCTCTCTGACTTTGAAAGTTGGAGAGATCAGTGAAGCTCTTTCACATAGATAACAACTGGAGTTTCTTAACTCTTCCTGTACTCGAAACAATATTAGACGTATGTCTCTGCTCCTAATGTTTTATTTCTTAGCTGTACTACACATACAAATCATTATAACATAAGTTTATTTTCACCAGATTCCCTGTAAACCACAGTGAATTTGGCAAGCTGCGACCAGCTCATTTGCATAGATAACAATTTAAGTGTTTTAATTGTTGCTGTACTGGAAAACAGAAAGGGACTTCAGATCATTTCTTAACAGGGCTAGTACCATATATGTATATCTTTATCTCAACATGTCCCATGTCACTTCAGGTACACTCTAAAATTGTAATGGTTCCCGATGTGCTCATGGAATGGGAATGGTTTGTTGATACAAATGGGCCTATTTCTCCAACAGCTGGGTAACTTATAGCGGGAAGACATGCCATTTGTACAGATTAGACAATTACTACCAGATATTACTATAAAACACCACTCCAGAGTGGTCCTTTCATAGTGGTTCATCCTTGAAAACTGTTGTCAACAGATTTGATAGATGGGTTTCAAAAACTATTTATAAATTAGAGCATAGAGTAACCACTATCAGGCAGCCATGAAAGTGCATCTTATTATCTATGCAACCTACTTGTATACTCTGTGAAATACAGACTGCCTGAGGCCATTTTCCTAGTTAATTTAGTTAAGGAACTGTGAAAGTGAACACATTTGAGTGATAATGAATTGTGAAAATGTAAAAGTACGTATTATTGCTTTTTTGCATATTTTTCTTTTATTCTGTGTGGCTACTGTCTTCACCCATCCAGTCCAGCATCTACAGATATTGATATGGACAATGTGCTTGAACTGCTGATTAGACGGTAGGCACCATGCACTGAGCAATAATTAGGATTTGTCAAGTCATTCAGACTAATGCTATATAAACCATACATTATCAGATGCAATTTGGTAACTAACCCTGTATGGTAAATAATTCATACTCTATGACACTCTGTTATAATGTCCTTGTTTAAGCAATACACCTAATAGATATATTTGAAATTATGGTTTCACTGTTGAGCACAGACTTAATATTAATAAACAGTTGGTTACTTAAAGTATTCAGGGAAAGGTCACTCAAAATGTACACAAGGCAAAAAAATAATAATAAAAGCAAATAGATACTTACCTTAGAAGAGGAAAGCCACTGGATCCTTTTGAATGTTATAATTCTTGGGTGCCTTTTTCCACTGATGTATTGCTGGATGTCCTGATTGTACAGAATAATAATAATAATAATAATAATAATAATAATAATAATAAGCTTCTTATTGGTAATATCTGCATGTAATTGATATTTTCTGTTATTGCTACTATCGAAATATCCTTACAATTTACCTGGCATGCTTGTTAAATAGGTTTTAAATTAAAAGAAACCTGAAGTAAGGTTTTTTTTTTTATTAATCTGTCACATGACGTATAGGCCTTTAAGGCTTACAAACCTCAGCACTGTTTCCGTTAGTTGCTCCAGCTTCTGCCAGTCCCCAAATCCAGCATTAAAATCATCAACTTGGAAGTCGATGGTGAGCAGACAGGAAGTGGCTGTGCTGTTCTGTCTCTTTGCCCTGCGTTGCTCCCCTTCCCCCGCCCCTCTGCAGCCACTCCGTGTGTGGTCTTGTGATTAAGGGTGGTCATGGCTCTGGCACCCAAAGCGAGCCTGGACACGCGTAGGAGCTCGCGCTCTGAGCCTGGACACGCACGAGTGCACAAAAGAACATACTAAGCATGCTCAGTGCTGGAGTCCTCTCGTGCATGGCTTCAAAGGAGTGACCATATTCAGTTCACACCCCAATGTCCCAGAAGTAGTTCTGGGGTCGCAGCCAGCTTGCTTGGAGGTCGGAAGCAGGAAAAAGTAAAAAAGAAAAACTGCTCATAGTGGCAGCAGGGAGCAGCGAAAATTGTATTCATGAAGTTTTTGCTTGTGTGTGTCCTGGTACCGCATGTGTAAAGGAAGTGTGGCTTAAAACAGTGCCTACAGCATGTTATATGTTATGCCCAATATTTGGCCATGCCTTCAGTCTCTTCTGGCTACACCTGTTTTTTTTACTGGAGCATGCAAAGCATGCCACACCTCTGCCCATTTGGTGCCCAGTATGGCGCTGGATATCTTGTTACAACTTCAGTGTCAGACTTTCAGAGGCTTTTTTTTATAGCAGTAGAATTGTGTTAAACAATCTGGTATTGTTCAAAAGGAAATGCATATGCCAGCCTCCATATCCCTCTCACAGTCACTCAGAATACACCCCCCTCTACTGACTCCAGTGCATTTTTCCTTAAAGAGGATCTGTACTGTCCGATTTGTACAATAAAAAAAACATACTAACTGAGTCACTGTGATCTCCTGGGCCACTCTTTGCCATTTCCACAGCTCCCCGCCGCAATCCTGGCTTTTAATCGCCAGTTTTAGGCAGTGTTTACAAACAAAAAACATGGCCGCTAACCAGGAAGTGATGTATGTGTAAGTATATACATATATATATACAGTATATATATATATATATATACACACACACACACACACAAATATGTGTGTATGTATGTGTGTGTGCATATCATGTTACAGTATACTACAAGTTTCTGCACTCCAGTCCGGGATTAGTCCCAGATTCTCAGCATGCGACAGGCAGCTCCCTCTCCCCTCAGCTTCACAAACTGCATCACAAACAAGCTGAAACTGAGAGCAGGGAGGCTGTCTGTGAGAAATAAACAAAGCACACAGAGCCTGGAGGGGGCGTGCATAACTTGTCCCCTTTACAACAGAGGCTGCTTCTTCCTCCACGGGTCGACAAAGCTTGACAAAGAAAAGAAGATTAGATATATTACTGAGACAGTGCAACTAGAAAATCCTGCAGTAATCCAGACTACATTAAAGGGAACCAGAGATGAACGTTTCACACAAAATAAACATATCAGTTGATAGCTTGTAAAGAATAAATGCTCTACCTGATAATTTTGCCGCTCTGGTGTGCCTTTTTTAGTGTTTTTTATCCATTATTGCTCCAGGAAATATCCAATATGGCCACCGGCTCATATCCCTTCTCCTTCTGGGTTATATGAGTTGTTCTGGATGTGCTGTCTAGGCTATATGAGACTATGCTGCTATCTAGGCTAAATGCAGCCTTTCATCTATGTGCTTTCATTTTGGTATGATCTGCCTGTAGGAAGTGTCACTGATAATAACTGCAGTTTCATTCCTATGAGAATCTAGTGCACACAGAGCACACAGGGATCATATTACAGCCACAGAGCTTCTCTCTCAGGAGCAGCCCCCTCCCATGTCATCACAGCTCTCAGTATGCAAAGCAGAAGATCTAAGCCAGGAGGGGGAAGGCTTGGGCTTGAAAGGACTCCACAGAAGAGTGACTCAGCTATAATGATTCCAGGTCAAACCTCGACTGAATTGTCGGTGGATTCTTATCACAGTTGCTAATAGACTAATTAAGCAGATAACAATGAAACTAAAAGCAGGGTAGGTGTTTACTGTCATGTTCCCACTGATAAATGTAATAAAATACATGAGGGTGCTTCATCTCTGGTTCTCTTTAAACAAAGTATAGGAACTTATAGGATAGAAGAAATAAGGCAGAAAATGTTGTTACAGGGTCTCTTTAAAGTGGACCTGAACTCTTGCACATAACTGAAGAAAATCAGAGAGAAATACACCCTGTATGTATTTAAAGAGTTTAGCCCGTCTTTTTCCCCCTCATCTGTGTTTAATCACAAGTTGTAATTTGATCTCTCTCCTGTGTCAGCTATCTGACATGGCAGATAAGCTCATTTGATGTTAACAATATGTCTACTTCCATGAAAGTAGGAAGTAGAAACTCCATGTGTATTGTAGGATTTGTATCAGCTGTAACAAAGAAATATTTTTCTTTAAAGGTTATTATGGGGTTGTGTAGCTTTTAGAGCAGAGAGGAAGCTCTAAGTTCAGGTCCCCTTTAATTCCGTCATTGATCAGAATTTTGAAAAATTCATCTCAAAATTGTGTGAAGCAGAATTTGGCAGTGCCATTCATCCCTACTGATCAAAGTCTCCACTTTAAAATCCATGCTAAACCTTCTTTATGTGCCTCACATTCTAAAATAAAATACAAATCAGAGCAGAAGATCTGAACTCCCAGTGCCTAGTTTATAAGCCTGCAGTTTCTGAAATTTGCCATGAAGATCATTTTACATAACATGAATTCCAGAAGCCGTCTCTAATAATAAGGGCTGCTTATATTTCTAAAAATAAATAGTGCAAAGTTGATCCAGGGATTTATCTGCTTGCCATGTAGTCAGGAAGGTTTTGTTTTCCTTGTTATAGAAAATCAGACCACATTTTTTTGTGCCTTTCACTGTGTCAGCTGAGGTTTATGAGGGTGTTTTTCCCTCCTTGGTTTAACGTGATATGTACCAGCCTAACTAATTATTTAACCATGCAACTTATCTTGAGATTGATGATGTGAGCCTTTGTGTGCAGCTGAGAACAGCTTATTGCTTAGCATGATCACTTTTTTTCAAGCTTGATAGACTTTAATTAAGCATAGTGTTTGACGTAGTGGGATTACTTTATAGAAAGAGTGCAGTGTACTGCACACCCCCTTCCTGTGCCCAAGCTTGTTACCCTAAATGTGTGCTAATTTGTTGGCATTTTTACTCATACAGCAAGTATGAAAGCCATGTTTGTAGTACTAAGCTTATTATGGGCATACATTCGTTTTCGCCGTCCAGTCCTTTTGGCGCGGGGTGAAAACGAATGATGGCTCACCCTGCTGCCACTGAAATTCTGGGCGGCATTAATTACTATTCTGCCTCTGAGACATAGCAACTCAACTCAGAGAGAGAAGTAATTTGTGGTCCAGCAATTGCCGGGTCCCCAAATTACCTCTGCAGGGGGCCACAAACTATAGCATTGCTGATATAGCCGCACTAAACCCAGGTGCGATGCTGCATGCGCCGAGAAGCCCTGCCTCGCTATCATGGGGGTATTTTTGCCCAGATCCGTATATTTTATCTTAGCAAGGAAGAATGTATTGTAGTTTAATTTAAATAGCAACTATTAGCTATAAAATGCCCCCCCCCCCCAAAAAAAAACACATACTGTATGTAAGTAGATAAATATTTGCTCTACTTACATAACACATACATTGTAATGTCCACATTTTGATTTCTGTGATTTCAATATAGTAAATTAGAAGAATCCTGTTGCTGTCAGGGGTCATCTTGTGTCCTCCGGCTAGATCCTCCCTCCCCCCGCACCCCCCTCCTCCCCGCACTGATTCTGTGCACAGCGGGGAGGAATAAATGCAGCAGGCACAGACTTACCTACTAATGGATCCAAGTGCTGCCGTTCTCATCTATTCTCTGCACTACCACCGGCGATAGTGCAGAGAGTTTAGAAGGGAACTGCAGCGCCTGGAACCATTAATAGGTGAATCTGTGTGTGCCACCTTTATCATTCCCCAATGTTCAGTGCGGGGAAGAGGGAGAATGCGGCGGGCGTCAGAAGTGCAGAGGGGGCCGCAGACATGCCACTGGAGGAGGGGGCAGAGGACAGTGACAGGAGATAGTCTCTGGCCCCCTCCCTGCGCCCTAGAAGACTTGCGGCCACCAGAGAGAAGGGGAAACCAAGACGGCCAATCACAGAGAAGATAAGTGAGTGACAAAGGCTTCAGCAAATCAGGCTGATTCAGCATGCATGTCACTTCTGTTTTGCGTCTGCCTACCATGTTAGAGCCTGGGGGCATGGGGAGAGAAAATCTATTTGAAAAAAAAAGTAAGAATGATTTTAAACTTTTGAATTGCCTGGTTAGCATCCTTTCTACTAATATACCAGCCTGCAATAGAGAACTTATTTTGTATTTTACGCCTAACAGTTACTCTTTAAAGGACATCCGAGATAGAAAGCGTTTCAGTGTAACTTACCTGAGGCTTCATCTAGGCCCCTCAGTCTGTCGGATCGCTCGCTGTGATTATAATCCACTCCAGTGTGCAGCTGCCCCCCTTCAAAAGATCTGCAAGTTGCGCTAAGTCACGCAAGCATGGCTCGAGCAGCATACATCCTTGATCAAACTCCTGCATTCAGGAGTGTTTTGTGAATGTGCAGGTCAAGACTTAAACTGTGTGCAGCAATAAAGGAGGCACGTGGTAAGGTCTGTGCATGCACACCTTAGCGCCAGGGTCGAATACCCCACAAGGCAACAGAGGCAGTTCCCGTTGTGGGCACTGGGGCAGGGGGCCTAAAATGGTTGGAAAGTAACTTCTCCAATCAAGCAACTATGGTGTTCTTGCAGGCAGCTGGCGATTCAGGACGCTGATGGCTGCAATGCACAGAGACAGTATGAGAGCAGTGCTGGCACGGGTGCAACTACAGTCAATCGACAGCAAGATATAGCACATGTAGCCTGTGCCTGTGAGGCTGCAGGATGGCAGCTTCCTTCGTGGCCCAGTGGCTAAATGTGCTGTGCAAACACATTCTGCTGCTACTGGGTCTGTGTATGGGGCAGGGAACTTAGGAGACTAATGTTATCCCCTTCGTCGGTTCCTAATCACCCTGGCTAACCTAAAACCTGTCCTAACGCCTGTTCCTAATCTCCCTGCCCGACATAATCCCCATTAGAGTTGGGCCGAACGGTTCGCCTGCGAACGGTTCCATGCAAACTTCAGTGGTTCGCGTTCGCGTCCCGCAGGCGAAGTTTTGCGGAAGTTCGGTTCGCCCCATAATGCACCATGAGGGTCAACTTTGACCCTCTACATCACAGTCAGCAGGCCCAGTGTAGCCAATTAGGCTACACTAGCCCCTGGAGCCACTCCCGCTCTAATAAAAGGCAGGCAGCGGTGGCCATTAAGCTCACTCGTGTGCCTGCGTTAGTGAGAGTAGGGCGAGCTGCTGCAGACTGTCTCTCATAGGGAAAGATTAGTTCCTGGCTGCATACCTGTTCTGTTCAGTGAGCCCACCATACCTGTTCTGTTCAGTGAGCCCACTGGATACCTGCATACCTGTTCAGTGAACCTGCCACTGCATACCTGTTCTGTGAACCCACCACTGCATACCTGTTCAGTGAACCCACCACTGCATACCTGTTCAGTGAACCCACCACTGCATACCTGTTCAGTGAACCCACCACTGCATACCTGTTCAGTGAACCCACCACTGCATACCTGTTCAGTGAACCCACCACTGCATACCTGTTCAGTGAACCCACCACTGCATACCTGTTCAGTGAACCCACCACTGCATACCTGTTCAGTGAACCTGCCACTGCATACCTGTACTGTTCAGTGAACCCGCCACTGCATACCTGTTCTGTTCAGTGAACCCGCCACTGTATACCTGTTCTGTTCAGTGAACCTGCCACTGTATACCTGTTCTGTTCAGTGAACCCGCCACTGTATACATGTTCAGTGAACCTGCCACTGCATACCTGTTCTGTTCAGTGAACCCGCCACTGTATACCTGTTCAGTGAACCTGCCACTGCATACCTGTTCAGTGAACCCACCACTGCATACCTGTTCAGTGAACCCACCACTGCATACCTGTTCAGTGAACCCACCACTGCATACCTGTTCAGTGAACCTGCCACTGCACACCTGTTCTGTTCAGTGAACCTGCCACTGCATACCTGTTCTGCTCAGTGAACCTGCCACTGTATTCCTGTTCTGTTCAGTGAACCCGCCACTGCATACCTGTTCTGTTCAGTGAACCCGCCACTGTATTCCTGTTCAGTGAACCCACCACTGCATACCTGTAGTGTTCAGTGAACCCGCCACTGCATACCTGTTGTGTTCAGTGAACGCGCCACTGTATACCTGTTCTGTTCAGTGAACCTGCCACTGTATACCTGTTCTGTTCAGTGAACCCGCCACTGTATACCTGTTCAGTGAACCTGCCACTGCATACCTGTTCAGTGAACCCACCACTGCATACCTGTTCAGTGAACCCACCACTGCATACCTGTTCAGTGAACCTGCCACTGCATACCTGTTCTGTTCAGTGAACCCACCGCATCAGTGCGCATTCCTGTGCAGTTAAGTGAACCCACCTACCTACGTGAGTGCACGCAGTGTGATATACCACTCCGTGCATACCAGATATGGACAAAACAGGTAGAGGAAGAGGTAGTGCCAGAGCCAGAGGAAGGCCACCCGGCAGGTCTGTGCGAGGTCGTGTAAATGTAATTTCATGTGGACCTGGCCCACAGTACAGTGCTCGGAAGAAGGCACGTCCCATCACCTCCCAAGATTGTCAGGACGTGGTTGAGTATTTAGAGACACAGAACACCTCATCTTGCTCAGCCACCAGCGCTACTACTAGCACCACTTCCGCTGCATTTGACACTTCGCAAGAATTATTTAGTGGTGAAATCACTGATGCACAACCATTGTTGTTACAGCCAGATGAATTTTCACCAACTCCTATGTCTATGGATGTAACGTGTAAGGAGGATGAAGGACCTACTGATGGTGCATGTTTGGATTTTTCGGAGGCAAGCGAAGCTGGGCAGGATGATTACGATGATAACGATGATACGGATCCTCTGTATGTTCCCAATAGAGGAGATGAAGAGGGGGACAGTTCAGAGGGGGAGTCAGAGAGTAGTAGGAGGAGAGAAGTTGCTGAAAGAAGCTGGGGCAGCTCTTCATCAGAAACAGCTGGTGGCAGTGTCCGGCACCATGTATCGCCACCTATGTACAGCCAGCCAACTTGCCCTTCAGCATCAGCTGCTGAGGTCCCCATAGTGCCCACATCCCAGGGTGGCTCAGCGGTGTGGAAATTTTTTAATGTGTGTGCCTCAGATCGGAGCAAAGCCATCTGTTCGCTCTGCCAACAAAAATTGAGCCGTGGAAAGGCCAACACTCACGTAGGGACAAGTGCCTTACGAAGGCACCTGGAGAAAAGGCACAAACAGCAATGGGATGGCCACCTGAGCAAAAGCAGCAGCAGCACACAAAAGAAAAGTCACCCTCCTTTTCCTCTTCCTCCTTCAGGTGCATCATCTGCTTCTGCCGCTTTCTCCCTTGCACCTTCACAGGCACCCTCCTCCACTCCGCCTCTGCCCTTGAGCGCTTCCTGCTCCTCTGCCCACAGCAGCAGTCAGGTGTCCGTGAAGGAAATGTTTGAGCGGAAGAAGCCAATTTCGGCCAGTCACCCCCTTGCCCGGCGTCTGACAGCTGGCGTGACGGAACTATTAGCTCGCCAGCTGTTACCATACCGGCTGGTGGACTCTGAGGCCTTCCGTAAATTTGTGGCCATTGGGACACCGCAGTGGAAGATGCCAGGCCGCACTTATTTTTCTAGAAAGGCCATACCCCAACTGCACCGTGAAGTTGAGAGGCAAGTGGTGTCATCTCTTGCGAAGAGCGTTGGGTCAAGGGTACACCTGACCACGGATGCCTGGTCTGCCAAGCACGGGCAGGGCCGCTACATTACGTACACAGCCCATTGGGTGAACCTGGTGAACGATGGCAAGCAGGGCGCAGCGGACCAAATTGTGACACCTCCACGGCTTGCAGGCAGGCCTCCTGCCACCTCCTCTCCTCCTGCTACATGCTCTTCGCTGTCCTCCTCCTCCTTGGCTGAGTGGCAGTTCTCCTCTCCAGCTACACAGCCCCAGCTCCGCAGGGCCTATGCTGCATGCCAGGTACGACGGTGTCACGCCATCTTAGACATGTCTTGCCTCAAAGCGGAGAGTCACACTGGAGCAGCTCTCCTGGCTGCTCTTAAGAAACAGGTGGATGAGTAGCTGACCCCGCACCACCTGGAGATAGGCACCGTGGTGTGCGACAACGGCAGCAATCTGCTTGCCGCTTTGCATATGGGGAAGCTGACACACATACCCTGCATGGCACATGTCATGAATCTAGTTGTTCAAAGATTTGTGTCAAAGTACCCTAGCTTAGCGGATGTCCTGAAGCAGGCCAGGAAGTTCTGTGGGCATTTGAGGCGGTCTTACACAGCCATGGATATATCCAGGCACATCGCCTCTAGTTAGGACATTAAATAAATTATTAGGGAAAGGGAGGTGCTGAAGGGGGTGTGGCTAGAAACAGCAAAAATCAATTAACCCTTCGCACACTCACATGCAAATGTTCAAACAAATGCATTCACAGATTTACTCATCCAGGCACAACTGTTATCCCTACAGCTAAATTAAAAGCCAGGGTTTTAGTTCACAGAAGAATGCATTCTTATGCTTAGTCACCTATACTGCGCAGAAGTACCCAGGTAAACATAGGTGTCCTAACTCTGGCCCTGTAACATGCATAGTGCAGACATGCAAACACATTCATTGCATCAAACCTATCAATGGATTAGGAGCACACATCCTAACTTCCTCTCCTGGGAAAGACAGTGCATCTTACCAATCGCACAAGGGAGCTAATGTTATGTGTCCATGTGCACCATGTGCATACACCAGCATAAGCTGTCTGCATGCTGACAAACATACAGGGGAAGGGGGGAGTGCACCGAATTGGACCCTAGCCACAGGGGTCAATGATAAGAATAAACATACATATATCCAGGCACATCGCCTCTAGTTAGGACATTAAATAAATTATTAGGGAAAGGGAGGTGCCATGGCACGCTTTGCAGAAATTCAGCAGAAAAACAACTTGCCGGTGAGACGCCTGATTTGCGATAGCCCGACTCGCTGGGATTCGACCCTGCTCATGTTCTCCCGCCTGCTAGAACAGAAGAAAGCCGTCACCCAGTACCTCTACAACTACAGTAGAATGAAACAGTCTGGGAAGATGGGGATGTTCTGGCCCGACAACTGGACACTGATGAGAAATGCATGCAGGCTCATGCAGCCGTTTGAGGAGGTGACCAACCTGGTGAGCCGCAGTGAAGGCACCATCAGCAACTTGATTCCCTATGCTTACTTCTTGGAGCGTGCTGTGCGTAGAGTGGCGGATGAAGCTGCGAATGAGCGTGACCAGGAACAGTTACGGCAGGAACAGGCATGGGACCAATTTCATCAGACCCAGCTGTTTCCTCAACACCTGCGGCAGCACAGAGGGGGGAGGAGGAGGAAGACGAGAAGTCGTGTGCAGAAGATGAGTCAGACTCAGAGAATGATGAGCAAGGTGTTTCTTTGGGGGAGGAGGAGGAGGGAACGGCGGCAGGAGAACAACCGCAGCAGGCGTCGCAGGGGGCTTGTGCTGCTCAACCTTCCCGTGGTATTGTTCGCGGCTGGGGGGAGGAGGTTGACTTACGTGACGTCACTGAGGAAGAGCAAGAGGAGATGGATGGTAAATCTGGATCCGAATTTGTGCAGATGTCGTCTTTTATGCTGTCCTGCCTGTTGAGGGACCCCCGTATAAAAAACCTCAATGAGCTGTACTGGGTGGCCACACTACTAGACCCTTGGTACAGGCACAAAGTGGCGGACCTGTTACCAACTCACCTGAAGGTGGAAAGGATGCAGCACATGCAGAACAAGCTGTCAACTATGCTTTACAATGCCTTTAAGGGTGATGTGACAGCACAACGCCAGCAAGGTACCACTGCCACTAATCCTCCTCCCGTGTCCACGCAGTCAAAGACAGGACGCTCCAGCGATCTCATGGTGATGTCGGACATGCAGACGTTCTTTAGTCCAACGCCTCGCCGTAGCCCTTCCGGATCCACCCTCCACCAACGCCTGGAACGGCAGGTAGCCGACTACCTGGCCTTAAGTGTGGATGTAGACACTGCTGTGAACAGCGATGAGGAACCCTTGAACTACTGGGTGCGCAGGCTTGACCTGTGGCCAGAGCTGTCCCAATTTGCCATCCAACTTCTCTCCTGCCCTGCCGCAAGCGTCCTGTCAGAAAGGACCTTCAGCGCAGCTGGAGGCATTGTCACTGAGAAGAGATGTCGCCTAAGTCACAAAACTGTTAAGTACCTCACCTTTATCAAAATGAATGAGGCATGGATCCTGGAGGGCTGCTGCCCGCCCCAAGACTAAGTTAGTCCCCGCACACACAGCATCTCTGCCTGCACGCCGTGTGACTGGCTGCCTGGCCTGCCCCAAGAAGACTAAGTCGCTCCCAGTCCCTCCACACAGCATGTCTGCCTGCAGGCCGCTTGACTACCTTCTCCACCACCACCAACAGGGTTCGGGACTCCAGGCGGATTGCTGAATTTTTTAGGCCGCTGCTAGCAGCGGCCGCTGTAATAATTTTTCTGGTGCGTGTACATGACTGCCTAATTTTTCTGGCTGCACTGCGGGCAGCTGCAACAACAAAAGAAAAGGCATGTACATGCGCCCATTCCCCTTCGTGATCATGACCTTGCCGTGGTGAAGGGGCTTGCGTATCACAATGAAGCAATGACCGGCGCCTAGATGAGTGTCTCGGGGGGCACACCCACGATAATAAGGTCGTTGCCTCATTGTGGTCAGACCAAATTTGATCAGCTGGACAGTCACTGTTCTGTCATTCAGCTACATCAGCCAGGCGACCATATGGGCTGTAAAGCCACCAAAACCTGCACTCTCGCCATGGTGCGCACCAGTCCAGCACGGCCGTCACTACACAAACAGCTGTTTGCGGTGCGTTACACGGTGAGTTTGGTGTGTCAGTGTGAAGCAGTACCTTAATTACACTACCTGATTGATGTATACACATGCAAGATGTTTTAAAGCACTTTAGGCCTGTCATTTAGCATTCAATGTGATTTCTGCCCTTAAAACGCTGCTTTGCGTCAAATCCAGATTTTTCACGGGGACTTTTGGCATGTATCCAGCTCCGCCATGCCCCCCTCCAGGTGTTAGACCCCTTGAAACATCTTTTCCATCACTTTTGTGGCCAGCATATTTTTTTTTTTTAAATCGGAGGTTCGGCCCCACTCTAATCCCCATTCTAACCCTGTTCTTAATCCTACTGCCTAACACAAACCCCATCCTAATGCCTGTTCCTAATCTCTCGTTTCTAATATTCTTCCTCTCTCTCCCATATCTGTGCTTCCTTATTCTTTTTTTTTTATCTGCCACATGTTGCCCTTGTCTCCTTTTACTGTCTTCTGTATTGTCATGTCACTCTCCCCACTGTCTCCCTTTTCTTTGTTTCTATTTCACCCCTGTGATTCCTGCAAGTCTCATGCGCCAATTTCATAGCACCAGGGCTGGCAAAACTAATTCTCTGAGCTGGCACACATATTTCAATTGCAGTGTCTCAAGCAGCCAGAGCTGACACTTAGGCCTTGATTCATCATTGTCTTTGCGATAACTCGTTCCAGTTCGTTAAATTACCGAATTCGAAGTTTATCGATTTCTAGTTGTATTCATCAAGATTTTTCCACATTAGGTATGACTTCGATAAACTATATAACAATACGGTAACGTGTCGATATTTCCATTTTACAGCAGTAATTTAACACAAGGCCATAAGATTCCCATCGAATTGTGGGTAAAAAGGCAGTCCTTTGAACACCACGTAGCAACATTCCAAATAGGGCTTAACACCTGGACCAGGATTCTAGAAGTGGCTTGGGACAATCCCACAATTTCGCCAGCTACGGCTTGATAGGAGCCTTTTCTGAAAAAATGTAGTGCAGCTAGCAATTTAGTTAACCCTGGCACTGCCTGTGTTCTCTTACGAGATGATTCAAGAGAAATGCAGATGTCCTGATATAGCAAGTAAATCCATTCTCTTGCAAATTGATATGGTTCTAGAGCTTTTTCTTGCCCTTCTGCGCCTTTGAATCACTCTCAGCTGATACCTAACCACTTCAAATGGCTCCATCTTCTCTGTCAGCAATGATCTGACAGGAATAACGACAGAGCAGTGAAGGAGATAACTAATCCTAAATTTAACGCTAAATTGCGCCCACTTTCATTTTCAAGGATTGCACTTTCTTCCATTTATCGCATCATTACCGAATGATTACCTGAATGCTCGCTAACTGCTGTAGATAACTTTGATGAATCCTGAAATCAACTTATTGAGTTCGGTACTTTACCGAGCTGTCGGTAATTGATTCGATAAGTCTTGATGAATCGAGGCCTTAAACCTTTTCTTTGCTATGTCAGAACCAAATGGCAGAACGAATTAACCTTCCAGCTATCCTATCACTCAGAACAGAGGTACAATAAGCAGAGCACAGGTTAGTGGCAGCGGCAAAAGATCCTTCCTGACTTCCCAGTACACCCTGCCAGGTTAAGTAGTGGTCAATCTCAGATTAAGGCTGACAGATATTGTTAAGAGTTAGCTTCCCAGCCTCACTGTCTGTAGTTTTTACACCTAGCGCCAGAGCCGAGAGGATGACGATCTTACCAGTCTAAACAGTTGCTTCCCTGGCCCCCTGTAACCCAAGAATGAATAATTTCCATATTTTCTTCATATTTCATGGGCTGGGAAGCTGCCAGGTTACCCATCTTTGCGAAGGTCATTGGGCTCAGCCTGAAACCCGTTCTGAGGAGTTTCCAGACAACTGGACTTTTCACAACCTAGTGTAATACACATTTGATGTAACACTGTACTAATACTCATGTAATAACCCTCATGTCTTATATCTGCAGACTTGGGGCACCTCACTGAATGCGGACACACAGTCCTTGTGTTGATTGGACTCATGTGCGCAGAACAATCGTATTCTTCCCGATTTCTTCTTTTCTGTAAGCGGGTTGGATCTTAAGTTAACCCCTCCCTTCAGGACAAGGGCCCATATGCAATTCACTTTTTCTCAGCCACCAGCAAGCAAGAAAATACTCAAAATAATTTTGCTAGTACTTGTTCACCTACTTTTTGGGACTTTTTTTTTGTTGAAAAGTGCTGGAAAGTTATTTTAAATTGAAAATGAAAAATTATCTCCCAGGAGAAAAATCAGGTGAAAAAGTGAATTGCATATGGCGTAAGGTCTTTAAAAGATTAAAACACTCAGACCTCGGCGTCCATTGTCCTTTGTTCACCTGTTGTTAAATTTCCATCAATCAACCGGCCAGCAGGACACTGGCCAAATGCAATACTTTTTTAGTTTTTTTAATTATTTCAGCGCAAAGACTTCTCACTTTTGTATCCAGCCAAACACAGTATTTTGAACTTTCAGAGATTCTACTTAAATGATCATCTCTTGATTATCCCTTTCAACCTATCTGTTTAGCTGTCAGATAGATTTTATTTGGTCAGTGCCAATCTATATTTTTTGTGTATAGTTTTATAGTAAACTAATGTTTTAATTGCTTTTTAGTAATTTTTAAATTCCTAGGTGCTGAATTTGTATGTAAAATAAAAAAAAATAGTTATCTCCTGGGAGAAAACTCAGGAGAAAATTTGATTGAATAGGGGCCTCAGTGTTGGTGAACCCCTTTTCTCCTATACTATGCTCTCTGGCTGTTTCCAATCCTCCTCCTCTGTTGCACACTCACTCCCCTCTCCCCTGGGTTCTCACACTTTTACTATTAATTTGCTATCTCTCTCATTTTAGGCCCTTTCTCTTAACTCCAGTCTCTTTTCCCAACCATAAAACCTTGCCAGAGAGATTCGTGTTCTGTTTATGCACATGTCTCTTATCATCTACAACTGTCCCTACCTGTGGGGAAATCTATTAGCCAAAATGGATTTATTTGGTTAATTGCTACCCTTTGCATTGTACACGCTTATTTGCACATCGCTAAAAACAAGAATGTCTGTACTGGTTCACTGGCTAATTGTCACTGAAGACATGAAACAATGGTTTGAGTGAGAGGACTTAAAGTGGATCTGAGGTGAACTTTTACTCATTGCATAATTGTGTTCCTTTCCTATTGTTTATAGGGCATTCCTCAAGCCAAATACTTTTTTGTTTTTGTTTTAATACTCTAATTCCCTATAAACTAAATAAACCACGCCCACAGGTTTTCAGAGAGCCTTAGCAGTAGCAAGGGCTCATGGGAGCTCAGTCTGGGCAGGGGGAGAAGGAGGTGTTACTAGCCATTGATTTCAGAGGCAGAGGGGAGGAGGGAGGATTAGGTTTTTTTCACAGTCTGAGTGCTGATGGTGCAGATAAACCTGGCTCTGTGTAATGTTTACAAACAACATGTCATTGTATCACAGAAAGAAATAATAATTTTCTATTAAATCTGTTTGCAGCTAGATTTTCTGTGTAAACTATCTAAACTTTAGATAAGATATATAGACAAGTTACTTGTTATGGTTCATTTTTCATCTCGGATCCACTTTAAGCACTCTATGCTTGCTTTTACTTTGACACAAAGGCAAACAAAAATGGGCAAGTATGGTTGGGGCCTAGTTGGTTACACTGCCTAGATTGTAAGCCTTTGGGCAGGGTCCTCCTCCTTTTGTGTCCTACCTGATCATGCACCTCCATTACTGTGCACCCATGCTATGCTTTTGATTAAACTCAAATTGCCTAATCTCCATGCTCCATCCAGTGACTGACTAAGCATTACCTTGTACTCAAACTGTGCCACGTGATCTGGTTTTTCTTGTATTCCTGTATTGTCGTATTGCTGTAGGTCACCCCTAAATATTGTCTGTAACCTAAACTAATGTCCAGCGCTGAGTAATATGTTGGCACTTTATAAATACAATAAATAAATAAATAAATAAATAGGGCCCTGTTTAGCCTTAATCTGGCACTACTTAGTGGCACTTGTGGATCTTTTGGAGGGGTCAGCAGCACACTTAAGTGAATCAGAACCACAGTGAGTGACCTGATGAAGTCAGCGGGGCTGAAAGCAGCCCAGGGGAAAGTTAAACTGAACTTCTTTACTTAGCTTCAGATATCCTTTAATGCTTACCTAAATAAAAAAGGTTAAAACCTTACTGCAGGACTATTGTAGTGTGTACAGCATTGTGCCTATTAAAACAGAGTTTTTACTTAGTACAGTGGTATGAAGCCCTCTCCTTCTCCCCGTGAACTTGTCATTGGCTCTAAAGATGGACATACACTGATAGATTTGCAGCAGATTCGACCATCAGATAGATTCATGTAAGATGCCTGCCAGGTCAAATCTGACAGGAATCTACCTGATGTGTGCCACACACGAGGAACAGATTTTCAATAGATTTCAGAATGAAATCTATTGGAAATCTATTGAAAATTGATCTAAAGGTATTACTGCACCATTAGATCCAATGCAACTGTATGGGCCATCGATCTACTGCCAAAATCGGTGACCAATCGATTGGCAATCGATTTCCGATTGATCAATTGATTTGATCGAATAATCAATCGATCAAAGGCTGAAATCAACCAGTGTATGGGCCCCTTAAGCTCCAATTTCCCTACTGAAATGGTGCTGAGTGACCTGAGATTTTTATACTGTACTATAACTTATGGTGATGCATGCAAGTATACAGTCTAAGTAAATTTCAGACCACCCAGAAGCAGTACAGCAGAATAGTGATGTAGCAAACATCACATTTTCTGTTCACGACCGCAAATTTACTGCAAATGTTCATGAACCGGCTGTTTGCAGCAGGCTCCATAGACTTAAATGGCAGGGGAATGGCCGCCGACTTTAGTGGTTAATAGCAAAGCCCCCTTACATGCTAGAAACACCAAATTTGCAGGATGTGGAGGGAAACAGTGAGTACAAGAAGAAAAAAAAATAAAAAAGACCTTATAGTTTATGAGAAAATCGATTTTAAAGTTTTCGTACTGAGTGTGGGAAAGGCCACTGACTTTAGCGGTTAAGGCTCTGCATTTTTGCAAATTTGGTGTTTCTAGCACTTACGGGGGCTTTGCTATTAACTGCTAAAGTCGGCAACCAGTGACTTCAATGTAAAAATGCAAATCACCAGGAACTGTCCCAAGGCGAATTGCTCAGGCCATCTCTACAGCAGAATGGTCTGAGCTCAAAGCCGACATCCAGGCTATGGGGGAGGCAACAGGCTGCATACTACTGCACCATGGAAAAACACTGTTTTAAGGGGGAAGACAGAATGGTCAGTGCTTTCCATACTACACCAGCCTTGCAGTTAGATTTTAGATTGAGATAAATCCTTACATTACGGGTATCTTCTGCTTTCATCATGATATACTGTACAGCTGTAGAAAGGAGATAAATGAGATGTACTGTATGTTGCTAAACAGCAATAAGCAGATTGCTTTGTTTAAATGAAGATCTCACCAGACTAGGCAGTGTCTCAATTCACCACACACTCTCGCCTCTCACTCCTCCAGGAAATCAGTACAGATTTTTTTTGTATTCTTATAACTTTTGCAAGTTATGATCCTAAAACCTTTTTTAAAGTGATTTCCATGAAGCAGGGAATGCAGTACTGTGCAATCATCCTTATGTGCGGTGTTCATTATACAAAAATCATGTAAACAATCAACATTTTTCAGATATTAACTGTTTACTTAGTCTACCTACCACTTGTAGACATTAGGCTCAGTTCATACTGTCATACAAAGTGTTCCTTTTGCCGCAATGGAAGCAGACATGTGGTCGGATCCTAAGTTTGTATCCGTTCAAACATGTTCATTGGGAATGGATCTGTCGCTTGCTTCCATTGTACTGAGCAGAATGCACGGTTTTGTGGTACACAATGATTTTAGACACTGGACAAAGGGGTTGATTAACAATGCTCTTCAATCTCACCTTACTTATTAACTTACAATTTATCTTTGCTTATATGACCTAACTCATGATTTATTTCTCTTTATCTAACTTAAGTCATGATTTATCTTTCCTTATTTTTTGAAAGGACAAGTTTGACCAATACTCTATCCATATTTTGATTGTAATATAAATCATAAATGCCCTAGCCTTAAAGATTTTTATTAGATGCAATGTTTGTCAAATCTAAGGTCTACATTGTAAAAGAAAAACAAATGTTTTCATAGTGCATGCCTAATGAGAATCTAGCATGTGTATAAACCTCCTCAATGCATCACCATTAAGAGATCTGGAGTGCCGGTCATCTCGGCTGAGCGCATTATTCTCCTTCTTAGCCCTCCTGCTGGAGGATGCTCTGTTGCTCAACCATGCCATCTGCCACCCCCTCCACCATAGCAACAAAACACATTGGACCTGATCCAAGACATTTTTTTTCTCCTAAGTTTTCTCCTAGGTGATATTTTCACATAATTTATACATAAAATGCCTTTTAAGCCACCAGCAAGCAAGAAAATACTCAGAATAATGTTGGCAGTTCCTTTTCACCTACGTTTTGTACTTTTTTAACTACAGAGTGCAACATTTATTTTAAACAGACCAAAACTTGAGAGAAAAAGTTAATAGGATGGGGCCCATTGTGAGACTGTTGTACTGTACACAGCCTTAAACTTTGATTGGAGAGATCAAATCTTAATTAATTCGATCTTAATTACCGTAAACTTTTTTTTTTTAAGTAAGGATGAAAAATAGCATTACTCTGCCAGTAGGCAGCACCAAGATCAAGTACTGAATATAGTACCTTTACCAGTTCAGAAGTGGATCAGTTTGTCCAGAGATCAGTAAAATACAGTAAACCATTTGTGTGTTAGAGGTGTGTTTAGATCAAGCAACATCCCAAATTGTGTGATCTGAAAGGAGCTTACCCTGTAAATAATTTTGTTGAACTGTTTTGGGAATGTTTAAGCATATTATGAAGCAATGATCTTGGTTTGTCAGTTACTAGTTTCCGCTTTTCAGCTTCACCTGCTCACTTGATGTGCTAACCATGTAACATTAATGTGTACAATTTCCAGTTTGCTTATCTTAGAAATGATAACAATGTGATCAAAATGTAACAAAAATATAAAACAAATCATAAAAAAACACCTTTAGGCATATTGTCACAAAACAGGTAAATATATAAAATAGATACACAAAGAGACACCCATGTTTAAGCAAACCTGATGTGATAAGATAAACATAGGTACATATGGTACTAGTCCCCTGTCCCTATCTGTTTCCAGTACAGCAAGAGTTAACAAAATCCCCCAAAAACTAGAGTTGTTATCTATGCAAATGAGCTTGTGGAACAGCTTGTCAACTGTGATCAGTTGCTGAAAAGTTAATAAAAGTCAAAAGACTATTATCTGTGGGAGAAAGGGATTCCACAAAAGTTTTAGTGCAAGAAGGTTGAAAGGGTCATTACTTAATGTTGAGCTAATTAATAGGGATGATCAAAGAAGTGCAAATTCTTCAGAGTTTATGCAATTTTTTTTTTTCAAAAATTAGTTTTTATTGAAGTATAGTGCATGCACATACAAGAATCTACAATAACACTTGTCACTAAAATATTTGCGAACTGTCATTTGAGACAACTAATTCTGTAACATATCAGACATGCAATACCGGGAAGAGTAGGGGGAGGGGGGGGGAGGAGTTTTTAGGCATAGGGGGGAGGTGTGGAAGCAGGAAAAATGGGGAGGGAAGGGCCGGGCGAAGGGTGGTTGGGAAGGTAGGGGGTAGTAGAGGATGGGGAGAGACATGGTGGGGCAAGGAAATACCAACGGTATACCAAGCTCATGATAATATATTACAGGTAACGGCTAGTTACTTAATAATCATAGAACATAACAGAGTTCAACTTATAACATAAATCTTAACAGGAGAATTGCGTACTTATGAGCCATGAGAGCTATATGTATAAAAATATACACGCAACAAGCTGTGTTACAACCTCTGGAGTATACATAATTATCGCCACAAGGAATGTAAGAATTAAAAAGTAGAAGTGATTGGTTGTCACCTCGGATCTGACACATATTGCACAGATAAACGGCGTGAGGTGGGAGGGGGGGGGGGGGGGCCTTCATCCCAGGATCCAAACAAGACCAAATAGGAAGAGGTGCGCTTCCTGATAAGCGGGGCGGTAGTGCTCCTATGAATTAAGAAAACTTATGAGTTAAGAAATTCGTGAAGGGACGTTGAGTCCCTAAACTCGGACCAAATTGCCCATCTGGCAGTAAATTTATGGGGGTTGGCTTGGGTTGATGCGGTGAGTTCGTCCATTCTCATGATATGGTTAATGTATGATATGAGATCTGTTAATACTGGAGGCTCCTTTTGACGCCACTTTCTTGCTATTATACCTCTTGCTGCTATCAGAATGAAGCGGAAGATTGATTTTTTGGCTCTGGATATTGACCCTGGGAGAATTGACAAGAGAGCGACCTCAGGGGAGGGCGGCATTGGGCTCAGGTAGAGGATTTTATGGAGGTCAAACACCTTCCTCCACAATCTATTAAGCTTGCTACACGACCACCATATGTGAAGGAAATTTCCAACTTCACTCTCACATCTCCAACATCTATCCGAGACACTGGTTTGGAATTTAGATAGCCTATAAGGGTCTCTATACCATCTAGTGATGAGTTTATAGTTCCTTTCTTGGAAGAGCACGGAAGGGGAGATTTTGTGAGCCAGTGCAAATGCCTTATCCCAATCTTCTTGGTCAATCTCTCTTCCCAAGTCCCGGTGCCACGTTTCCATCAGCCTCTGCAGGGAGCCCTCCCCGGAATCTGCATTAATAATGCTGTAAATTTGGGAGAGCTGGTGTTCAGGTCTGGAAGCTAGTGAGCAAATGCTCTCAAAAGCTGTCAGTGGCCTATGAACATTGCTTCTAGCCTTCAGGGAGGTATAGAATAGTTTGAATTGGTGGCTCAGAAGCCAGCTGGGTGAGGGGCTTTCCTCCATAAACTTCCATGTCGAGGGGGGTGCAAGGCTATTGGGCGTAATGTAGTGTCTCAGCTGGGGCCAGAGCTGCCTGCTTCTACCCAGGAAGGAACCTTTACCCATTCCTGGGCCAAAGTCTGGATTGTCTAGGATGGGTGTGAGGGGCCCAGGTATTGTGGATAATTTGTATTTATTCCTTATTTTGTCCCAGCGCTCTAGTATTGTTCTGGACCAGAACTGGAGAAGGGAAAGGTTCGGTCTCTTGGCTTTAGGAGTCCAGAGCAGGGCTCTGAGGTCCACAGGATCGCAGGATTCCTCTATAATCACCCACTGTTTCTGCGTTCTTCCTTGGAAACAGTCTACAATTAAGGACAAAAGGGAAGATTCATAATACTTTTGGAAGTTAGGGAGGCCCAGGCCTCCATCTTCCTTAGGTTTGAATAGTAAATTGATGTTTGTGCGTGGTTTCCTCCCCTGCCAAAGAAAGAAACTGAGCTTAGATCTTAAAGAGTTCAAGAATTCTTTAGGGATTGCAATTGGGATGGCTTGTAAAACGTAAAGAAGGCGGGGAAGGGTGTCCATTTTTATCACATTCGCCCTCCCTAGCCAAGGTATGTATAAGTTTTTCCATGAGTGGAGATCTTTGAAGATTTTGTCAGCTAGTGGCGGGAAGTTTATTTTAAATAGATTAGATAGCTGGTTTGGAATGTGTATCCCCAGGTATTTGATAGAGTCTTTGACCCACCTGAAAGGGAAGGCTGATTGAATGTGAAGGACTGTATTTTGATGTAGGGAGACGTTGAGGATCTCTGTTTTAGATAAGTTAATTTTAAAGTTACTCATGTCTCCAAATTCTTTGGCTTCTTTAAGGAAATTAGGCAGGGAAATTAGTGGGTTAGTGATGTATAATAGGAGGTCGTCCGCGAAGAGTGAAATCTTGGCCGAGGTCCCCCCCCAGCCCATGCCCCCAATATCTGGGTTATCCCTAAGGGCTCTAGCGAAATGTTCCATGCAGAGGATGTAGAGTAGTGGGGACAGCGGGCACCCCTGTCTCGTCCCGTTCCTAATGTCGAAGGCGTCCGACAGGATCCCATTGACTCGAACCCGGGCAGAAGGATTGTCATACAGACTCATAATTTTATCGAGAAGATTCGGGCCGAGGCCTATCTGAGCCAGGGACTCTTTGAGAAAACGCCAATGGATCCTGTCGAACGCCTTCTCTGCATCCACCGCCAGAATGCACATGGGAATTTGTTTAGTTTGTGCTCTATTTATGAGTGAGATGGTTTTAAGTATATTGTCTCTGGCCTCCCGATTTGGTGTGAACCCAGCCTGATCTGAGTGAATAAGCATGGGAAGATGCTCTTTAAGTCTTTCAGCAATGATCTTGGAGAAGATCTTTATATCTATATTAATTAAAGAGATAGGGCGGTAGCTACTACAGGCATTGGGATCTTTCCCGCTTTTAGGTATGACCACTATGTGGGCCTGGAGGGCCTGCTGAGGAAATGGGCGGTCCGCTGAGATGTTATTAAAAGCATTTGTCATTAGTGGGGCCAAATCACTAGCGAAATTTTTGTAGAAGGTTCCCGAGTAGCCATCTGGGCCAGGGCTTTTGCCAGGTTTAAGAGTGGCAATGCCTGAAAGCACCTCAGATTCCTCAATTCCCTTCTCCAGTTCTGTGATTATCCCAGGATCCAGGACGGGCAGGCCCGTCCTGTCTATGTACGCACGGATTTTAGTTGTGAGGGACTCCGGGTCTAGGTCTTTAAATTTACCTGGCAAATTGTATAATTCTTTAAAAAATGAGCTGAATTCTTTGGCTATGTCAGTTGATTTATGAACCCGCTTATTCTGAGTCGTTGAGATCGAAGGGATAAATGTAGACATGGGTCGGGGATGCAAGTATTTGGCCAGAAGGGTACCACATTTGTTAGATTTTTCATATAGGATTCCTTGGAACCTTTCCCTTTGAGCCAGGGACCTCTCATCTAAGATAGATAATAGTTTTTGCCTGGAGGTGGAAAGTTGCATATTGATAAGTTTCGCACTGTCCTCTTCTCTTTTTAGTCTGTCCTCTAGGAGAGTTATCTCTCTAACCAAGGTTAAGATCTTATGGCCCCTCTCCTTTTTTAATCGCGCCCCATGGGATATCAGGAGACCTCTGATAGTGCATTTTAGGGCTTCCCATTTGAATATTGGGGGGGTCTCATCCGCTATGTGATTCATAACAAATTCCTTGATGGATTTCCTAATATCCTGTGAGCATGTGGGATCTTTTAATAAATTATTGTTGAGTTTCCATTGGTATGACCCCCTTGTGTCGTCCAGCAGCCCAAGTGAGCAGTAAACCGGGGCATGGTCTGACCATAGCTTTATGCCAATGTCAGTGGACACAACCAGATCCAGTAAATTGTGGGATATGAAAATGACGTCAATTCTGCTAGAAGTGTTGTGGGGCGCGGAAAAAAAGGAAAAGTCCTTGACTTTTGGATGGTATATACGCCATACATCTACCAATCTGAGATCATTTAGTTTTAGCTTGATTTTAGATCTGACGCCCATTGGGATGCCGGACCGGCCCGAGGAAGAGTCCACCTCCGGTGATAGGCAAAAATTCAAATCTGCCCCCAGAATTATCTGCCCCCTGGCAAAAGCTTGGAGTTTTGAGAGATGGTTCAGAAACCATTTTCCTTGATTACTGTTCGGTAGGTAAAAGGAAGCGATCGTATATTGCTTCTGTAAGATTTTTAACCTAACGAACAGGAATCTGCCTAGGGGATCAGATAAGGTCTCCACTTCCGAGAAGGGAAGGGATTTATGTAAGGCAATTGATACACCCTTCGACTTAGAGTCCGGGAAAGAGCTGTGAAACCATGTGGTATAGAATCTATCTTTCACCACGGGATGATTATGGGTTTGAAAGTGAGTCTCTTGGAGCATCAGCACCCCAATCTTAGATTTGTGCATGTTATGTAATATCTGGGACCTTTTATTTGGGTTGTTAAAACCCTTAACATTAAAGGAAGCGCATTTGCATTCCCCTCTCCCCCCTCCCCTCCTAATTGCGTCCGAGGATAGCATAGAGCTGACAGGTACCTATAAAGAGAAAAACATAGACCCTTGTGGCGCGGGTATAAGCGGCAGGTTGTAAGAAACCAACAAATTTGGCGGATTCACATACTATCAGAAATAAGTACAACATTGGTAAGGTCAGACATTTAACGTGAGTACATAAAACAAAACATAAAAACATATAACATTTCACACACTCTGCCTGAGGTACAGAGTGCAAGGTGTGCACAATCAGAGAACTGTAAAGCCCTGTGTGAACAGGGCTATTGTGCTGTGGAGCGGGGAGGCCCATAGCTTAACGCCGTAAGCCACGGCATCGCCCCCCGAGTCTTAGTGAGGTTGGAGTTGAGATTGCCGGGCAGGTAGCCCTGAAAGGAAGGAAAAGGCCGGGAGTCTGCAAGAATGTCCCTTGTTTGCTACCCAATGATCAGAAGTCTTGCACGGAAGTCCTCCCTGCTGTGGGCAGTAAGCCCGACCTTTACGGAAAGAGTCTGCTTCGAAGTTGGAGGCCGGAGGATGGCCCCCTAGAAGAGGGTGGCATATTAATCTAGGTACGGAAATTTCCGTTATGGGGGTTCAGCCTTTTGGGTAGAAGGTATGTCCGAGGGAATGTGCGGAGGGGGAGCTGGGACACTCCTGGGTCTGTGAGAGGGGGTTTGAAAGTACTTAACTAGCTGGTTATCCAGGGACAATCTGGGCAGCAAATGAGAAGTGGGTGAAAGGGACTTAGTAGGCCGCAGATTTCCGGGAGGCCAGCGGCCCACCATGGATCAGCAGTATTGATAGAGGTGACAGGAGTGGCTGAGTGTCAACATAAAGAGAAGTGATTGGGTACAGGGTGGTAAAAGAACGGTCTCACCCGATGTGTTCCTCTTGGCGCAGGTCAGGATGCGTTCGCCGCCTGTTGTTTCTGCCCGCAGTCTGCCAGCGGGGTCTTTGTGGAAGCGAATTCTTGCTGTCCGGGGCGTCAAGTGGCCAGTCCTTTATGTGCAGCGTGGGCAGGCCTAATGCTTCGCAGAAAGCGCTTTGATCCTACGGTGACGACAATGATGCGAATTTGCCCTCGTGTTTCACCTGGAGTTGGAAAGGGTAGTTCCATCTATAAGGGATGTGTCTTTCTCGTAGAGCATCTAGGATAGGCCTCACCGCCCTGCGCATTTGTAAAGTGAGGCGGGATAAATCCGCCAAGATGGTGATGTTCGCGCCGTCCAGATCAATATGCCCTTTATCTCTGGCCGCGAGCATAATGGAGTCCTTGACTTTATAGTAATGAATTCTGCATACCACGTCTCTCGGTCTTTCCGGGTCTGTGCTTACTGGGCCTAATGTGCGGTGTGCTCGATCTATTTCAATCGGAGAGTCGTTAGGATTGCCCAGAAACATATTGAAGATGCCAATTAAGGTAGGAACTAGGTCTTGGGTTTTAGTGGCTTCAGGTATACCCCTCACCCGTACGTTGTTTCGCCTCTGGCGGTTTTCCTGATCATCTATCTTTAGGAAGATGTCCCTTATCTGTGCAGTATGCTTGTCTATAGTGGCCTGCTGGGTCTTCTGGGTTTGCATTAGGGATTCCACATTCTTCTCTGTCTCCTCCACTCTATGGCCCACGTGTCTTATCTCTGATTTGACATCCTCAAGCTCCCTCCTGTATGTCGCTTCGATACGGCTGACGTACCTTTCGAGATCATCTTTGGTAGGTAGGGACCTAATGTATTCGTGCAAGTCCACCTCGAGGTACGAGTCAGCACTCTCAGATCTTGAGGGTGAGGCTGGGGGTCTTGCAGCGGTGTCCGGGAGCGAGACGCTACCCGGGGAGGTTGCGGCCTTGTCTTGCGGGTTGTCCTCCGGCGCCATCTTGGAGATTACATCCATGCTCGCTGCTCTGGTGAGCGGGCGGAGAAACTGTTGGATGTTGCCTTTCTTGGCGGGGGTTTTGGTTCCAGAGGACTCCCTCTTCTTCCTGCCACCCATATAGAGCAAAATCCGGTGCTATTGAAGGCTTATAATCGACTCGGGGGAATCAGCCAGCGGGAGCTCTCTCTAGAGACGTCCAGCGCGCGCCATGAGCAAGCCACGCCCCCAGAGTTTATGCAATTTTTAATGCAAATATATGCAGCTTGGAAATGGATAAACCCAGGTTTAAATTGACTGATCCATTTTGAAGCTGCATATATTGGCATAACAATTTGCATACATTTGCATCAACTTGGAAGTATTTGCATGTCTTTGATCACCCCTACTAATCAAGGGTTTGGATTCTAAACAGCAGCTGTTACAGTCTGATGCAATCTTACAAATAAAGAGAATACAATGAAATATATATATATATATATATATATATATGTATATATATATATATATATATATATATATATATATATATATATATATATATATATATCGAATTTCTATGTTATTAACATTGTATTTACCATAAGCTTACACATACAATTAATTATATATATGTTTCTTTTTACTTCAGGTTTGCTTTAAAAGATTTAGAAAAAGCAAGTGAAATGCAGGAGTTTTCCTGTAGAAACGAAAGTAATCTCACAATGTTTATACTGCACACCATTATCTGTAAGCTCATTTTTACAACCGTTTAACACACTTTAAAGTTTAAAGTTTGTATGGTTCTTTAAAATAGGAGAAAAGTGTTGCCTTTTAAGGGGGAAAAAATATATAGCATTTCATGGAGGCAGATTAAAATATGGTGTAATACAGCCTATTTACATGGTAGAGCCAGACCATATCACAAACATTCAATTCAATAAAGAAACATACCAATAAAATAGCATGAATAGGTTTCTGCAAACTAGTTCACAGGACGTTTTGTAAAACAATTACAAAGCAACATTTTGAAAATTACCTCTGCTTGGCAGGAACCAGCTTCCTTTGGCAGGTTACAATGAAATATAAAATAGACATATTATAGTAAAAATAATTTGCCATCTGGAGTTTGATTGAATACTCCCCAGCCTCCTACAACTTTCCAGAACTATCATTTATGCCTTATTTTCAAGAAATCCTAAGAGCACTTTTTGAAGAACTGGTTCTCCAACTGTGCGATGCAATGGCCTTTTTTTTACGAAAATAATTTTCACCAGTGCTTGCAGAATTTTACAATTACCAGAGGTAGAAGATTAAGAAAATTGGATGTTTATGCTTAACGGTTTTTATTTTCATTGTAAGCCCAGGGAAACACATTATTAAAAGTTATTGCAAATCAGTGATTGCTTAATGCAAATGAATGTTTATTTGCAATATTCAGTTTAAATTATAATGCCCGATGAACACGACCTCACATGCTGAATCAAAATCACTTTGGAAAACAATTGTCAACAGTATGATTTTTTTCCACCTCTTGATTCAGTTAGTGTTTTTAGATGTGATGTGAGAAAAGATTTCACTCGCTCAACTTTTCTGTTTTAGGATGAAGCCTATTGATAGTTAACAGAGTTTATGTAACGCTTGCGGGATAATCTCCACAGTCAGTGTGCAACGCGCACGCTGACACAGAGGAGATCGTGCACAAGCGATGTACGAAAAATAGGGATTTTCCCAAATATAGTGGAGGAGCAGAAACAGACACAAGGGGGAGTTGTGGAGCACAGAGCAACCGTGCCTCTGTGCGACCCACAAATCCCAAAGAACAATAGCTGCGCGGTGCAAACACAGCGCAGCACATAACCTGCGCAACTCAGAAAAGAGCAAGGACAGACTGGGTGAATGTCCGCCAATTTAGTCGCCACCCAGCGACGGCGGACATTCAAGAGCAGAATAAATAGAACGAGATAGCTAATCGCAAGAACCGCGATAGCAGACAGATAAACAGAACAGGGCGAAACAGCAAGAAAGGAATAAAGGAACACACAGTAAAATAACAACGTAAGGAAAATAACAAACGCTAGCTAAACGTGAACTCCGCACTCATTCGCAACAGAGAACGCGTTTAAGACACGGTCACTGTGCGTTAGTCGCCCAGTGACAAGCGTGCCACTCTAACTAACAACAAGTAATTCAAATGAACACAAATAGACAGACAGACAGAATGAACGCTTGCGACAGCAAGCAATCAACACAGACAAACAGATAGCGTAAACACACGCTAATCGGTTGCCTAACACCAGGCAACAGCAGGCATTAACACAGGACAAGACAGACAGACAGATGAGTGTAGCCAGTAGCCATCGCGGCTATGGTCTACACTCTTAATAACACAGGCAAGAAGGATCCACTGCCGCTACTGCTAGAGCGAATGCGATCCACAAGGAACAAGACTGGAGGATGAGTGCAACCAGTAGCCACCGCGGCTATGGTCTACACTCCAGGAACACAGGCAAGAAGGATCCACTGCTGCTACCACTAGGGCGAATGCGATCCACAAGGAACAAGACTAGAGGACCCACCGTCAGCCACTGCTGGAGACAGTGCGGTCACAAGATACAAGACAAGACAAGACAAGACAAGGCATGGCAATACAAATGATACAGTGATCTATGCTAGAAGGAGCGCGCTAATCGCCACTCCAATAATAACTAGACTACGACAACCACCGATCAAGGCAACCGGGGAATATCGTTTACTGGACCAGGGGCTGGTAGCACCAGCCGTAGCTGTAGCTATGCAGAGCAATGAAGTGAACAGGAAGCAGACTTTTAACCTGGCAGCATTCAGTGAAGGGAGATATGCAAATCCTGGCACAACTGAATGGTAATGAGACTGATCAGGAGCTGCAGGCAGACTGACAGAACCAGGGCTTAGATCCATGGCCAACAAAATACAACTTGCAGAAATAGAATTACAACTGAGCAGAACAGCTTGATCGGAGAAACATCGCGGCCAGCAGGATAAGCCACAAACATGATCATGACAGGACATGATCCTGACAGTTTCATTTTTTATGTTCAATTGAAGATTTATTAAAATTTCAAAAACATTTTCCCCTACCAATAAGCCTTTTAACCACTTGCCGACCGCCCACAGCCCATGGGCGGCGGCAAAGTGGACGCCTAAAGGACCGCAATACGCCTTCAGGCGGCGCGTCCTTTAGGCATGCCGGGGGAGCGATCGCGTCATTGATGACGCGCGCTTCCCCCGGCAACTGGCTCCGCCCACATGCCGTAACATCCCGCCGGCCATACGGAAGCGCCGGCGGGATGTTAACCCCGCGATCGCCGCTACAAAGTGTATAATACACTTTGTAATGTATACAAAGTGTATTATACAGGCTGCCTCCTGCCCTGGTGGTCCCAGTGTCCGAGGGACCACCAGGGCAGGCTGCAGCCACCCTAGTCTGCACCCAAACACACTGATCTGCCCCCCCCCGCCCACTGATCGCCCACAGCACCCCTCAGACCCCCCCCTGCCCACCCCCCAGACCCCTGTTTGCACCCAATCACCCCCCTAATAACCCATCAATCACTCCCTGTCACTATCTGTCAATGCTATTTTTTTTTATCCCCCCCCTGCCCCCTGCCCCCTCCTGATCACCCCCCCACCCCTCAGATTCTCCCCAGACCCCCCCCCCCCAGACCCCCCCCCCCCCTGTGTACTGTATGCATCTATCTTCCCTGATAACCTGTCAATCACCCGTCAATCACCTGTCAATCACCTGTCAATCACCCATCAATCACCCCCTGTCACTGCCACCCATCAATCAGCCCCTAACCTGCCCCTTGCGGGCAATCTGATCACCCCCCCACACCAATAAATCGCCCGCAGATCCGACATCAGATCACCTCCCAAATCCATTGTTTACATCTATTCTCTCCTCTAAACACCCACTAATTACCCATCAATCACCCATCAATCACCCCCTATCACCACCTGTCACTTTTACCTATCAGATCAGACCCTAATCTGCCCCTTGCGGGCACCCAATCACCCGCCCACACGCTCAGATTGCCCTCTGACCCCCCCTTATCAATTCACCAGTGCATTAATTACATCTGTTCTTCCCTGTAATAACCCACTGATCACCTGTCAATCACCTGCCAATCACCTATCACCCATCAATCACCCCCTGTCACCCCCTGTCACTGCCACCCATCAATCAGCCCCTAACCTGCCCCTTGCGGGCAATCTGATCACCCACCCACACCATTAGATCGCCCGCAAACCCGCCGTCAGATTACCTCCCAAATGTATTGTTTACATCTGTTATCTTCTTTAAACACCCACTAATTACCCATCAATCACCCATCAATCACCCCCTATCACCACCTGTCACTGTTACCTATCAGATCAGACCCTAAGCTGCCCCTTGCGGGCACCCAATCACCCGCCCACACGCTCAGATTGCCCTCAGACCCCCCCCCCCCCCCCCTTATCAATTCACCAGTGCATTAATTACATCTGTCCTTCCCTGTAATAACCCACTGATCACCTGTCAATCACCTGCCAATCACCTATCACCCATCAATCACCCCCTGTCACTGCCACCCAACAATCAGCCCCTAACCTGCCCCTTGCGGGCAAACTGATCACCCACCCACACCAATAGATCGCCCGCAGATCCGACATCAGATCACCACCCAAGCGCAGTGTTTCCATCTATTCTCTCCTCTAAACACTCACTAATTACCCATCAATCACCCATCAATCACCCCCTATCACCACCTGTCACTGTTACCCATCAGATCAGACCCTAATCTGCCCCTTGCGGGCACCCAGTCACCCGCCTACACGCTCAGATTGCCCTCAGACCCCCCCTTATCAATTCGCCAGGGCATTATTTACATCTGTCCTTCCCTGTAATAACCCACTGATCACCTGTCAATCACCTGTCAATCACCCATCAATCACCCCCTGTCACTGCCACCCATCAATCACCCCTGTCACTGCCACCCATCAATCAGCCCCTAACCTGCCCCTTGCGGGCAAACTGATCACCCACCCACACCAATAGATCGCCCGCAGATCCGACATCAGATCACCACCCAAGCGCAGTGTTTCCATCTATTCTCTCCTCTAAACACCCACTAATTACCCATCAATCACCCCCTATCACCACCTGTCACTGTTACCCATCAGATCAGACCCTAATCTGCCCCTTGCGGGCACCCAATCACCCGCCTACACGCTCAGATTGCCCTCAGACCCCCCCTTATCAATTCGCCAGGGCATTATTTACATCTGTCCTTCCCTGTAATAACCCACTGATCACCTGTCAATCACCTATCAATCACCCAACAATCACCCCCTGTCACTGCCACCCATCAATCACCCGCTGTCACTGCCACCCATCAATCAGCCCCTAACCTGCCCCTTGCGGGCAATCTGATCACCCACCCACACCAATAGATCGCCCGCAGATCCGACGTCCGATCACCTCCCAAGTGCAGTGTTCACATCTGTTCTCTACCCTAAACACCCACTAATTACCCATCAATCACCCCCTGTCACTGCTACCTATCAGATCAGACCCTAATCTGCCCCTTGCGGGCACCCAATCACCCGCCCACACCTCAGAACGTCCTCAGACCCCAGCCCTGATCACCTCGCCAGTGCATTGCTTGCATCTATTCCCCCCTCTAATCACACCTTGAGACACCCATCAATCACCTCCTGTCACCCCCTAGCACACCTACCCATCAGATCAGGCCCTAATTTGCCCCGTGTGGGCTCCTGATCACTCGGCCAAACCCTCAGATCCCCCTCAGACCCCCTTCCGATCACCTCCCCAGTGCATTGATTGCATCTATTTTCCCCTCTAACCACCCCCTGAGACACCCATCAATCACCTCCTGTCACCCCCCTAGCACTCCTATCCATCAGATCAGGCCCAATACAACCTGTCATCTAAAAGGCCACCCTGCTTATGACCGGTTCCACAAAATTCGCCCCCTCATAGACCACCTGTCATCAAAATTTGCAGATGCTTATACCCCTGAACAGTCATTTTGAGACATTTGGTTTCCAGACTACTCACGGTTTTGGGCCCGTAAAATGCCAGGGCGGTATAGGAACCCCACAAGTGACCCCATTTTAGAAAAAAAGACACCCCAAGGTATTCTGTTAGGTGTATGACGAGTTCATAGAAGATTTTATTTTTTGTCAAAAGTTAGCGGAAATTGATTTTTATTGGGTTTTTTTCACAAAGTGTCATTTTTCACTAACTTGTGACAAAAAATAAAATCTTCTATGAACTCGCCATACACCTAACGGAATACCTTGGGGTGTCTTCTTTCTAAAATGGGGTCACTTGTGGGGTTCCTATACTGCCCTGGCATTTTAGGGGCCCTAAACCGCGAGGAGTAGTCTAGAAAACAAATGCCTCAAAATGACCCGTGAATAGGACGTTGGGCCCCTTAGCGCACCTAGGCTGCAAAAAAGTGTCACACATGTGGTACCGCCGTACTCAGGAAAAGTAGTATAATGTGTTTTGGGGTGTATTTTTACACATACCCATGCTGGGTGGGAGAAATTTCTATGTAAATGGTCAATTGTGTGTAAAACAAATCAAACAATTGTCATTTACAAAGATATTTCTCCCACTTAGCATGGGTATGTGTAAAAATACACCCCAAAACACATTATACTACTTCTCCTGAGTACGGCGGTACCACATGTGTGGCACTTTTTTACACCCTAAGTACGCTAAGGGGCCCAAAGTCCAATGAGTACCTTTAGGATTTCACAGGTCATTTTGCGACATTTGGTTTCAAGACTACTCCTCACGGTTTAGGGCCCCTAAAATGCCAGGGCAGTATAGTAACCCCACAAATGACCCCATTCTAGAAAGAAGACACCCAAAGGTATTCCGTTAGGAGTATGGTGAGTTCATAGAAGATTTTATTTTTTGTCAAAAGTTAGCGGAAAATTGATTTTTATTGTTTTTTTCACAAAGTGTCATTTTCCACTAACTTGTGACAAAAAATAAAATCTTCTATGAACTCACCATACTCCTAACGGAATACCTTGGGGTGTCTTCTTTCTAAGATGGGGTCATTTGTGGGGTTCCTATACTGAACTGGCATTTTAGGGGCCCTAAACCGTGAGGAGTAGTCTGGAAATCAAATTTCGCAAAATGACCTGTGAAATCCTAAAGGTACTCATTGGACTTTGGGCCCTTTAGCGCAGTTAGGGTGCAAAAAAGTGCCACACATGTGGTATTGCCATACTCGGGAGAAGTAGTACAATGTGTTTTGGGGTGTATTTTTACACATACCCATGCTGGGTGGGAGAAATACCTCTGTAAATGACAATCTTTTGATTTTTTTACACACAATTGTCCATTTACAGAGTTATTTCTCCCACCCAGCATGGGTATGTGTAAAAATACACCCCAAAACACATTGTACTACTTCTCCCGAGTACGGCAATACCACATGTGTGGCACTTTTTTGCACCCTAACTGCGCTAAAGGGCCCAAAGTCCAATGAGTACCTTTAGGATTTCACAGGTCATTTTGCGGAATTTGATTTCCAGACTACTCCTCACGGTTTAGGGCCCCTAAAATGCCAGGGCAGTATAGGAACCCCACAAATGACCCCATTTTAGAAAGAAGACACCTCAAGGTATTCCGTTAGGAGTATGGTGAGTTCATAGAAGATTTTATTTTTTGTCACAAGTTAGTGGAAAATGACACTTTGTGAAAAAAACAATAAAAATCAATTTTCCGCTAACTTTTGACAAAAAATAAAATCTTCTATGAACTCACCATACTCCTAACGGAATACCTTGGGGTGTCTTCTTTCTAAAATGGGGTCATTTGTGGGGTTCCTATACTGCCCTGGCATTTTAGGGGCCCTAAACCGTGAGGAGTAGTCTGGAAATCAAATTCCGCAAAATGACTTGTGAAATCCTAAAGGTGTTCATTGGACTTTGGGCCCTTTAGCGCAGTTAGGGTGCAAAAAAGTGCCACACATGTAGTATCGCCGTACTCAGGAGAATTAGTACAATGTGTTTTGGGGTGTATTTTTACACATACCCATGCTGGGTGGGAGAAATAACTCTGTAAATGGACAATTGTGTGTAAAAAAAATGAAAAAATTGTCATTTACAGAGATATTTCTCCCACCCAGCATGGGTATGTGTAAAAATACACCCCAAAACACATTCTACTACTTCTCTTGAGTACGGCAATACCACATGTGTGGCACTTTTTTGCAGCCTAACTGCGCTAAGGGGCCCAAAGTCCAATGAGCACCTTTAGGCTTTACAGGGGTGCTTACAAATTAGCACCCCCCAAAATGCGAGGACAGTAAACACACCCCACAAATGACCCCATTTTGGAAAGTAGACACTTCAAGGTATTCAGAGAGGGGCATGGTGAGTCCGTGGCAGATTTCATTTTTTTTTGTCGCAAGTTAGAAGAAATGGATTCTTTTTTTTTTTCTTTTTTTTTTTTGTCACAAAGTGTCATTTTCCGCTTACTTGTGACAAAAAATAATATCTTCTATGAACTTACTATGCCTCTCAGTGAATACTTTGGGATGTCTTCTTTCCAAAATGGGGTCATTTGGGGGGTATTTATACTATCCTGGAATTCTAGCCCCTCATGAAACATGACAGGGGGTCAGAAAAGTCATAGATGCTTGAAAATGGCAAAATTCACTTTTTGCACCATAGTTTGTAAACGCTATAACTTTTACCCAAACCAATAAATATACACTGAATGGTTTGTTTTTTATCAAAAACATGTTTGTCCACATTTTTCGCGCTGCATGTATACAGAAATTTTACTTTATTTGAAAATTGTCAGCACAGAAAGTTAAAAAAATCATTTTTTTGCCAAAATTCATGTCTTTTTTGATGAATATAATAAAAAGTAAAAATCGCAGGAGCAATCAAATAGCACCAAAAGAAAGCTTTATTAGTGACAAGAAAAGGAGCCAAAATTCATTTAGGTGGTAGGTTGTATGAGCGAGCAATAAACCGTGAAAGCTGCAGTGGTCTGAATGGAAAAAAAGTGGCCGGTCCTTAAGGGGTAGAAAGACTGTGGTCCTCAAGTGGTTAATCACAAATCCCAGTGCAAGTTGATGTTGCCCAGGAAGGCTGCTGTGGGCTCCACCATCTAAACAATAGGTATCTTGTAAGGGAGAAAAAAGAAACACAGACACCTGGAGCCCAATGTCATGTGATATCGTCGGATCTGTTTGGTGATATTTAGAATAAGCTATATATACTCACAAAGGAAGGTTGCAAGTGAGGCAACCGCTGGCATGTGAAGAAGTACCGTCCCCACTCGGGCTTTGTGGAAGGATGGTCTGTCAATCGTGGCTCCAAAACAAAAAAGCGGATCTTTGCACCTCCTAAGAGGTCTAGAACCTATACAATCCTCTAGGGGAGTGTATGTACATATAATTGGGGAGGGTAGGAGGCCCCAAGGTGTGATTATTAGAAAGAAATATATATATATATATATATATATATATATATATACAGTGGGATGCAAAAGTATTCAGCCCCCTTGAAGTTTTCCACATTACTGCCACAAACATGCATCAATTTTATTGGAATTCCACGTGAAAGACCAATACAAAGTAATGTACATGTGAGAAGTGGATTGAAAATCATACATCATTCCAAACATTTTTTACAAATAAATAACTGCAAAGTGGGGTGTGCGTAATTATTCGCCCCCTGAGTCAATACTTTGTACAACCACCTTTTGCTGCAATTACAGCTGCCAGTCTTTTAGGGTATGTCTCTACCAGCTTAGCACATCTAGAGACTGAAATCCTTGCCCATTCTTCTTTGCAAAACAGCTCCAGCTCAGTCAGATTAGATGGACAGTGTTTGTGAACAGCAGTTTTCAGATCTTGCCACAGATTCTCGATTGGATTTAGATCTGGACTTGGGCATTTCTAACACATAGATATGTTTTGTTTTAAACCATTCCATTGTTGCCCTGGCTTTATGTTTAGGGTCATTGTCCTGCTGGAAGGTGAACCTCTGCCCCAGTCTCAAGTCTTTTGCAGTCTCCAAGAGGTTTTCTTCCAAGTTTGCTCTGTATTTGGCTCCATCCATCTTCCCGTCAACTCTTACCAGCTTCCCTGTCCCTTTTGAAGGGATGCACCCCATCACCATATTTGACAGTGGGGATGGTGTGTTCAGAGTGATGTGCAGTGTTCGTTTTCCGCCACACATAGCGTTTTGCATTTTGGCCAAAAAGTTCCATTTTGGTCTCATCTGACCAGAGCACCTTCTTCCACATGGTTGCTGTGTCCCCCACATGGCTTGTGGCAAACTGCAAATGGGACTTCTTATGCTTTCTGTTAACAATGCCTTTCTTTTTGCCACTCTTCCATAAAGGCCAACTTTGTACAGTGCATGACTAATACTATAGTTGTCCTATGGACAGAGTCTCCCACCTGAGCTGTAGATCTCTGCAGCTCGTCCAGAGTCACCATGGGCCTCTTGACTGCATTTCTGATCAGCACTCGCCTTGTTCAGCCTGTGAGTTTAGGTGGATGGCCTTGTCTTGGTAGGTTTACAGTTAAGCCATACTCCTTCCATTTCTGAATGATCGCTTGAACAGTGCTCCGTGGGATGTTCAAGGCTTTGGAAATCTTTTTGTAGCCTAAGCCTGCTTTAAATTTCTCAATAACTTGATCCCTGACCTGTCTTGTGTGTTCTTTGGACTTCATGGTGTTGTTGCTCCGAATATTCTCTTGGACAACCTCTGAGGCCCTCACAGAGCAGCTGTATTTGTACTGACATTAGATTACACACAGGTGCACTCTATTTAGTCATTAGCACTCATCAGGCAATGTCTATAGGCAACTGACTGCACTCAGATCAAAGGGGGCCGAATAATTATGCACACACCACTTTGCAGTTATTTATTTGTAAAAAATGTTTGGAATCATGTATGATTTTCGTTCCACTTCTTACGTGTACACCACTTTGTGTTGGTCTTTCATGTGGAATTCCAATAAAATTGATTCATGTTTGTGGCAGTAATATGACAAAATGTGGAAAACTTCAAGGGGGCCGAATACTTTTGAAACCCACTGTATATAGGTAAGAAGGTATTACCTTAGTAATGCCAATTTCAAGGATGCAAGAGTTTCATTAGAAACATACTTTTTATTGTGCACATCAGACAACGCGTTTCGCGGCTGACACTGCTTCATCAGGTCAAATTCAAGTGCCTTAAAAGAGGATTGACAGAATCTCAGGGCTCAATCCCCATTCAATTATTGCAGCATAAAAATTGTTATAGTAACATAAAATCATAATATCGTAAAAATTATTATAGAAGCGTAGTCTAAACAATACCAACTGACATGCTTTTTCTTTTATCGGAGGGAGATTCTGCAATGGGGGTAAAAATGTTCTCCCTTGCATAAAACCCATGTCTAATATTAAGGCCTCTTCACAGCTTCTGATGCCAAGAAAGAGGGGTAATTATATGGGCCTAAGGGTAATTATATGGGCCTCCAAATACCTCACCTCTTCTAGGGGAAGGAGTACAGATGTACTACAGCAGTGCCCCTTACCCTTTCCAATGTACAGTTAAAAGCTCCCCCCCCCCCAAACAAAAAAAAATATACCTGAAAGAATACATCTTTTTGTTAATACCTCCAATATCTAAATTTTGAAATCCTTCTGGGTTCTCATTACATTAGACTGATAATCCCCTAACGTCCATCTGCATTACCGAAGAAAAAAAAAACAGGAATTACCTCAGGCTTCTTTAAACCCCATGTAGCCCGCAAGGTCCCCCGTCATCCTTTTCGTCCCTTCCATTGTCCCGCTGGCAGCTCCAGAAATCTAGAGACATCACATAAGAGCCAGAGAGGTGACGGGGGGTCCCACACTCCCGAATGCGAGACTTGATCAATCTGACCATTTGGATCTGGTGAGTCTGTACCCGCAAGGGGAATTTCTTACTGCTTTATATCATAGAAGAAGGGAGAGCGCAGATATTATTTGTTCCTTTGGAGCTCCAGAAATCTGTCAGAGTCAAGCATCCGCGCACCCGGGTGTCATCATGCTGGTCACCGTAAGCATTCTGTGCATGCGCGGTTCAGTCTTTAGAGAACCGCGCATGTGCAGGATGCTTATGGTGACCAGCGTGATGATGCGCCGGGGTGTGCACGCGCAACTTCAGCCAAAGTTGCCAGATTACCGGAGCCGTCAGTGGGACCACGAAAGGGGCAAAGAGGATGTCGGTGGACATCACGGGCCATGGGGGGAGGGGGGCTGGAGGAAACCCCTGTTAAGTCCAAATGTCCCTTTTCTGCTACTGCTCAAGGTCCTTTTAAAAGCAACTTTGAATTTACTTCTAGATCTTCCCATTGATCCCTTGAGCTGGACCATTTAGAATTCTTCCTTGCTAATAATATAGAAACTGAATTGAGCAGCAGCAATTGTAGTGCAATAATTTTAAAGATTAAGGAGGGTTTCTTTTTATTTGAATTTGGCCACCAGTGACATAGTAACAAGAGATTCTACAGTGAACAGGAACTGGTAGTGTTCAGAGGGCCTGATATACTAAAATATCTCTAGAAAGGGTTATTATAAGCAATCCAGGAAACCTGAAGTGGCTCTTTGCTTTCCAACTCTAAGGTCAGTCTTAGTGGCCTCTTTCCTCATCAGCATCGCTTATCTTTGTATTAATGATGCAGGTAGGAATGCCAGTATTTTTTTCCCAAGCTTACCACACACATATGTAGCATTCATTTAGGTGCCTAGCAAATGCATATGGCTCTTCACATACTTTCGCTGGTTTCTGGTCATCAGGAGTCCGGGACCTGTTGTTTTTTTCCCCCTTGCCGCTGCCTGGGTCTATGCAGGTACAGACCTTGTGGAATCCATCACTGCTACCCATGAGATCAGGGCTCCACTGAGGTAGGACACCACGCTTATCTGGAAACCTTTGGTCTTGCCGGATGCTGGCTACGTCCATCCAATGGCTGTTGCTGCTCCACCGGAGCTGGGACACCTTTGTTTCTACCCCTACATGATGCCAACCACTAAACCGGAAGAAAGAGCTGCCATAGCCAGATGCTTCTGTGACAGCCAGATTATCTTTTTTTTTTTTTAAACACAAAAAATACAGCGCTCAGACAAACAATGAAAGATATATATCAATATGATAAATTATACATAAGATCAATATGATCAATCAAAGCCACAGTCAGTTATTATAAACAACTAGAGTAGTTTATAGTCCTGGTGCGCCTCTGTTACAAAAAAGGCTTAGCAACCTCTTCTAATCTACACCATATACACCTCCAGATAGCGCTCCAAGGAAAAAACTTCAAGCCGGCTGATTTATCATCACCTCCACCAGTATCACCCTGTGGAATTCTCACTCACCAACGGTGATGGGCCAGTATCACAGTGGCTTTGCAGCACTTTTGGGGCATTACCAGGTTCCCCACACCTTATGGCAGTACTTCTCCACTTGTATCCATTCCTTGGACTATGTTATCTTTGATCACCACAAAAAACACATTGCCTCCAAGTTGTACCTCAACGTCAATAGAGAGACTATCATTGCGCAACACTTTTAAAATCAAAAGAACTTTATTAAAAACATTGCACTCACGTGGTTTAGCATTAAGTGACAGCCTGTGGAGTTTTACAGGGAAACGGGCTCCACCCCGTGCGGTCTCCCGGGCTCCACCCCGTGCGGTCTCCCGGGCTGACCGCCGTGCGTGTTGGTTCCCAAGCCTCGTATTCCACCGTTACCACCGCTACACTGCCAGGGCCGGATTTGCACTCTTTACCGCCCTAGGCCACTGTCACCAGCCGCCCCCCTTCAGTATAGGTAGTGAGATGACCCCTCCCCCTTCCCTCTAGTATAGGTAGCCTGATGACCCCCCCCAGTATAAGTAGCCAGATGACTCCTCCCCCTTTCCCTCCAGTATAGGTAGCCAGATGACCCCTTCCCTCTAGTATATGTAGCCAGATAACTCCTCCCTCTTTCCCTCCAGTATAGGTAGCTAGATGACTCCCTTAATCCCTCCTCCCCCCCCCCACTTTTCAGTATATGTACCACACCGCAGCAGCCATCTTTGTCACTTATTTCCCTGCAAATCTCCAGTGCAGAAGCTTCCTCTTCCTTTCCGTCTCCAATGCTGCCCAAGTCCATAGCCGCTGACCATAATGCAAGCGTGCACAGAGAGCAAGGTGGCTGCTGCACAGGCCGCTGGCAGCAGAGTACCGTGGTCAGGCACAAGCCTGATCTCCCTGCATTGCAGTATTCAGAAGCTTACAAATGCTGCACCAGTTTAGCCTGCTGATTTGGTGCCCTTCCTCCTGTGGTGCCCTAGGCCATGGCCTAGGCGGCCTAGGCCTAAATCCGGCCCTGTACACTGCCCTCCGCTCCACGCTATCCAACTTCCAGGTATGGCTCCTCCCAACCGGTTTCGTCACAGCGTGACTCATTCAGGGGATGGAGCCATACCAAGCAACCCTATCTTTTATGCTTCCCGTCACCTCCCCTTATGGGCACACCCCTTAGTTACGTCTTGCGTTCCGGAGCCCGGGAGAGCGTGGTTTTGCCTGCTTCCGCATATACAATCAATCGCTTATTACAATTACAATTCTCTATGTTAAAAACCTAATCATATCATTTCCACTTGCAATTTCTACAACCTCACACCTATAATTCCTATAATTCAACATTATCATCATGATTTTAAAACGTGTTATTTAACAACCTAAATTAAAAACCATATATATACGCGCACAGCCTCATTATTATCCAGAGCATATTATTCTATAATACTATTGGCCCCACCAGGGTTCTCGTGATTTTTAATACAATTGATTTAGTCATCATTTATCAATCTCATAGCTTCTCATATATATACCCCATAAGCACCATCCTTCCTTACACCCCCTATACATACAAGGAATATTAATTTTTTTTAAAAAGTTATTTCCCCTCTAATGTCATATCAACTATTGTCTATAAAACAGTTTAAGTCCACCTCCACATTAAGGCCTTTAGGATACAAAGTTTCCATGTAGAAGATCCACTGGGTCTCCTTTCTTGAAATAATCCTAACTCTATTGCCTCCCCTCCAAGGAATATTAGTTTTTTCCATAGCACAAAAAGAGAGGGACTCTGGGTTACAATCGTGCTTCTCAGCAAAATGCTCGGATACACTATGTCCCCTCATTCCCCTTCGGATATTTCTAATGTGTTCTCCCACCCTCTCGGTAAGGGATCTTTTTGTCCTCCCTATATATTGAATTCCACATCCACACCAGAGCAAGTATACAACCCCCCTGGTGTGGCATGTGATGGATTGATCAATCTTGAAGGACCTCCCATTATGAAATGATACAAAAGTGTCTGTTCTTATACCCCTACCTTCCCTACAAGAAAAACATCCCCTGCATGGAAAAAAGCCTTTCCTTTGCCATGGTGCTAGCCTGGGTCTGGGGGGTGGGTTCACACAACTAGGTGCTACTATGTTTTTCAAATTATTAGCTTTCCGATAGATCATATTTGGTCTCTCTGGCAACAAATTTCTTAGTACATTGTCCTCCAACAGTATTCCCCAATGCTTAGTAATAATCCTCTCCAACATTTTATGCTGTCCATTATATTCTGTTATAAATGCTGTTTGGTAACGATCATTCCCCTGTTTTCTTCCATTATCCCCCAGCAAAACATCTCTGTCCCTCCTCCCAACCTCCATCATTGTTCTCTGGAGTTCCACCTCCTCATACCCCTTTTTACAAAAACGATCTATTAACACTTGTGACTTCTCTGTGTATTCACACAGGTCACTACAGTTGCGCCTCATCCTCACCATCTGGCCCTTAGGAATGTTCCGTATCCACCTTGGGTGGTGATTACTGTCGACAGGAATATATCCATTCCTGTCGGTTTCTTTGAAGTGACTTTTAGTGATCAGTGTGTTTCCCCTCTTACTAATATTCAAATCTAAGAATGTGATTTGTGCTTCATGATATTCAACATTGAGCTCAATGTTGCATCTATTATTATTTAATTTCTCAATAAATTCCTGTAGTGATTGAGTGCTCCCTTCCCATGTCCAAAATAAGTCATCAATAAATCTTAACCAATGTGAAAAAGGTTGTGCCCTTTCTTCTTGTATTACTTTCTCTTCCCATCGTGACATAAACAAATTTGCTAGACATGGTGCAAACCCCGCCCCCATGGCACATCCCCTAATTTGCAAAAAATATTCACCTTGGTGCCAAAAATAATTCCTTTTCAATGCAAAACTGAGTAATTCCAAAATAAACTCAATTTGTTCTCTTACTATACTACTCTCTTTTAAAAAATAAAATTCCACTGCCTCCAGGGCCAGATGGTGAGGAATGTTGGTATACAAAGAAGACACGTCTGCAGTTACCAATATTGTGTTCTCTGTTGGTGTTACTGTCTTCAATTGATTCAGCATATGCTTTGGGTCTTTAATGACATATGGTAATTTATCTACCAGGGGTTGCAGATAGCCATTGAGGTATTTACCTAGTCTGTGTGTTATTGATCCTAACCCACTGACAATAGGTCTTCCCGGTGGGTCGACCCTATCTTTATGTACCTTAGGTACTTGGTATATAATAGGGATCCTAGGTGCAGACGGGATCAGATAAACAAACTCCTGGTCATTTAGGATCCCCACCTCAAGACCCTTCCTTAGTATCCTTCTTAATTCCTCCGTGTATTCCTTTGTTGGATTCCCCCTCAATTTTTTGTATGTGTCCTGATCTGATCATTAACCAATCTATTAAGCTCCCTCCCATACTGTTCCTTGTTTAATACCACAACCCCTCCCCCTTTGTCCGCTGGGCGAACCACCAGGTTTTTTTTTTCCAGCATGTCCCTAGCTATTTTCCTCTCTCTGTCATACTTTACCTCCGGAACTTTTCTAATGTCTTTCTCCACCATTTTCTTAAAAACATCAATGGCTCCACTTTTTGTTTGTGGATTAAAAGTTGAGGGGTTTCTTAAACCTGAATGCTGATATGCGTCCACCACATTGGCTCTACTGTTGGGTCCCTCTTTTTGGGCAAAATATTTCTTTATGTTTAACTTTCGAGTAAACTTTTGTAGGTCAATGTAAGTGTTAAATTTATTTAATCCACTGTGAGGGGCATATTTTAGACCTTTATCCAAAAACTTAATTTCCTCTTTTTCCAGGGGGCTACCACTCAAATTGTAAATCCCCTCACCCCCTAAAATCTTCTTCTTTTGTGCTCTCCTCCCTCCCCTACATCCTCATCTGCTTCTCTCTTTCTGTCTCTTATCGGGGTGTGGGGTTCCTCTATTTCCTCTTCCCTCCCCCCTTGCTGTGGTCTCCAATTCTGGGGAGGTCTGGTACCCCTCCAACCCTCCTCCAAAAAAGGCCTATATTGCTGCTCATTTCTTATGGGGTCATATTTATTGTATGTGGGGATATTATATCTTGGGTAACCACCCCTGGGATGGTTGTAATTAGAATATCCCCCCCTCCGGTACTGGGGTGGGGTTTTAGGAAAACCTCTTACATTGTTAGGTGGAGTTCGTGGATAAGCATTTGGATTTTTTGGAATTTGGTGTCTATTAGGGGTTCTCGGTGCATAGTATCTCTGAACTGGTTCGTCCTGTGAAATATCAGGGACCTGCGGTTCCTGAATATTAACCTCCTTCTTTTTAATGCTCTGACATCTGTAGGCTGTATTATTTCTAAATGCTTCTAAAACTTTATCATATCTAAATTTCCTATCCTCAATAATTCCTTTCTCTGATTGTGAGAGGGAGTCACATACTCTCTGTGACAATTTTTTGTACTCCTCCCTCTCTTTATGAGGATCCAATTTTGTTTTAATTTCATTAATGTCTTTACTTATTCTCCAGAATATTAGTAAGAGGGGAAACACACTGATCACTAAAAGTCACTTCAAAGAAACCGACAGGAATGGATATATTCCTGTCGACAGTAATCACCACCCAAGGTGGATACGGAACATTCCTAAGGGCCAGATGGTGAGGATGAGGCGCAACTGTAGTGACCTGTGTGAATACACAGAGCAGTCACAAGTGTTAATAGATCGTTTTTGTAAAAAGGGGTATGAGGAGGTGGAACTCCAGAGAACAATGATGGAGGTTGGGAGGAGGGACAGAGATGTTTTGCTGGGGGATAATGGAAGAAAACAGGGGAATGATCGTTACCAAACAGCATTTATAACAGAATATAATGGACAGCATAAAATGTTGGAGAGGATTATTACTAAGCATTGGGGAATACTGTTGGAGGACAATGTACTAAGAAATTTGTTGCCAGAGAGACCAAATATGATCATTCGGAAAGCTAATAATTTGAAAAACATAGTAGCGCCTAGTTGTGTGAACCCACCCCCCAGACCCAGGCTAGCACCATGGCAAAGGAAAGGCTTTTTTCCATGCAGGGGATGTTTTTCTTGTAGGGAAGGTAGGGGTATAAGAACAGACACTTTTGTATCATTTCATAATGGGAGGTCCTTCAAGATTGATCAATCCATCACATGCCACACCAGGGGGGTTGTATACTTGCTCTGGTGTGGATGTGGAATTCAATATATAGGGAGGACAAAAAGATCCCTTACCGAGAGGGTGGGAGAACACATTAGAAATATCCGAAGGGGAATGAGGGGACATAGTGTATCCGAGCATTTTGCTGAGAAGCACGATTGTAACCCAGAGTCCCTCTCTTTTTGTGCTATGGAAAAAACTAATATTCCTTGGAGGGGAGGCAATAGAGTTAGGATTATTTCAAGAAAGGAGACCCAGTGGATCTTCTACATGGAAACTTTGTATCCTAAAGGCCTTAATGTGGAGGTGGACTTAAACTGTTTTATAGACAATAGTTGATATGACATTAGAGGGGAAATAACTTTTTAAAAAAAATTAATATTCCTTGTATGTATAGGGGGTGTAAGGAAGGATGGTGCTTATGGGGTATATATATGAGAAGCTATGAGATTGATAAATGATGACTAAATCAATTGTATTAAAAATCACGAGAACCCTGGTGGGGCCAATAGTATTATAGAATAATATGCTCTGGATAATAATGAGGCTGTGCGCGTATATATATGGTTTTTAATTTAGGTTGTTAAATAACACGTTTTAAAATCATGATGATAATGTTGAATTATAGGAATTATAGGTGTGAGGTTGTAGAAATTGCAAGTGGAAATGATATGATTAGGTTTTTAACATAGAGAATTGTAATTGTAATAAGCGATTGATTGTATATGCGGAAGCAGGCAAAACCACGCTCCCCCGGGCTCCGGAACGCAAGACGTAACTAAGGGGTGTGCCCATAAGGGGAGGTGACGGTACGCATAAAAGATAGGTTTGCTTGGTATGGCTCCATCCCCTGAATGAGTCACGCTGTGACGAAACCGGTAGGGAGGAGCCATACCCGGAAGTTGGATAGCGTGGAGCTTAGGGCAGTGTAGCAGTGGTAACGGTGGAATACGAGGGAACCAACACGCACGGCGGTCAGCCCGGGAGACCGCACGGGGTGGAGCCCGTTTCCCTATAAAACTCCACAGGCTGTCACTTAATGCTAAACCACGTGAGTGCAATGTTTTTAATAAAGTTCACTTGATTTTAAAAGTGTTGCGCAATGATAGTCTCTCTATTGACGTTGAGGTACAACTTGTAAGCAATGTGTTTTTTGTGGTGATCAAAGATAACATAGTCCAAGGAATGGATACAAGTGGAGAAGTACTGCCATAAGGTGTGGGGAACCTGGTAATGCCCCAAAAGTGCTGCAAGGCCACTGTGATACTGGCCCATCACCATTGGTGAGTGAGAATTCCACAGGGTGATACTGGTGGAGGTGATGATAAATCAGCCGGCTTGAAGTTTTTTCCTTGGAGCGCTATCTGGAGGTGTATATGAGCCAGATTATCTTGACCAGCCGTGCTGAATGCTGCCCAGAAGTAGGGACCCACCACAGAAAATGCACCTTTTGACTTGGAACACCTTAAACAGCACTGCCAAATGCCAGATTTTAGCAATCGGGATCCTCAGCACCATCAGCCATCACCGCAGGTTTCATTCATGAAGAACTGGGTCATCACTGCTGAACCTTAGCATCCCTCTATCCCCCTCCCCCATGTCTCCTTAGGGATGATCGATGATTGTTCTCTTGACTCTTGAACATTAAAACCTCCCATCCTTTCAGAACCTGTATGAGCCAAACCAATTCTGGTTAAAAACCGGGGGGGGGGGGTGGGGATGGCTCGTAATCGGAAGATATCCATGACCATCCTCCTCAAAAGTTCATAAATTAAAAGCAAAGGTAGCAATGGGGGCTTTGTAAACATTTCCCACTTTACCAATTAATTAGAAGAAAGCACTGGACTAACAGGGCTATCAGTATTTCTGCCTCCATGTTATGCCAGAAAAAATAATGTCACCTGAACTAAGTGATGTCCAAGTGATCTGCAAGATGAACTTCATGAATTACCTGCACAGAAATATATACTGTATTTTGTACAATATGCTGCTCTTTTATGATTCTCAATATTTTCTGTAGACTCTGTACATTTTTGTACAGTTTTGTTATTATAAATGTTGGGTTAAATTCCCTCTGCTGGGGGCCTCTGGGCTGATCCACTTTCACTTCATCTCCCTGAGCTTGTGCTTGTGCTTGTGGAAAGATGGCACCTCAAGTCCCTGCCAGGTCTTCCTGCAAGCAAGGATATCAGCAGAAGGCTAAGTGGATATTGAGCCATGCAATGTGTGTAAATAAAAAATACCAGGCACTAGCTTAACTTCCTCGACTACTTCCACAGAAGTTACAGACCTCAGTCAGTACAACATTAATTGTCCAACCCCTGCACTAATGCCATAAGTATAAAAAGGTGAAGCTGGTAAAGTTAGATGCTACAAACTTACTGTCTACAGCATACAGACACAATTTTGTATTTGATCTGAGGAAGCTGACTGTGCTCCACAAAATGCATTATTGTTTATAGTGTCTGATATATTAAATATTTTGTTTAAAAGAAGGGGCAAGCCAATGTCAGAGGTAAGCCATTTTTTTATTTTTTTATATTTTATTATTCTTAGTCGCCTAATATACTGTATTTTTCGGACTGTAAGATGCTCCTGACTATAAGATGCACCTAGGTTTAGAGGACAAAAACCAGGGAAAAAAAATATACTAAACCTGCATCCATGGTGAAGTGGTATCTTGTGGATTATGCCCCCTTTGTACCTCATATCCCCTTGTAACTCTTGTGTCCCCCATGTTTCCCCCTCTGTCCTACTTGTATCCTCCTCTATGCCCCTTTGTGTCCCCCTGTGTCCTCCATTTGTCCCACTGTGTCCTCCTCTGCATGGGAACAGTACAGGGAGTCCCCGACATTGTGGCCTGTTGGAGGTTCGTATTGGCAGGCGTTCACAAGTCAGAAACTCCCTGCATTTGGACTATAAGACATGGTGACTTTTCCCCCCCACTTTTGGGGGGAGAAAAAGTGAGTCTTATAGTATAAAAAATACAATAGATATATATATATATATATATATATTGTAATCCACTACCATCAATTTTTGGGGGGCCTTCTCCCTCACACTTTTATGTCACAGCTCCCCAGCTGCTTTTGGGGGTTAGTCTAGTGTTCACTTTTGAACTAATGAAAGCCTCAGGTCCAGATGGAGTGTCATCGGCCTGCCTGAGAACTTGTGCTCAACAGCTCGCTCCTGTTCTCTCCTCCATCTTTACCAAATTCCTTTTAGGAAGGCAAAGTCCCTGCATGCTTCAAGAAGTCCACCATCATCCCGGTCGCTAAAAACGGTGTCTCCAATCTCAATAACTTCAAATTTGTGGAGCTCACATCAGTCATTATGAAAACTTTGAAAACATGGTTCTTCCCCTCCTAAAACTCTCCATTGAGCCATTCCAGTTTGCTAACAGAGGGAATAGGTCTATCAATGATGCCATTAACATCATCCTAGAGCTCATAAATGATCACCTGGATAGACTGGACTCATATGCTAGGATTCTACTTCTAGATCTTAGCTCGGCATTTAGCACCATTAGCCAACAAATACTACAGGAGAGCCTTGCCACACTCAAAGTCCACCCTGCCCTGTGCCAGTGGATCACTGACTTTCTCACAAACAGATCCCAGGTTTTCAAGCTAGACACTACCCTCTCACAACCAAGGACCACAAAACAGGGGCCTCAAAAGGATGCGTCCTGTCACCGTTCCTATTCTCCCTATATACACACAACTGCAGATCCACAGCAGACTTTGTCAAAGTAATCAAATTCGCAGATGACACCACCACAATCTCCAAAGATGACGAGCAGGCATCTGCCACCAGGTTGAAAGAATCTGCCACTGGGGTAGGAAGAACGGGCTGGTTCTTAACTACACAAAAAATGTATAGTTGATTATCGACTTTTGGAGGAATGCCACTACCCCACCTCCAATTCACATTGATGGCAGGAAGTTGTAAAAGTTCCCTGTGCCCACCTCCTGTGCATAACCCTCTCCAACGACCTCAGTTGGAAAGCAAAGACTGCCAAATAAAATTATTCTGATTCTATTGTTTTCTCCTGGAGCACAACCCACATACCAGATGATCTAAAGAACCCCAGTGAGAATGCGATTTCCTCACTTGCCTTCATTCATACTGTGGTTGCAAATCATGCAACCCACACCTGTTAGTATTCTTTTGCTCTTTAAAGGGACTCAGATGAAATATGAAAAAGATTTTTTACATACCTGGGGCTTCCTCCAGCCCCATCCGCCTGGATCGCTCCCACGCTGCCATCCTCCGATGTCTGCAGCTATGAGAACTGGGTCCCGTCACTGACGTCATTGGAGCCAGCCTATGCAGGAGAAGTACACTCTCTACGTATCTCTCCAGCGTCTGCTGGAGAGATACGCAAACAGCACACTTCTCTTACGCTAGAATGGCTTAGACTGATGGAAGTGCGCGGACCCGGTTCTCATAGCTGTGGGCAGCGTAGGATGGTGGCGTGGGAGCTATCCAGGTGGATGGGGCTGGAGGAAGCCTCAGGTATGTATAAAATATGTTTTTATAGCTCTGGTACACTTTAAGGCAACGTGATCAACACTTGACATACTACACCATAAGGGGCTCCTGGTGTCTCTGTGCTTTTTCCCGTTTCCCTAGGAAGTCTGTTGAATCCCTTGGGATGATACACACCCATTAACAAACAAAAACGTTAAGTACGGAGTCATATGGAGAACAATGTTTCCCCCCACATAGGATTGGTTGTTGCAGAGGCCCAGAGCATAATGACATAGCCCAATTAATTTTCCTGAGTACATTGCAGTTGTTTGGCTCGATAATTTCCATATCAAATATACAATGCTCAGAAGAGATTTAACTTTTACTTGAAAATTAACAGCAAATCTATTTAAAGCACTTTAAAGGTTGATAATCTGCATTATTTTTTACATAGCCCTATAAGATATGTAAACACTCCGTATTCTTTCTGTAAAGAGGCTGCAGATACAATTCCAAAGGAGGCGTATTTAGGCAAGTCATTATATAGCTGTTTCAGAACCACAGCTGCTCCACAAAAGGCAGCCTATTAACTGCAGTGCTATAAATTGCAACAACACACCAATGAACATCATCAGACATGTGTAATAAAAAGGTTGATAAACAATATGGAGCTGAACTTACACTGTCCTCCATCATGCTCTTCCCTTAGGCGGTTTTATCTAAAAATAGATGAGAAATGGGCCTGACATTTTACTGCAAAATGCAAAAGGATAAAAAACGGTGATTTGGTGATGTAATTAGTTATAAATATGACAGTGGTACAATGACACATTCTCTAAAATTAGAAAATTATGTAAAGTTTATTATAAAGAATATACATAAATATGTGGGGTAATAAAGACTCAAACATATAAAATGTTCCAAACCATAACAATGCTGTTGGCATCAGTACTCAGGGAACACAAATTTATTGTAGTTCTGTTGAAGCATTTAAACCTGTAGAACAGACATGTGCTTGGCAGTTGGCAACAGCTGCCACAATGTAATGAGGGTCACAGACAGGAAACTGTCATGACCACGGCAAGGACTTCACACTGTGGGAGGTTTTTTTCCTCACAATATTAGCCACACAGATGTCCCTGATGATCTATTCAAGAGTTACAGATTGGCCAAAAAGGTAATGGTGAACCGGAACGCCTATTCAAGAAAATGTAAATATTTATTGTAGGAAAAGATGGAATCAGCTACTAACTGGGATGAAGTTTAGCTTTGCAATAATAATCCTCTTTAACCTCTAGCCGACCGCGTCACACCGATGGGCGTGGCCGCGTTGGCAGCCCCAGGACCACCTAACGCCGATCGGCGTACAGTCCTGGGGCTCTGTTTTGCAAGAGATTGCATCTCCTGCTCAGTGGGCGGAGCAGAGCTCCGCTTTCAGTCTCCGAGCGGCTATTGCCGCTCGGGAGACTGTTAGATGGCGTAATCGCCGTCTAATTACCTTACAGCGCTGCAATCAGCAGCAGCGCTGTACTGGCGACAGCCATGTGACACGGTCCTACGGTCCTCAAGTGGTTAAAGGGAGCCTGAGACAGGGGAGGGGGTTGGCACAATAAAAAAAATTATACATACCTTCTGCTTCCTTCAGCCCACTGCAGGCTGATCACTACCTCACCATCCTTCTGCACTCTCTAGATCCTCCACAATTCAGCCCCCAAAAAGTACTTTGGTTTAGTATGTGTTGTGCATGTCCCTCTTGGGCTCTTGTCTCTGGGAGTGCAATCACGACAAGGGAATGCGTGTGGCTGAATGGCACTGCCTGGCCCCAACTGAATGACTTTCAGGCCGAATTGCGGTGGAGCAGGACGACAGTGAGGGGGCGTTCAGCCAGGTATGCATATTTTCTTTATACCCCCCTTCCCCATCTCAGGCACACTTTAACTACCTAACGACTGTGTCACACCAATGGGAGTGAACGCGGCGGCAGCACCAGGACTGCTTAACGCCGATTGGCATCAAGTCCTGGAGCATCAGTTTAGCAAGGAACACGCATGCGCATGCGTGATTGTTCCCTGCTGGTACATGGAACTCCGCTCCGTGATCAGCCTGCTAGTTGCGATTGTGGCTAGCAGGCCGTCAGTAAATGAAAGGGGAAATAAATTCCCTTTGTTTACATTCGTACAGCACTGCTACCTAGTGCAGCGCTGTACAAGGGACACTCAGCTATCCCTCAGAGTGGCAGGGGATCGAAGCCCTCTCATAGGCTGATGCCTATGAGAGGTGGAGAAGAGGATGGATCGCTGTCCTGATCAAATCAGGAAGGGGCAGGGCGAGGAAGGGGGAGGGAGGGAAAATCAGGCACAGAAAGCCTGAAGAAAAAAAAAAAACAGGATCACAGGAGCGATCAGAAGCCTCCAAACAAATGTCCTGTTAAGACAATAAAAGGAGGTAATATTCATTTGGGTGCCTAGTAGTAGGGCTGTGTAGCAACCTGACAAAGCTGTACAACCCTGTGTTGTGAAATATGGCTTGGTCACTACGGCAGTGTAAGCCTGTGGTCCTGAAGTGGTTAAGAAGGGAATCAGGTGGGTAAATAACTTTTGAAATTTTCCATGCAATTAATTGTTTGCTGATTTGGACCCTTGGCCTCTATGCAAAATGAAAAACATGCCAATGACCAATACAGCAGAACAAATAGACATTTTTTTAATGGATTTTACTTCAAGGTTACATCAAAAATAAAGTGGTGTCAAACATTACTTATACTTTTTTGTATTTTAATTTGAACAAATTGAAGGCACCAAGTGAAGACAATAGAGGTTTCACTCATCTGTGAAGCTGCTGTCTTAAAAGCCACTCAGAACTCTGCAATATTTATTGCCTTGATTTCAGCTCTTTTATTAGAGTCCTCTAACTTCCTGTACAAATGTCATTAAAACCGCAGGGAGTTCTAGACCTTTTAATGCAAGAGAACACTCTATTATTTAGTACTGCTGTAAGACAATCTTTTCAACTGCATTTTTCAAGTGATAATTCAAAAAACGATAAACCTTGATTGAACAGATACTGGCTGTTAGTCACTTAGGGAAAAAAGGCAGTTTAGTGGCTTTTGCTTTTATCTATAGGGACTTACTTTTGCGGACATTGATATCAAACAAACTAACATAGTGTGTTGTCACTAGCAGGATTAACAAAGCTTGCCTTTATATTTTATCCTTTAAAGTATTCCATTGTACACTGCGAAGACATTGAAGGCTTTAAATAATGCTATTAAACCAAAAGTGTTCACACCATAAAGCAACCTAAAGAGAACCTGAGGCGTCACACTAACTTAAAAAGTAAATACTTACCTAAAAAGAGTGAATCCTCTGGACCCCCTGCCTGTGCAGTAGCATGGAGCCACTCATGCATGGGTAGCTCTGACATACTGCACAGGTGTGGCTATACTCTTGCAGGCACAGTACAGCTGCAGTTGTGCCTGAAGAGCAGCACGGCTGTCAGGTCTGCGGATCTCACCAATGCTGCAGCTGCCAGCAGCGTATCTGCGACTTCCGGGTCGTCTGCTCGTATGGCTGGGGATGACGACAGTGGCGCTCCGGCTGGGCTTCCTATGCATAGAGTGAAGGAGGGTGGACGCATGCGCTGTCAGCGTCGCTCCTCTTATTCACTCAGGAAGCAAGTCAGCTGACAGCCGGTCAGCTGACACGCATGGGTCCACCTCCGGATTGGCCAAGTGGTTTGGGGGCGTGTTCTCCTGCTTACCTGGGCTTTTTAAGCGCTGCTTTGACACTTGCTCACTGTCTGCTCTAGCTAACACTTCACAGTGAAGGCTTCAGACCTTGGTCAGTCCGTGTGTGGCTTGAACCGGCAGGACCCCGGGGATTCCATACTAGATCAGCTTATTATTATATTGATTACTTGTGTTTGACTTCTGCCTGTTTCTATGACTTCTCTTTGCCTGCCAATTCTGTACCTTTGCCTATCTGATCTGTTGCCGACCTCTGCCTGATTACTGGCTTTGATTTTGCCTGCCGATTTTGTAACTTATCTGTCTGATCTGTTGCTGGCGCGATTTGTTTGACTATTCTCTGTACCTGTATTCGGTGTTAGTACTGCCTTCTACTGACACTGTCTGTAGACACTTCCCTTTCCTGGGAACGTCTATAACTGTCTGTCTGCTAGTGCCCTCACACACTAGCAGATCATTACAACGGCCCCAAGTTTTCTACCCACAAGCCCTTGATAATCTCTGGGGTCCAGGCTCGGTGATGGTGGAATGGAGGACAGCGTGGGAAGCCTCTATAGGATCCAGAGGCTCCCCCACTGCATCTATTATCACATAGGGCAGGGCACCCACAGCACCCTGCCCTTGCACCGGGTGTCACAGGGCAGGGTGCTGTGGGTGCCCTGCCCTGTGTTGCAATAGCAGCAGGGATAGCGGGGGAGGGGTGCAGCGAGAAAATCAGCTGTTTATTGCTTGCTATACTAAGTATAGCAAGCCCCAGAGCATCTTTGAATTTTCGTCCTGTGTCCCCTATTGGTCTTTTAACAGACCAATGGGAATCCTCATTGGCACTGTAGAGGATGTTCTGGGGCTTGCTTCTCAAAAATGACAAGATCTTTTGAAAACAAAAATGTTCCTCATGTTGCCACTTCTCACAAAAGTCAGTGTGAAAGTTGACATCTTGGTCCTGATTTTTTGAAGAAGCAGCAGTACAAAGAAACTATTTTTTAAATATGAATAAGTAAGCATTATGGAAATCCAGGATGTTCTATGGCAATGCTTACTATGCCTGAAAAATAGGAGGCATGTGCCATACATTATGGCTCTCTGCACTCTGGAGTAAGTCTCTGAGTTGCTACCTCCTCATCAGTATCACTGCAGTAAGAAATGCCAACAGCCTTCACCATTCTTAATCCTGCCATATTATACATTGCAGTAATGTGTGGAGGAAAAATTTTGCGCTAGGGTGAGTAAAGGGCAAGTAACAATTTACAGAGCACAGGCCTTGGGTCCTCATACCACCCTAATGGAGTCTGTTTCTGACCATTTGAGCAGTGCTCCTCCTGTTCCTTCTTGCACAAAGGCAGAGGTAGCAGTCCTGCTACTGGTTTGTTGCCCTCCTACGGCCTCCTTCACATCTCTTGATGTACTGGCCTGTCTCCTGGTAGTGCCTCCATGCTCTGGACACTACGCTGACAGACACAGCAGACCTTCTTGCCACAGCTCGCATTGATGTGCCATCCTGGATGAGCTGCACTATCTGAGCCACTTGTGTGGGTTGTAGACTTCGTCTCATGCTACCACTAGAGTGAAAGTACTGCCAGCATTCAAAAGTGCCCTAAACATCAGCCGGAACCAATCCTTTATTGGGGATGTCTTGCTAATTGCCTATAATTTCCACCTGTTGTCTATTCCTTTTGCACAGCGGCATGTGAAATTGAATGTCAATCAGTGTTGCTACCTAAGTGCACAATTTGATTTTACAGAAGTGTGACTGACTTTTTGAGCAGTATATATATACAGTATATATATTTTTATTAGGTTTAGATTTGAAAAATACATTATTAAAGTTATTTTTTAGTCAGTGAAAAAATCAAACACGATGCTTGTTTAGGTCACCTGGCGATTGCATTCCTTGTTTTGCTGAAGTGCAGACACTAAGCCCCGTTCACACTTGTGATTTTGCCTTGAGATGTTCAGCAATTTCTCCGCAATTGCGTTTTGTGATTCTCATTCCAGTGATGCAATACAATTGTCTGGTGAATGCTGCATGCAGCGCATATGCAATTGTGAGAAATCGTCACAGTGTGAGTAATTCAATGGGATTACATGTACTGCAATGCTTTGCTGATCACTGGTGATCAGCAAAGAGCAAAACGCTGTCTGTGATCGTCCAAATGTAAACGGGGCCTAACGCTACATATACACACTGGTTTAAACTCAGTCAAGAGGGCCAATAAAGACCGCCTTGTACAAGTTGTGTGTGTGTACAGTGGCCATCTAATGTCACCTAAAGATCAGATGCATGACAGATCCTTAGTGACTTCCCAACACCCGAGGAGCTGCCCTTGATCACATAGTTCTCACCACTAGGGATGAGCAAGCAAGACTGAGATCTTGTGGGCAACTACGCCTTTCTCGCTTACATAACTTTTTGCTCCTTTATTTAGTTGTGGAACACACTGGTGCGTTGCAACAACAGTAATCGCATCAGTTTTGCAATAAAACTGTACATTCTTTTATTTCAATGGTTAAGACATTGATGGGTTGAATTTTGTTGCACAACCACTAATCGCACCAAATAAGCATTTGCCACTCTCAGTACACATTCCCACCAGCATTTTATCATCATTATTTCATGGCTGCTCATACAGCATACAGTCCTGTCTGTACAACCTTGTACAATTGCATCGCTTGTTGTCTCTCCGCCTCCCTCCATAACAAAAGACGTTTTGCTAGCCTGCAGGACAGCCCTGCTGGAGGACAGAAATTGCAAATGTATACAACCTGAGTCATAAATATATTATTGTTTACTAACCTTCCAGCCCTTGTAGTCTTGTAAGTCCCTCGCTGTCCACCTGGTCCTCCTCCTCCAACTGCTGTAGGGCTTGGTAAAGTCTGCTACTTAGTCAAGTTGCATACTACTGCACATGTGCTGACCCTTGATTATGATCCCATGGCTGGGAGTATTCTGCACATGTGTGGTTACAAGTACTAACAAACTGCACATGTGCAGAAAGCTCTGGACCATGGGAGTGTGATCAAGGACGCACACCGCCAAGTTAGTGCATGCGCAGTAGTGTGTGACTTTTTACCATACCGCAAAGTGGATCAAGGAAGAGGACTGGAAGGACAGTGAGGGACCTACAAGACTATGGGTCTGGAAGAAACCCCAGGTAAGTAAAAGAACTATATTTATGACTCAGGTATCCTTAAAGGGACTCCGAGCTCAGAAAAAAAAGGAAAGTTGTACTCACCAGGGGCTTTTTCCAGCCCAGTGCTGGTCGGGAGGTCCCACGCCGCCGTCCTGGCTCCTCTTCTTCACCCCGCTCCGGAATGGCTGACAGGCCGCAGCCCGGGCGACACTCTCCCGAGTGTCGGGCTGCTCCTTCCGCATATGACGCGGATTACGTCACACGCCGGCCGCCTCGCGTCATCACAGCGGCCGGCGTGAAAGTACTGCGTATGCGCGAACAAAGCGCGCATGCGCAGTACTTTCATGCCGGCCGCCGTGATGACGCGAGGCGGCCGGCGTGTGACGTAATCCGCGTCATATGTGGAAGGAGCAGCCCGACACTCGGGAGAGTGTCGCCCGGGCTGCGGCCTGTCAGCCATTCCGGAGCGGGGTGAAGAAGAGGAGCCAGGACGCCGGCGTGGGACCTCCTGACCAGCACTGGGCTGGAAAAAGCCCCTGGTGAGTACAACTTTCCTTTTTTTTCTGAGCTCGGAGTCCCTTTAAAGTCTGGGGACTTTGCTCTTGTAATATTATAGACCAGCTCAATGCAGCAATGAAGTAACACGCTCTCCTGACTACTGCTCAGAGAGTATTAACAAAAGTAGATGGAGAGCCAGAACAATTGTAAAATGTATACTTAATAAATATTATACTTCCAGTTTAAGAGAGAGATTATTTTCCACTAAACATAGTAAATAATTAAAACAAATATCTTTAATACAATATACACTCCTTTTAATTAAAATTGTTGAACATCCGGCAGTGACAAATAAGGTATAATGCCTCATAAATTGACACTTTTATTTTACTTTTACTTTATTTTAGTTTATTCCACCTAATTTATAATGAACCCTTAAAAATGCACTGGAAGACCCATATTATTCTGATTTATTTCTTGCTCACCGCGAACTATAGAAATATTACCAGTAATATAAACTACATGTATGTGTAAAAGTTTATTAAGATCAATGATATTTTAATATAGAGGATACATAATTCATATTCTCATATTCTTCTCTACAGTCCACAATAAAACAGTTAATTATTGTTGTTATAATTTTTCCTTGGGTTTCTTACAGTAACATTAATCTTTATCACAACAGTTCAGTAATCTAATTTGAATATACCATACTCATACCTATATTTTTCATTAAAGTCAATAAGAGCAACAATTAATATTTTGCATGTTTCTTAAGACATGTTTTGGCTATTAGAGAGTTCTTATTTATGAAGGCAAAACTGCTATTTACTTTAGGCTGAGTGAGCAGGAAATAATTGTGAACTTAATGTTAACAAAGACATCACTCAGCCACCTGTGACCTGTTTTTCATCTTCCACAGTCTACTTACTTAAAGCTTACACTGCAGAAAAATATTATTACTATTATTATTTAATCAATAATGTGGAAGGAGATTAACATCTCTTTTACAGCTACTACCTCCGTGGGTTCAATAAGACATTTGTTGGTCCTGGACAAAAGAGAAGAAAGGCCACAACAAAAATTTGAGAGGATTATAGCTATCCCTCAGTTGACAAATCGGGGACCCATGCTGTACAGATGCATCACCTTCAGGCTAGGATGAATGGAAAGTTTAAAACGCTCAACCCCTGTAATTCAAACCGGTGGGTGCAGGATCAGGAAAGCCAGGCCAATCCACAAGTGAACACAGAAGGATCCGCAAACCAAGCATAGGTTGAAAAACGCTGATGTTCTTTATTCAAAAATTCCACATGGCAGTAGTAATAAAAGTTAGTTGAACGTTGTGGTTTTATTACTACTGCCATGTGGAATGTTTGAATAAAGAACATCAGCGTTTTTCAACCTATGCTTGGTTTGCGGATCCTTCTGTGTTCCCCTTCAGGCTAGGGAAGCATTCTGCAGCTATGGAGGAATCAGAGAGAGGATGATCAGTACACAATGGAGAGGTTTTGGGGGAGCAATCTGGCATCCTCAGATGTTGGGGTTTATTAAGGAGCCAACAAGTTGGATCCTTGAGCAATGTTGGGGTACGCTGTATATATACTAGATAGGTGAACGTTCGTTGGTTGAAGCCGCTGTTATTAGCTGTTTTGTCTGATTTTATCTAAAGTGTGTATATACCTTTATGGAAATACTCCGAAATGGGGATATACTGTAGACAGCATTGAAGACCGAGAGGTTGGAACCTCTGCCCAACACCAATTGGCGTGCAGTCCTGGGGGCGTGTTTTGCAGGAGATCGTACACGCGCTCCGCTCTGAGAGTCAGATGATTTTTGTACTGACTCCACAGCCCTGCTTTAATTGGATTTAATATTGCTTTGTTTACTGAAGTCAGGGGATTTCAATGGAACATTGATTCTAACATCTCACTACATTAGTTGACCTGCACACATTTTTGTTGAGCTTTGTTTACAGCATTCTCTTACTTCCTGCATCAAGTCAAACAAAACTGTTCCCAACTCTCTCCAGTCTCCTAGCAATAAAGGTCTAACAACATTAATACTTCCATGGTGTAAACCTTTACAACGTTTATTATAATATCAGACAGTCTCACTTACAAATATTCATGGTTATATAATCATGTCAGCATAAATGCACTTACTCTTATACACACACAAAGGGTTTTCTAAGCGATAATCCTGGGATTTAGAATAAGCTTATTAAGGTTTTATATTTTGGAAGCATTTATGCCATGTGAGGTGCATTCACCATTGCAGGGTGACACTGAAGGTGTTGGAATTCTGTTTTGATTAGCCTGTTGCAGGAAGTAGCAGAGTTTTACAAATAAAGCTCATGACCAATAGTCTGGCTAATTGAGTTGCCCAATACGGTGTGTTTAGGTGGTAGGGGGTGTAATCCTGATTTTTTTCACTGCATCGAGGAGGGACATGTCTAAAGCTCATATGTACATGGGAATCTAAATACAGCCTAATAGCACCTCAACAATTTCCAACATCTGGTAAATTACATCTTTCAGATATTTACTGACAACTTAATGTTAGTTTATATGGATGATATTCTAAGTTTTGCCACGTAGAACACAGGAACTATGTAAAAGTTCATCTACAGTGGCTCAGGACCTATTGGTTGAATGTAAAATCGAGTTCATGCTGCCTATCTATTTTTTTGTGGGGACATCCTTTCCTAGGTGTGTTATTTTGGGAGGGGGCTGAGGAGAAAATGCTGCCTAATTATGTTATCTGGGCAACATGATGCCCAACTAGGCTGTTTAACCACCCTGGCGTTCTATTAAGATCGCCAGGGCGGCTGCGGGAGGGTTTTTTTTAAATAAAAAAAAAACTATTTCATGCAGCCAACTGAAAGTTGGCTGCATGAAAGCCCACTAGATGGCGCTCCGGAGGCGTTCTTCCGATCGCCTCTGGCAGCCAGAAGTAACACGGAAGGCCGCAATGAGCAGCCTTCCGTGTTTGGCTTCTCCTGTCGCCATGGCGACGAGCGGAGTGACGTCATGGACGTCAGCCGACGTCCTGACGTCAGACGCCTCCGATCCAGCCCTTAGCGCTGGCCGGAACTATTTGTTCCGGCTGCGCAGGGCTCAGGCGGCTGGGGGGACCCTCTTTCGCCGCTGCTCGCGGCGGATCGCCGCAGAGCGGCGGCGATCGGGCAGCACACGCGGCTGACAAAGTACCGGCTGCGTGTGCTGCTCTTTATTTCAGCAAAATCGGCCCAGCAGGGCCTGAGCGGCAGCCATCGGCGGTGATGGACGAGCTGAGCTCGTCCATACCGCTAAGATGGTTAAGTGAGTCTATCTAATTCAGTTAGGGGATAAAGATGCGCCCAAAGGTAATAAAAATGTATTAAAACCAAAAAATAAATAAATGAGAGGTGGCTTACCTCAAAGATGACATAAAGAACAAGGTGAAATCTGGAGAGGCCCTTGATGCTTGGCTTAGAGATACAGCTAGCACTGATTTTTGGCTTGAGGAAGTTAGTCACATGTACTCATCAAACAAGGTGCCATAGTGCAAACTAAAATTTCACATTACTCTTTGTGCCATCTTTGAGGTAAGGTAAGTCAACTGTTATTTACTGGCATTTATTTTATTAGTTTTCATACATTTTAATACCTTTGGGCACCTCTTTCTTTCCGTTATCTTTTCACCTCCATTGGAGGACAGTAACTCTGCAAACACACTTGGGTTGTTCCAACCTTTTTTCTTCAAGATTGCGACCACATGTAGAGAGAACTGGATACCCGAGTGGAGACAGTTGTACTCTCCACCTTCCTTAATTCTTATTGGTTGGTTGCCCCTATTGCAACCTTGTTTTGTAAGTACCATTATTGACTTGATTACTTTTCACTACACTCTAATGTTGGGCTCCCGTTATCTCTGTGTTTTTTTGTTTTTTCTTTCGAAGGGTCAGTTCTACTGTATCATACCTGTTGATTTCTGGCTATGCCACTGCTACCTAAACTAAGTTCTAGTATCTTGTGACAGCAATACAACAGCAATATGCCACCCACAGCACTGCCCTCCTCCTTCAAACACATCCTATCTATCTTGTCAACACCACTGACTTCTGGATTAGGAAACAATCATTCATTTTCCAAGCCACCTGAACATATGTTAACTCTGACAATCACTGCAGAGCAGGTACACACGGGGATCTTAGCGGGTAAGTGTGTATGGGTTAATGCTTGCTTAAAAATGCATACCTTAAATGCTTACTTTTGGTATCTGCCCTTTTGTCTTGCAATACCACTGCTCTGGAAATGTCTATTCTAGGAGTGCTTCTCAGCACTGCCTCATCCTTCCATATATCTTTCTCTAAACAGCTGACAATGTGCAGTTGTGTAGAGGTAGGAAAAATAGCTTAAGAGCCTGGCAGGCATATGTAAAGGAAACAGCAGAAGACAAGTCCTTGGCCTGTTATTCAAAAGTTCTTTGCTGCCTGAGCGTACTTTTCTACTTCAACTTCTAAAGAACTATTGTCATCTGTAACATTTGTGCTCAGCATTTGAAGCTAGGTACCACTGTTAACAACCTAGTAATAAGATGAAACTTCACCAACCAGCTGAGTGGAAAGAACACTTGGCTTAAAGGATTGTCTAGGGCCTGGACTATTAAGAATATTTAACACCATGCTGCAGAATGGAGCGGGTGTGGATTACAATCAGACAGGTGGTGATGCATCCACTTGTGCACAGATAATATACTCTACCCAGTTTATAAAATCAGAAGAACTAGGCCGAACCCTGCCATTTGAGAAGGTGATCCACGATACATATTGGTTCTACTGCATCCACTGTATGGTTTTGGAATTGAAGTAAATAACAAATTTTTAAGTGGACCTCCAGTGTATATTATACATTTATCTAGTTCTCTTCTTATGTGTCTGTACCAACAAAATCCCTCCTATAGCCCTGGTGTGTAGCCCCTCCCTTGCTAAACATGGTGTTTCTCTGGCGCGTATCCACGACCCTGCTAAAAAAAAACAACAACAATATGGCGTTTCTCTATCTAGAGTAGAGTAAACCACATGGAATTTTTATCTGGGGGCGGGCTATGTGCCGGAAGCTATTGGGCCCAAGCTACTGGAGGGAATCAGGATGTAAAGAGACAGCAGGTAATTATAACTTGCTATAGAAAGAGAACCCATTGATTGTATAATATACACTGGAGGTTGGCTTTAAGGTTGTGGTATTGAGGTCTAGAGAGATAGAACTGAGAAATTGTTACTTGTTCATTCATAATATTGTTAAAAATGTGTTTGTTTTATAAAATGTATAATAATTAAAAACTAGACATATCTGTGCTTTAAATCATTCTGTGCTTGTGGATACTTACATTTCAACACTGTTCATGCCTATAGGTCTGCAGTATGAGTAGATTAGTAGACTTATTTTATGTTGCCAGAATACACATGGGCTATGTTGTCCACTTTATTACGGCTCATATGAGATAGCGGAAGAAGGAATTGCCAACTTCACTTTCACTTAGTTACTAAATGAATTACTAAGTAGCAGCAATCACTTCACTTAGTAACTGATATTGTCAGAGATCTTATTGCACTTACTATACTGATGTCTGTAGGTAGAGCAAAAAAAACAGGTGGTCAGAACTAGGGTTATATCAGAATATCAGGATTTCCAAGCTGCCAATAAATACAATTAAATTATACAATGATTCGCATTGTTCGTGACAGCTAACTGGATTCCTACATATTTCTAGAATTAAACTAGAGAGAACATGGACATCAATATTTTAAAGGTATATATTGCAGTCTGCAGTATTCAAAGACGCACAAAGGGAAGATCAGTGCTAATAAGATCAGACAATGCTGTGGTAGGGCATGCACTGTTTAATGAAGCAAGGTGGAAGAAGCAGCATATTATATAACTATAATGAGGGTGACAGAAATGATCCCGCTCTGGGCAGAATAACAATCTTAAATGTGTCAGCAATATTTATTATTGGAAAGCATGGGAAGTTAAGAAAAAAATCAGCATGATAGCAAACAACTATTAAACTATTGAGCTTTTTGTTGTATGCGCTTTTAGCAGTCTTACAAGTAATAAGATAGATACATAGAATATTCATCAATTCATCCTCCCATCCATCTATCCATGTGTCCATCTATTCATCCATCCATCAATCCATCCATCCCTGCACTGAAATGATAATCTTCCAAGCACAAGAAAGACATGCATGACTTTGTTCAGTTTCATTTAGACATAATCATCTGTCATATTCCGCTCTACATCTGAGACAGAACTCCAGGAATTTCTGAATACTTGTAAAAGCTCATTCAATCTTCTTATTTGAAGTTTTGAATATCAATCATAAAAATACTTTGAAAACAGAATGGAAATGAAACAAGTAATTCACAAATTAGAAAGCCTTTTCATGATGATTAAGGTAAATCACATCGTCAATCTGCTCATTTATAATTTGTAGCTGTTTTATCCACCTCTAATATTTTATGAAAATCTTTAACTGGAATGTCTCTAAGGCAAGTTTTACACTTATTAGTAGCAGCATGTTGCGGTGAAAGCACTGCATTGCACCACAGAAACCCATCTTCATATGACCCTGTGCCACCACGAGGCCACAGTGTCATGTGCATAGTGCTGCCCCCGCTCAGTGACGTAGTCCCTGATGGGGAGGAAGTATGTCACTGGGATTCCTGTCTGCCTGCAGATGCGTGCTTCTCTTGCTTACACTTACTACGTCACCCATTGACCTGCATTGCTGCATAATCCATGTGATAGGCACGGATCATGTGGTAACGTCCTGCAAACTTCGCTCCAGGAATGCAGCGGTTTGGATACTTACAGCAAACCGTTTTGATCTAATGAGGCTTGTGAACATAGTAAACTTTTTGAATTTGCACGGCTTATCTGACCAATCTTAGTTTGGAATTAATTTAGCTTTGACCTTCATGCAAAAAGCAATGCCAATGTTACAACAACAGCACAAAATAGTCCAGTAACTGCACCAAATATCAAGATATGGAAGCACCTCTAATATCTGTGATGGGGAAATCCCAACTTCCTTGTATTTCCTCTAATCAACCCCCCTCCCCCCTTGAATGTTTAATACTAATAATTATATGTTGAATTCTTTTTAACCCTAAATGTAACGTAATCTAACTTTAACCCACTAACTCTTACTATGACCTTTCACCTACACAAACAAATTTAGGCCAAGAGACTCAGCCCCAAAACCAAATAAAAGGGGAACACTGTGTAAGGCCAAAGCAGGACACTGCAGACTGCTGAAGAATAATACAGGAAAATATAATTTCTGCTATTTGAAAACATGTACACACCATTATTTAAACCAAGTGAGGAATCCATGCAGGCCATAATCTTATGAACTAGAACTCTGACTAAAAACATCTCAAGATATTTAGCAACAATTGTGAAACCTGCTTAACCACCTTGCTGTAATCAGCCCTGGAACCAAAGGAACTATTTTGTCATTGTAGATGAAGACACTCTCTGCACCAGTATCCCCCATAATGGTACTGCTGCAATATATGTAGAGTACTTTCAGATAGATAGATTGCAATACTAAAAAACACCCAGCCTAAAACATCTAATTGAAATAAAATCTTTGAACTGGTCAGCAGTGAATGTGAAAACATGTACAACTGTTTGACAGGGTGAGAATACCAGAGTTCCCTCAGAAGGACTGAATACAAGGCAGTTTTACCAGAGGATTCACTAACTAACATGAGAAATCTATTCCTTTCCACAAACAGACCATCAGGGGGCGCTGTATGACTGATATTGTGGTGAAACCCCTCCCACAAGAAACTCTGAGGACCGTGCTACTCCTGGCAGTTTCCTGTCTGTGAACCTTGTTGCATTGTGGGAAATAGCTGTTTACAGCTGGGTCCAACTGCCAAAACAGCAAGCAGCAGCTACATCACCTGCCAGCAGTAAAAATGTCACCATGTAATAAATGTCAGAATGTAAATCAGGGATTTAAAAGATGTTACAATGGGCAAACACTGACTAAATCATTTATACATAATTATTGTAAAAATGAAGCACTTTTTTATTACATTGTTTTCACTGGAGTTCCTCTTTAAGGCCCTATTTACACTTAATCAATTCCTCTCCATAGCAGTGTATTGTGAAAAAGATTTTAGTTAAAACGCGTTAAGTGTGAAAGGTGCCATAGGAAAACATGGACATTACTTTGAAAATCAGTTGTCCTTTCAGTTATAACTGAGAGCAACTGATTAAGTGTAAACGGGGCCTAACTTAGAGCCCTATCCTCACCTAAGCAACTCCTGACACTAAATCCCCTAGCCCTGTCTTTTGTAATGGCTAAAATGGTTGATAATTCCTTATCAATCTGGATGGCTGGATAGTGTAATGGTTAAGGGCTCTGCCTCTGACACAGGAGACCTGGGTTCAAACCTCGGCTCTGTCTGTTCAGTAAGCCAGCAGCTATTCAGTAGGAGACCTTGGGCAAGACTCCGTAACACTGCTACTGCCTATAGAGCGCGTCCTAGTGGCTGGCGCTTTGAGTCCGCCAGGAGAAAAGCGCGATATAAATGTTCTGTGTTTGTTTGTTTGATCAATCTGGGGAATGCCAGTAATTCAAGAATGGGACATCCTTAAAGGGAACCTAAACTGAGAAGGATATGGATTTTTCCTTTTAAAATAATACTAGTTGCCTGACTCTCCTGCTGATCCTGTGTCTCTAATAGTAAACAAAAGAGGATGTCGCGCTACACCGTTAGGGTAAAAAGAGTTTTTTCAAAATTTTATTTAACACATCAGCGAATAAACAGAAAACAGCTCACGCATATTGGAGCTCTGCATGGCTCCTGAATCATAGCCCTGTCTTTTCTAATTGCTAAAATGGTTGTTAACTCCTTATCAATCTGAGGAATGCCAATAATTCAAGAATGGGACATCCTTAAAGGGAACCTAAACTGAGAAGGATATGGATTTTCCCTTTTAAAATAATACCAGTTGCCTGACTCTCCTGCTGATCCTGTGTCTCTAAAGCCGCATCTACACACGTAGATGCGGCCGAGATGCTCCTTGTCAATCGAGCCGCTGATGTGGCTCGATTGATAAGATCCAACAGGAAAGATCTTGCTTCCGCCGATTCCCTGCTCGCTCCCCGCGAGGGGACAATGGCAGGGAATCGAGCGGAAGATAAGCAGCGCCGGCAGGGACGAGCGGGGAATCGAATGCGGCGCACGCGCGGCAAGCGGGGACGCGGTGGGCACGTGCGGGTACGTGGAAGAGGCGATCAGGAGGCTAATCGAGCTGCCGGATCGCAGCCTCATCTACGCGTGTAGATGAGGCTTTATACTTTTATCCATAGCCCCTCAGCCCCTGCAGATCAGGTGCTCTGACTGAAGTCAAGCTGCATGCTTGTTTCAGGTCTGTGGCTCAGTCACTACTGCAGCCAAAGAGATCAGCTGGACTGACAAGCAACCGGTATTGTTTAAAAGGAAACATCCATATCCCTCTCAGTTAAGGTTCCCTTTAAACATGCATGCACAGAAATGAACTGCAAACATTAATATGCATTTAATATGTCCTACATTAATATGTCCTACCCCGAGTCGTTCACCTCTCCTTATGGTGGCCATAGATGGTACAATTTTTTCATACAATCTTACCATTTCTATGTAGTATAAGGGTAAATTAAGTGAATATACTGAAAGGATAATTTAGGCAGTTCCCTTATATTACATAGAAATGGTAAGATTGTATGAAAAAATTGTACCATGTATGGCCACCATTAGATGAACTCTTGCAAAACTTCATTTGCAAAGCCATTATGGTAAGTTTAGAGGACATGCTGCTTTAACAATGAACACAAACAACAAACGAGAAATGAAAAATACCATTATAATCTACCAGTTAAAAGATTACTTATGTCTTGGTTGCTTTTAGTGATCAGTGTACTTTGGAAATTATTACAATTAGGAATGCTCATTCGGATTCCGCGGAAATGCAATTTCCGAAATTCCGATCGGAAATTGTATTTCCGCATCGGAATGCGGAAATCAGTAATGCAAGTGCCGTAGGCGGATTTCCGCCGGAAATCTCCGCCGGAAATCGCGGAAATTTCCGCCGGAAATCGCGGAAATTCCACTTAACTTTAACATCGATTTTCTCAAAAACTATAAGGTCTTTTTGAAAACTTTTTTTGCATCGTGTTCAGAAGATTCTGTTTAATAAACCCAGAAAATTTGGTGTTTCTAGGACTTTCGGGGGCTTTGCTATTAACCGCTAAAGTCGGCGGATTTTTACTGTAATGTAAAATGCAGAAAACCGGCAGATGCAGACTTTCTGCATTTTACATTACAGTAAAAATCCACCGACTTTAGCGGTTAATAGCAAAGCCCCCGTAAGTCCTAGAAACACCAAATTTTCAGGGTTTATTAAACCGAAACTTCTGAACAAGATGCAAAAAAAGCTTTCAAAAAGACCTTATAGTTTTTGAGAAAATCGATGTTAAAGTCAGGTGGAATTTCCACGATTTCCGGCGGAAATTCCGCATTGGAATGCGGAAATTGGTAGCGGAAAGCGGAATTGGTAATTGGTACATGACGGAATGCAGATTTACCGCGGAATCGGAAATTGGCATTCCGACCATCCCTAATTACAATATAGCCCTTTGACACTGTTCATAAATATGACCATTGGTAATACTACAGGTTGAAGTCTGACTCTGAACTTACATGATTTTAAAGAAAACCTGAACTGAAAATTAAAAGTGAAAATCAACATACATACATACATACATACAACATACCTCCCATGTAGTCTACTCCTCAATCTCTTTATCCTCTCCTGCGTCCTGTTTGTCCACTGTGATCAAGGGAATTCTCTGTCCTCCATTTTGAAAATGGCCGTTACCTCATAACAGCTTCCTGATCAGCACACAGTTAAACTGTAACATCGCCCACTTGAGCCATAGGGAAACATGGACACATCAGCTCTCCTCTCAGCTGTAACTGACAGCAACTGATATATTTCAATTCTGACAAAATGTTGTCAGAACTGGAAGGGATCATTGTCAGAAGAAAATGGTGCGATGCTGAGAGGAACTGATGGCAAGATAACTATGCAATGTTCAACTGAAGTTACCTCAGGTGTTTATTTTAAATAATTTTACTCAGTACAGGTTCTCTTTAAGCTGGCAGAAGGCCAAGCCGCACTTTTATAGTTATGTATTCCTAGGCTGTGCCATCCAAGTATTATGAGATTTCAATTTCTTTATTTCCATGTGTTATGAATTTAATGAGCTGTTGCCCTACATCAAATATTTTGTACAGCAACATTTTAACTTTAATTTGTTTTTAAGGTTTTGCTTTAGGTGTTTCTTTGAGAAAGGTCACTTTAGAAATATAGACACCTGAATATGTCATGTGTCATCTGAACACAAAGGCTAGTGCTTGACTTCTTTGCTTGAATTATGTTCCACTGTCATTTAGAGCCTATTAATTCAGAATCACATTTTTACATCAGTTCAACCTTGCATTATAATTTGTTAGAATGTATAAAATGTGCATATAAATTAACCTTTGATTATGGAAGGAATACATTAAAATCAGCGCTATAATTAATTAAGAACATATTACCTACTAATATAATAGGTAATTAGCTCTTAATGGGCACTAGTACAATTACATGTAATATAATCATGCACCAAAGTCTGTCCGCACTCCCCTGTGGCTTGAGTTGGTGGAGGGAGGGAAGGGAGCCCAAAGACCAACATCATGCTCAGCTACTGTGATATACTCAACATACTGTAGCATAACATTGTAAGATTTAAAATACATACATAAAATGTACATTCTCCATGAGCAAAATGCTCTATCAATACTGTGTTGTTATGTAGGTAGTAAAAACCTGACATATTTGACAGATATTGGTCTAGTCAATCTTCTCATGGGGGGCCCTCAGTTTTACCTTTATTCTTTAAAAAAGCACTCCCTAGAGAGGGTCTATACAAAGTGGCCTACTCATTTGCCTACTATTTTGGCAGCTGAGCAACTGCTGTTCAGTAAGGGGTTTTGTAAATAAAGACAAACCTCATAATCCCCCATGAGGAGATGGATTAGTGCAAAATTATTCAGATCTGTCAAATTTTTACTACTGTGAGTGACAGTGACATAATTTATAGTGCATTTTACTCTGCAAACAAAAACTACATTTTATATGTATATATTTTAAATGTCTATATTTGTTTTCAGTTGTCATTTTTTTGACATAATTTTATTTTCAAAGTTTTATTATAGGTTACAACATTGAGCCACGCAGTATTATAATTTCCTTGTTACAGATTATTTTCTTACTTCAAATATTTTACATGCATAATATTTGACAGAGGATGATAGCATGGATAACAAACTTAATCAATTTTATTGCAGTTTTTAGGACCTATTGGACTGAGGGGCTGCTTTCTGAATTATTGTTACTAACTTAAAAAACGATAACTCCCTTTTTTGCGAATCCAACTTACCCCAATTGCCCTCCCTCCCCCCTCCCCTTGGGAATCGCTGGTTGTAGGTTGCATTTTTAGTTTCTCAAAAACAATATATACTTAGAAGGTTCTTACAAGCATATTTGTCTACTAAGCTTATGTTACACTCATATACTTTTTGTATTCTGAAGAGTCTTGGTAGTCAATCCAGAGAGCCTATGTTTGATAGTATTTTTTATATTTATCTTTACTTGTCAGTACTGTCTCCTCAATCATCTGCACATTGTTGAGTCTCTGGAACCAGTCCTTTATGGTTGGGGTATACTGAGATCTCCACTGTAGGGGGATTAGGCCCTTAGCATCATTGAGCATATGGGGAATCACTGATCTCTTATACGTTTTACTCTTGGATAGGTGTAAAAGAACCACCCATGGATTATCTTCAATCTTACGACATGTTACCTTTTCTATGATCTGAAGTACCTCATCCCAGTAGTTCACCAGTTTGGGGCAATTCCAGAGAAGATGTAGCAGAGTTCCCCTATTGCCACAGCCCCTCCAGCAGCTATCGCTTTTTGTTCGGTCTATCACCGCCATCTTATCTGGTGTCATATACCATCTGGATAAAAGTTTATAATTACTTTCTTGTGCTCTCGTACAGATTGATGAAGTGTGAATGTTGTCTAACAGAGTAGGTACCTGCGTATTGTCTAAGGGAATTCCAATTTCTTTTTCCCATGCTTTTAAAAATAGAAGTGGAGAATTGCTCATCTGTTCCAAAAGTATTTGATATAGCTTTGATATTGAATGTTCTATTTTCCCACGCTTAATAAATAGCCCTACCCACTCATTTACCCTTTCCTCATCATTAAGCTCTAATGAATGATCCACACACCACGCTCCAACTTGTCTCGATCTCCAGGAATCGAAGGGAAACTGTCCATAATCTTATCGCAATTCTGACAGTTTTTTCAATCTGCGTTGGGCCCATTGGTGTCCTAGACACCCTTTTTCTCCTCCCCCCCAGGTCCCGAAGAACCCTTTTTCTAAACCTGGTGTAAAAAGTGGATAGCCATTTAATGGGGACATCAGGGAGATATCGGGGAACCATCTATACTTTTTGTTAATATTGTCTATAATGTTTAGAGCATTATGGACCCACTCTGGACATGAAGCTGATAGTCCTCTGAGGGTCTTAGGAACCCACTGAGCCGTGGCCCTCTCTTCCTCCTAACGTTTTCTCTAATCTTACCCAACTTTTTGTATCATCTCCATATCTCCAATCTAAAATTCTGTTTAATGCTACTGCCCTATAATATGTTTTAATGTCAGTGAGTCCTATACCTCCTCTCTCTTTTCTTCTGATTATGGTGTCATAAGCTAATCTGGGATTTTTACCTTTCCATATGAATTTGATAAATTGTGATCTTATTTTAGAGAAGAATTCCTTGGGGAGACGGATGAGTATCATAGACATGAAGAAAAGAACCCTTGGCAGTATGTTCATCTTTAATATATTTTTTCTTCCAAACCAAGTAAAGCTTTTTTTATCCCATCTCTCTAAATCTTTCTTCAGGGCTTCTAGAAGCGGCAGAAAATTAATTTTATATAGTGCGCTAAGGTCCGAAGGCAATTTAATCCCTAAGTATTGAATAACTATCGGTTTATACGGAAAAGGATAATTCTCGGTTATTAATTTAATTTGTTTGGGATCTAGATTAATAGCTATGATTTCAGATTTAGATAGATTTATTTTAAAATTAGAGATGAGACTGTATTCTCTTAAGATCTCTAGGAGATTTGGGAGCGTGGTATGTGGATCCCTTAGATAGAAAAGTATGTCGTCAGCAAATGCTGATATTTTGTATTGCTTAGAACCTATCTGAGCACCTCTGATTTCTAGGCTTGCCCTGATTTCTCTAAGGACTGGCTCCAGAGACAACACGAACAACAAAGGAGACAGGGGACATCCCTGCCTGGTGCCATTGCCTATTGAGAACCTCTCTGATAGTATCCCATTTACACGTACTCTGGCGTTTGGTTTTGTGTATCCAATTTTGCATTTTTGGTAGTAGGCCAATGTGTTGCAATATTTCCTGCAGCAAGGTCCAGCTAACCCTATCGAATGCTTTTTCTGCTTCTGTGGATAATACCATCAGGGGTGAGCTGGACCTCTGCGCCCAGTGAATCACATTTAGTGCCTTACTTGCATTATCTCTGGCCTCTCTTCCCTGCACAAAACCTGTTTGATCAAGGTCTATTAAATTTGGCAGCTTATCTTTAAGTCTGTTTGCAAGTATCTTAGAAAATATTTTCACAAATAGATTGATGAGTGAGATTGGTCTGTAGCTTTGGCACCAGGCAGGGTCCTTCCCGTCCTTAGGTATCACTACAATATGTGCCTCTAAACTTTGTGTTTGGTAGATATCCCCACTTGCCAAGTTATTAAAAAGAGCCAGCATGGGTTTAGTGAGGATTTGGGCAAAGGTTTTATAGTATCTTTTAGTAAGGCCATCGGGCCCCGGGCTTTTACCATTAGGTACGTTTTTGATCACTTCCCCTATTTCTTCTGTTGAAATTGGTTCCTCCAGTACTTTAGAATCTTCTGGTGACAGTGCAGGCATAGCTACCTTATGTAAATAATCTCTTATTTTTTGTGTGAGGATCATTTGTGCATGAGGTGTCTTCTGCAGTTCTATGTTGTATAATGAGGAATAGTAACTTTTAAATATTTCCGCTATTTTCTGTGAGTGGGTTTCAATTTGCCCTTGAGGGTTTTTTATTTGATGGACAAATGCTCTTTCTCGTTTTACCAGCATAGCCCTGACTAGCATCTTCCCTGTTTTGTTCCCATACTCATATGCCTTAGCTATCCACAACCTTTGCTGTCTCTTTACCCTCTGATTCATCAGCTCTAATAGTTTAGTTCTCTCTGCCTTTAGTGCCTGCATTCCTTCTCTGGTTTGATTTTCCTTATGCAATTCTTCCATATTAGCAATGGAAGTGATGAGTTTTTGATATAAAGTGTTATAATCCTTTTTCTTTTAAGACCCAATCCTTATCAACTCTCCCCTCTACTACTGCTTTGTGACATTCTCATATAGTTTTCGATGTCACATCCTCTGTAGTATTTTCCCGGAAATAATTCTTTAAGGTTTTTTGTATTGAGTGTTTGGTCTCCTCATCATCCAAAAGTGACTCATTTAAGCGCCAGTGCCATTGTTTTTTAGGGCTATTGTTTAAAGTGATCTCAAACCACACCGCTGAATGATCAGATATGGTCATACATTCCATTCCCGCCTTGCGCACAGCCCCTAGAAAATATTGATCTATATAGCATCGATCTATTCTCGTGTAAAGATTGTGGACCGGAGAATAGTAAGAATAGTCCTTGTTTAATGGGTATAAGTACCTCCAGCAGTCCACCAAATGGTGGGTTCTTAGTAATTGGTTTAATCTCTTTATGGCAGACAATGGCGTCGATGTCACACCTGTGGATGAGTCTAAGACCGGGTTGCTTATCATATTGTGATCTCCCCCCCATATCATACATCCCTCTTGAAAACCTTTAGGGTGCCTAGTACATGCTTAAAAAAGGAGACTTGCCGTTGGTTTGGTGAGTACACATCAACAATCGTGTATTTCTGTCCTGCTGCCTCTCCTTTTATCATCACATATCTTCCTAAATCGTCTATCAGACTGTCTGTGATTTGGATTGGGCAGTCTCTACTGAGAGCAATAGCTACTCCTTTTGTTCTACGTATTGGCGAAGAGCCGAGAAACCATCTGTCGAATTGTCGTGATGGTAAATTGGGAGGAAAGCCTATTTTAAAATGTGTTTCTTGTAAGAGTAATATCTGCGGCTTTAATCTCCTCATTTCCATCCAGAGCTTCGACCTCTTATTTGGGGAATGCAGTCCCCTTACGTTATATGTAAGGACCTTCATCATATCACATTTATTTTCCATCAGTATATTTCAAAATTCGTCTTGTCCTATTTAACCCACGATCCCCATAAACTACCTCCCCATTAATCCCCATAACAATATCTATGTTTGAGCGTGCCGCTCTCATCATCCCGGTGTCTCGGGAAGACCCACTGGGGGTATATGACTGCATGGTGAGGGAGACTACTCTTCCCCTCCCAGAACTTTCGATGTGTCTTACCATCTATATCTGAATTCTAAGTCTTATGAGTGTGACTCCTTTGTAGTCTTTCTCAACGTACTCTTATCCAACTATATGGTTATATTACACAGAAAACAATAAGATCTTAAATGCACAAGTCCACTAGACCAGCACAGATGTCTGAATAATATATAACAGGTCATCTATGCGTATCCAGTATGTGTCAAAGCATATTTAAAGCAGACAATATTTCTCTTTAAGGCTGTGGAACAGTTCGTTTCTAACAACGTGTGTAAAGATCTAGTTTGAGTATGCAATGACACATTAGGTCAGCGTAAGTGCCTGGTTCATATCCTAAACAAATCACCTACGCTGGGCCCTACAATATCTGAGCTCACTTAATAAGATGAACAGTTCTGATGTTTTAGAGACATTTATATGATCTATGCAGAACAGGTACGTCCTCGTGCAGTCTGATTGTGAATCCGTCCTTAAGCATTTTATGGCTTATCGTTGTTTCCGCCATCAAGCGCTGATCCACAACCTCCGCTTCTAAAGTAAAGCAATTATTGTGACCCCTGTTGTGAGGCGTTGTCAGACCTACTCTTCCGTTTGTGAGGCCCTTGTCGCTGTCACCTCTCTCTTTGTGGTAACGGTGGTAGTTCTTGAGGTGCTCTCCAGTCTGCAAAGTCCACCTTAGATAGCTCTAACTTGTCCAGAAAGTCTGATAGATCATCTTTTGTGTGTAATGTGGCAGTCTTACCTGCTACCGTGATTGCGAACGGGTGTCCCCATTTATAGATGCCTCCAGCTTTCCGTATCACCTCTAGAAGTGGTTTAACCGCCTTCCTCTGCAGTAATGAACATTTTGAGATGTCAGGATAAAGATATAATTTAGCCCCATCAAAGTCCAAGTAATCCTTTTCTCTCATTTTTTGAAATATCTGCTCCACATCTGTGAATCTTAACAGCCTACAAATAACATCCCTGGGTTTTGCAGGATCGACCTTACGTGGCATAAGGGCCCTGTGCACTCTCTCTATGTCTATTGGCGTCTGTGCCGGCCGTTCTAGGATCATTTTATACATGAATACATTTTATTGCAGGTTTGACACTAGCAACAAAAGCCAAACACACCAAGTCAATTCGTATATTTTCCATCTCTGCAGCAGGCAAACTGAACACTCTTCCTGCCAGCCAACATCTCCACCCCCTGCGGTGCCTCAGCAACTACACAACACAGGAGGCCAGACACAATCTATTGACCTGTCCCCAGATGCGCATGCTCTAACAATATGCCAATTAGATGTAAGCAGACTCTTCAAAAGACAAAACACTAGGAAAGCAATGGGGCCAGACTCTGCGAAATGCCTGAAACTCTGTGCCGATCAATTAGCTCCTGTATTCACAGACATATTCAAAGCATCTCTCGAACTCTCAATTGTTCCCGCCTGTTTTAAAAGCTCAACTATTGTACCAATTCCAAAAAATTCAAAACCTACATGTTTAAATGATTACAGGCCTGTTGCCCTGACATCATTGGTCATGAAAGCATTCGAAAAACTGTTAATGGCTTATCTGAAATCTATCACAGATCCCCTGCTGGACTCTCTGCAATTTGCCTACAGGCCTAATAGATCCGCAGATGGTGCTGTGAACATGTGCATGCATTATGTACTACAGCATCTAGACACCCCAGGAACCTACACCAGGATTTTATTTACAGATTCCAGCTCTGCATTTAATACCATAATGCCATCTCTGCTACACAGCAAGCAGAGCCGGGACAAGGTCCTCCAGCACCCAAGGCTGAGACACCAAAGTGCGCCCCTCCATCCCTCCACCCCAGCCGTCACACACTGATTTGCTATTAGGAATGACAGCTGAATTAATTGTGCGCCCCCTCCTACACTGCGCCCTGAGCCTATGCCTCGGCCCGGCCCTGACAGCAAGCTCTCCCAGCTACACATACCTGAATCCATCTGCAAATGGATAACCGATTTCCTAACCGATAGGAGACAGCATGTTAGACTTGGTAAACACACATCAAGCTCTCTGACCGTCAGTACTGGTGCACCCAGGGCTGTGTGCTTTCCCCACTGCTCTACTCACTGTACACCAATGACTGCATCTCCACAGATCCATCTGTTAAGGTTCTGAAGTTTGCAGATGACACAACAGTAGTTGGTCTCATACAAAACGGGGATGAATCTGCATACAGGCATGTGGTGGGACAGCTTTCCTCCTGGTGCAGCAGCAACAACTTGGAATTAAACGCTCTCAAAACCATGGAGATGATGATAGACTTTAGGAGATCTCCCCCCCAGCACCTCCCCTTAACCATAAATGGATCCACAATAACCCAGGTAGAGTCATTCAAGTTTCTTGGGTCCACGATCTCACACAACCTAAAATGGGACAACAATACGGCCACTATTGTCAAGAAAGCGCAACAGAGGATGTACCATCTACGGCAGCTGAAAAAGTTTGGCCTACCTCAAAATTTAATGGTGCAGTTCTACACTGCAATTATTGAATCCACCATAACATCATCTATGACTGTATGGTTCAGTTCCTGCTCAGCATTAGAAAAGGGGAGGCTGCAGCGCATCATCCGAACAGCGGAAAGGATAATTGGCTGTAGCTTACCTTCCCTGCAGGATCTTTACGCTAGCAGGTGCAGAAAAAGAGCAACCAAAATTGCCTCTGACCCCTCTCACCCAGCTCACTCCATCTTCCAGCGCATGCCTTCAGGAGTAAGATTCCAGTCAATCGCTACCAAAACCTCCAAACACAGGAACAGCTTTTTTCCTCAAGCGGTAGCCATACTTAATGCTGAACCACGTTAGAGCTGCTAGGACTTGATAGTAATCAGCACAGAACTGTACATTAACAATTCTCACATTGCTTACTGCCACTATACTTATAATGTCCTTGACTTGTAATATACACACTGTCTGCCCTTGTATTGTTTTTGTTTGTGTTTGTGTTTGTTAAGCAACTGCCAAGACAAATCCCTTGTAGGTGCAAACTTACTTGGCGAAATAAAATTGATTCTGATTCTGATTTTAAAAACATCTGTTATAGTAGGCTTAAGTTCTTCTGTCCCCGTTGCCTCTGGAAGCCCTCTTATTCTTACATTCTCTCTCCTGGCTCTGTTCTCCTGATCATCCATTTGAGTACACAGTAAATCAAGTTCTTCATCTTGCTGCGTCACTTTCTCCCGGACTGCCGCCATATAAGTGTGGGTGTTGTCCTCATTTTCTTCTAGGTTTAAAACTTTTTGCCCTATGTACGAAATATCCTTATGCAGGCCGTCTAGCTCCCTTCTGAAGGATTTCTCTATCCGGATGGCAAAGTTTTCTAAGTCATTTAGTGTGGGGAGGCCTTGTATATATTCCCTTATCTCTTTGACATCGGATGAAAAGTCTGGCCCTTTGCTGTTCTTCCTGCCAGAATACGGTCTGTTCTGTAATATGCCTCGGGGAGTCACCCATCTCATAATTGGATTCCTCGTAGTCCTCCTCCGCGTCGGTGCGGTATTCCGGTGATCCTGCGTGTTGGTTGCGGGTTCTCACTGATGTATTTTTGGGCTGCCTCGCCTCCCCACTCTGTTCTCTCTCTGAGCGCTGCGAATTCCTTTCGGGCGCCATCTTAGATGAAGATGCTCCGGATTCCTTTCTGTTGTCTCTAAAAAAAGTGTTTATTCCCGGCGTGCTAGACGATTTCTTCTCGGAATCTTTATTCCCCTTCTTAGGTGGCATCTCTTTTTCTATATCAGAGTCCACAAATCGTCTTTTATAGAGTTGCTGCTGCTTAGTTTCTTAGTTCTGGGACGGGAGCGATCTCAAACACGTCCTCGCTCTCCCATGTCCGGACACGCCCCGTTTTCAGTTGTCATTTAACTGCAACAGAGGCCCATTGATGGTTGTCTGTGGCAGAGTGAATATATGCAGTAGGCATGGTCCCATTACATAAAATGTTGAAAGCAATACAAAATATAAGTATGCTTTAGTAATTGGAAAGCAAAGCAGCAGGCACAAGGTATGTTTTACTCAAAAAATATTACAAAAAAAGTTGTGCGCTCCAACCATAAATGATATTACTATTAATGCTGTTATTGATCAATCTCACCAGGTGACACTTATTGTTTGCGAATCTGGATCGCTAAATACCAAAAGGAGCTTTGTGCGGCTCCCTAAATAAAATCTATAGTATGTATATTAGTATAGCGCTCAACAGATATAATCACATATATAGTCCTGGAAGTGATATTACTAAAATATAATTAAATTAAAACTAAACATAGGTCCATTTCATAGTTGCAGGAATAGTCCCATAATATTTTGTTATCGCATAAGTTTCACTCAGATGGTACACCTCCTCAGATCCACTTTAGTATCTTTAAAACATATACGCTCACCGGAAAAAGCAGCTGACCCAATCCAATCAGCATGTGCACCTCTGGCCCAGCCAGCAAGTCTCTTCAATCTCCAATGTGTGCTCTCCACAGCTCATGCATGCAAAGTGAAAAAATATGGACAAAAGGAAAAAAACAGATAGCGTAATACTGTTTGATATTGCTTATATCCTCCACTTCACCAGTGTGAACCAAACAGGCAACCAAATTACACGCAGTGTGTTCACATGCAGGTATTTCAAGCCTCTTACCATGTGCACTGGCTGACCCAGCACAGACCAGCAAACTCGCTCAGCATGGGGCTTTCAACAGCCTAGGCCTAAGTAGTGGTGGAGACGCAGAGTGGCCATGAGGATATTGATATGCGCATTTTAACTACAAGCATTGTGAGTGCACTGGATTTTTAAATTTTTTACAATAAAAGACAGAGTTACGCTATGTCAGCGCTTTTTAGTTTTGTAGAACCTCACCATCTGGGGATAGGCTGTTGAAAGCCCCATGCTGAGCGAGTTTGCTGGTCTGTGCTGGGTCAGCCAGTGCACATGGTAAGAGGCTTGAAATACCTGCATGTGAACACACTGGGTGTAATTTGGTTGCCTGTTTGGTTCACACTGGTGAAGTGGAGGATATAAGCAATATCAAACAGTATTACGCTATCTGTTTTTTTCCTTTTGTCCATATTTTTTCACTTTGCATGCATGAGCTGTGGAGAGCACACATTGGAGATTGAAGAGACTTGCTGGCTGGGCCAGAGGTGCACATGCTGATTGGATTGGGTCAGCTGCTTTTTCCGGTGAGCGTATATGTTTTAAAGATACTAAAGTGGATCTGAGGAGGTGTACCATCTGAGTGAAACTTATGCGATAACAAAATATTATGGGACTATTCCTGCATCTATGAAATGGACCTATGTTTAGTTTTAATTTAATTATATTTTAGTAATATCACTTCCAGGACTATATATGTGATTATATCTGTTGAGCGCTATACTAATATACATACTATACACAAGGTATGTTTACTTGATAACTTTTTTGACAGCAGGGAGCGGTGACAGCGCTTTCCAAAGCAAGCTGCATCTGAATGGCTACCAGCATAGGTGTGCAGGGCCTAATTATAGGCAGGGTACACATCTTGCATTCAAAACAGATACACCAAATTAACATTAATGGAGGATGTTAGCTTCCAAAACAGTTTGCATGCAAAGTATTCCATACTGAACTCTTCCACCGTGATGGCCTCATCAGGGTGGAAGGGTCCAGTACAGAATACTTTGCATGCAAACTATTTTGGAAGATTACATCTTTCTTTAATGTTTATTTGGTGCATTGGTTTTAAATGCAAGATGCGTACTCTGTCTATAATAAGGCTCTGCACACCTATGCTAGTAGTCATTCAGATGCCGTATGCTCTGGGAAGTGCTGCCACCTCTCCCTAGCTAAGAAGATAGACCTCCCTGTAAAAACTCTTGAAACAAGTTAACACAAACATCACCAGGAAAGAAATCTACAATCAACAAGACAGTATAAGATTATAATCAATACCAGTGCTGTCAAGTAGGGAGGCAATACAGTAATGCCAGGGAGGAAATCCAAACCCATAAATGAGTTACAAATGATAATGTACAACCCCCTGTGCATCTACATTTTACAGACTTTGGACAAATACTTAAGGCATTACAAGAGAATTAATTAATTGATAAGGGTAGAGGTTTTTCTTAATCTGGTCACTCCAACTGTGGGGTAATTAGATTGCATTATTAACCATCACCGCATGGTTCCTATTACTGAGCACCCTACTAAGCTAGATGTTGTTGAAGAGATCCTTTGCTTGCCAGCAGTGGGTGCAATGCATTGTGAGAAGGGGGGTTATATCACTCCTCTTTGCAAGATGCTTCTTACCCAATATGAATGGCTATAAAAGTTAATAAATTGAGTAGTGAGGAAAATCTACACTAACGTCCATAACAAGATGTATTGCTGCAGCCTGCAATGGTTAATCACAGGCCAATAATACATTTTAAAGTGGAAATCTTGCACAGGACAGAAGGAAAACAGAGAGAAATGCACCCTGTACGAATTGAGAGTTTAGCCTGTTTCAATACCCCTCATTTGTGTGTAATCACAAGTTGTAATTTGATCTCTCCCTTGTGTCACATGACTGCCATGGCAGATCAGCTCATTTGAAAGCACAAGGCTGTAAACAATATGTCTGCTTCCGTGAAACAGGAAGTAGAAAGAGTGCAGATCTATTTTAGGATTTGTATCAGCTGTAACAAAGAAATGTTTTTTGTTTAAAAGTTAATATGCTGTTGTGTATCTTTTAGAGCAGCGGTGTCCAACTGGCGGCCCACGGGCCGCATCCGGCCAGCCAGGCCTCTTGCTGCGGCCCGCCAGCCACTGGCTCTTCTCCCTGAGGTTCCTGAATGCAGAGCGGCAGCGGAGAGATCTTAGCCTACACTGCACCGGCTGTATTTGAGTCCCGAGATGATGCAGAGTGATACACACTCCAACCACATCACTCGGAACTCATTGCTGGCCGGCTCAGCGTGAGGCGGAAGATTTAGGCGCCGGTGCCTGACCGGAGATCAGCGCTGGAGGAGTCATCAGCCAGGTGAGGTGAGTTCATTATTTTTGTATTTTCAGGTTCCTGACGCTGCCTAATGTTTATTGAGGGGGACGCTGCCTATTGTTTATTGAGGAGGACGCTGCCCATTAGTTATTGAGGGGGACGCTGCCTAATATTATTTATTGAGGAGGACGCTGCCCATTATTTATTGAGGGGGACGCTGCCTAATATTATTTATTGAGGGGGACTCTGCCTAATATTTATTGAGGGGGACGCTGCCTATTATTTATTGAGGGGGAGCTGCCTAATATTATTTATTGAGGGGGACGCTGCCTAATAATATTTATTGAGGGGGACGCTGCCTAATATTATTTATCAAGGGGGACGCTGACTAATATTATTCATTGAGGGGGACGCTGCCTAATATTATTTATTGAGGGGGAAGCTGCCTGATATTATTTATTTAGGGGGAAGCTGCCTAATATTATTTATTGAGGGGGAAGCTGCCTAATATTATTTATTGAGGGGGAAGCTGCCTAATATTATTTATTGAACGGGACGCTGCCTAATATTATTTATTGAGGGGGACGCTGCCTAATATTATTTATTGAGGGGGACGCTGCCTAATATTATTTATTGAGGGGGACGCTGCCTAATATTATTTATTGAGGGGGAAGCTGCCTATTGTTATTTATTGAGGGGGACGCTGCCTAATATTATTTATTGAGGGGGAAGCTGCCTATTATTATTTATTGAGAGGACGCTGCCTAATGTTATTTATTGAGGGGGAAGCTGCCTATTATTATTTATTGAGGGGGACGCTGCCTAATGTTATTTATTGAGGGGAAAGCTGCCTAATATTATTTATTGAGGGGGAAGCTGCCTAATATTATTTATTGAGGGGGAAGCTGCCTATTATCATTTATTGAGGGGGACGCTGCCTAATGTTATTTATTGAGGGGGAAGCTGCCTAATATTATTTATTAAGGGGGAAGCTGCCTAATATTATTTATTGAGGGGGACGCTGCCTAATATTATTTATTGAGGGGGAAGCTGCCTAATATTTATTGAGGGGGACGCTGCCTAATATTATTAATTGAGGGGGGACGCTGCCTAATATTATTTATTGAGGGGGACGCTGCCTAATATTATTTATTGAGGGGGAAGCTGCCTATTATTATTTATTGAGGGGGACGCTGCCTAATATTATTAATTGAGGTGGAAGCTGCCTAATATTATTTATTGAGGGGGAAGCTGCCTAATATTTATTGAGGGGGACGCTGCCTAATATTATTAATTGAGGGGGGACGCTGCCTAATATTATTTATTGAGGGGGACGCTGCCTATTATTATTTATTGAGGGGGAAGCTGCCTATTATTATTTATTGAGGGGGACGCTGTCTAATATTATTTATTGAGGGGGAAGCTGCCTATTATTATTTATTGGGGGGGGGGGGGACGCTGCCTAATATTTATTGAGGGGGAAGCTGCCTATTATTATTTATTGAGGGGGACGCTGCCTAATATTGTTTATTGAGGGGGACGCTGCCTAATATTTATTGAGGGGGAAGCTGCCTATTATTATTTATTGAGAGGGACGCTGCCTAATATTATTTATTGAGGGGGAAGCTGCCTAATATTATTTATTGAGGAGGACGCTGCCTAATATTATTTATTGAGAGGGAAGCTGCCTAATATTATTTATTGAGGGGGAAGCTGCCTATTAATATTTATTGAGGGGGACGCTGCCTAATCTTATTTATTGAGGGGGATGCTGCCTATTATTATTTATTGAGGGGGACGCTGCCTAATATTATTTATTGAGGGGGACGCTGCCTAATATTATTTATTGAGGGGGAAGCAGCCTATTATTATTTATTGAGGGGGGACGCTGCCCTGCGAAAAAATAAATAAATTGATTCTGATTATTTTTTGAGGGGGGACACTGCCTAATATTATTTATTGAGGGGGAAGCTGCTTGATATTATTTATTGAGGGGGGACACTGCCTATTATTATTTATTGAGGGGGAAGCTGCCTATTATTATTTATTGAGGGGGACGCTGCCTGATATTGTTTATTGAGGGGGGCGCTGCCTGATATTATTTATTGAGGGGGACGCTGCCTGATATTATTTATTGAGGGGGAAGCTGCCTGATATTATTTATTGAGGGGGAAGCTGCCTATTATTATTTATTGGGGGGGGGACGCTGCCTAATATTTATTGAGGGGGAAGCTGCCTATTATTATTTATTGAGGGGGACGCTGCCTAATATTGTTTATTGAGGGGGACGCTGCCTAATATTTATTGAGGGGGAAGCTGCCTATTATTATTTATTGAGAGGGACGCTGCCTAATATTATTTATTGAGGGGGAAGCTGCCTAATATTATTTATTGAGGGGGACGCTGCCTAATATTATTTATTGAGAGGGAAGCTGCCTAATATTATTTATTGAGGGGGAAGCTGCCTATTATTATTTATTGAGGGGGACGCTGCCTAATCTTATTTATTGAGGGGGATGCTGCCTATTATTATTTATTGAGGGGGACGCTGCCTAATATTATTTATTGAGGGGGACGCTGCCTAATATTATTTATTGAGGGGGAAGCAGCCTATTATTATTCATTGAGGGGGGACGCTGCCCTGCGAAAAAATAAATAAATTGATTCTGATTATTTTTTGAGGGGGGACACTGCCTAATATTATTTATTGAGGGGGAAGCTGCTTGATATTATTTATTAAGGGGGGACACTGCCTATTATTATTTATTGAGGGGGAAGCTGCCTATTATTATTTATTGAGGGGGACGCTGCCTGATATTGTTTATTGAGGGGGACGCTGCCTGATATTATTTATTGAGGGGGACGCTTCCTGAAATTATTTATTGAGGGGGACGCTGCCTGATATTATTTATTGAGGAGAAAGCTGCCTAATATTATTTATTGAGGGGGAAGCTGCCTATTATTACTTATTAAGGGGGACGCTGCCTGATATTATTTATTGAGGGGGACGCTGCCTGATATTATTTATTGAGGGGGAAGCTGCCTGATATTATTTATTGAGGGGGAAGCTGCCTGATATTATTTATTGAGGGGGAAGCTGCCTATTATTATTTATTGAGGGGGAAGCTGCCTATTATTATTTATTTAGGGGGGACGCTGCCTGATATTATTTATTGAGGGGGAAGCTGCCTGATATTATTTATTGAGGGGGAAGCTGCCTATTATTATTTATTGAGGGGGGACACTGCCTGATATTATTTATTGAGGTGGAAGCTGCCTGATATTATTTATTAAGGGGGAAGCTGCCTATTATTATTTATTGAGGGGGGACGCTGCCTGATATTATTTATTGAGGGGGAAGCTGCCTGATATTATTTATTGAGGGGGAAGCTGCCTATTATTATTTATTGAGGGGGACGCTGCCTGATATTATTTATTGAGGGGGAAGCTGCCTGATATTATTTATTGAGGGGGAAGCTGCCTGATATTATTTATTGAGGGGGAAGCTGCCTGATATTATTTATTGAGGGGGAAGCTGCCTATTATTATTTATTGAGGGGGACGCTGCCTGATATTATTTATTGAGGGGGAAGCTGCCTGATATTATTTATTGAGGGGGAAGCTGCCTGATATTATTTATTGAGGGGGAAGCTGCCTATTATTATTTATTGAGGGGGACGCTGCCTGATATTATTTATTGAGGGGGAAGCTGCCTGATATTATTTATTGAGGGGGAAGCTGCCTATTATTTATTGAGGGGGACGCTGCCTAATATTATTTATTGACGGGAAGCTGCCTATTATTATTTATTGAGGGGGAAGCTGCCTGATATTATTTATTGAGGGGGAAGCTGCCTATTATTATTTATTAAGGGGGACGCTGCCTGATATTATTTATTGAGGGGGAAGCTGCCTATTATTATTTATTGAGGGGGACGCTGCCTGATATTAGTTTGTTAGTGTTAGTTAGCGTGAGTTTGGATTACTTATGGGAAGTATAGTCATTCTATGAACTATTTTGTTTGACTTTTGCTGTTTTTACATTTTTTTTATTTGCTCTTATATTTACTTATTTGTGTTTTAGAATTGCTAAGGAATGTTTTGAATGTATTTTATTTCTCTCCTATTTGTAACTGCTTTTATTTATTTATTTTCTTTTCTTTTTTGCTGCAAATAATATCTATTGTCGTTAAGTCAGGAAAATAACAGGAAGTCTAGTACTACAGTTTTAACATTTAGTGATTTCATAACAAATAAAATGAAAATATCCAGCGAGGAAGGATTTTTTTCAATAGAGGAATATAAAGTCATTTATATTTTGTTGAAGCAGGTGGCTACTGCAATAACGCTTATGTTGACCTGCCGCATTGTCACAGGGATGCCGCTGTTGTTACCCAGGGAACCTTGAGTTATTTTGTCTTTTGTTCTTTCACAATCTGTTCCATATGACCTAAAATCAAATCTAACTTATTGTGAAAATATCCTAAAGCTGCTTAATTATCTCTGACTGAGTATATTAATACAATTTATATTATTACTATTTTTTAATTCACTCTCAATCCTCTTAAATGACTTCATGAAGAGTTCAGAGTGTGGGTGCCAATGGGTATTTCTTATTAAAATGAATGGCAGTAACACAGGCAAAGATAAGATTCCCTGCCTTGCTGTGATTAATTACTGTGATAAACCAAATTAGGAAGTCTAGTTTGTCCTTATCATCAGGTCATTTCTAAATGACAGGGGCCTGGAATCTCATTCTGTAACACTGTGGTATGAGGTGAGAATACAGGGCAATGCTTGTTAATTTAAGTGCATAACTGTCTATGCTGACTGCTCACAATTGGCAAAAGCCATAAATAATATTTTTTTGTATCCGCCCTGAGCCAATAGCCCTTAAATTAACATTGCCAAACCCAAATGGCATAATGGCATAACACACACAGCATAAAATATTGTCTAATCTTTGTCCAGTCTTACCAATATTTATTGCAATACAAGGGTCCATAAGCTGTATATGCTTTAAATAGTCTCATGCTAGGTACACACTATGAGATTTTCTGGCAGATTTACTGTCAGATCGATTATATCCAACGTGTCCGGTCTGATTTATGATCATTTTCCGATTGATTTCAAATAAGAGTGAATGGAAATCGAGTGAGTCAGAAACCGAGTGAGTCGGAAATCGATCATAAAATTATCGGAAATCAATCGGACATGTTGGAAAAAATCGATCTGACAGTAAATCTCATAGTGTGTACCTAGCATAAAAGGAAATGTCAGCCAAATGAAGCTATGCAAGCTCTACTTACCCGGGGCTTCCTCCAGCCTCTTGCAGCTGACATATCCCTCACTGCTCCGCTCTCAGCCGCCGGCCTGGGGTCGCCGCCAGTACAGAAGCCGAATTCCTTAGGACATCCTCAACTGCACCTGCACCGCTGTCAATCACTCGCACGTGGGCTGGAGGGTCCTGCGCAGGCGCAGTAGAGGAGGCCAGCCTCTGCACAGGCGGGGCCCTTGGGCTTGCAGCTGAGAGCGGAGCTGCGGCAAGGGATATGTCAGCTGCAAGGGGCTGGAGGAAGCCCCAGGTAAGTAGAGCTTGCATACCTTAACTTGGCTGACATTTCCTTTAACTAATCCCTTCTTAACACAGAAGTGGTAAATTTGCACAAAGATAGGAAAAAAGGTTTCTTCAGACTGAGGGCCCATCCAATCTTGATTGGCCAGTAATTGGCCGTTTTACCACTCCCATGTAGTATACGAGCATACCTGCACAATCTGTTCATAGTTTTCAATTCCTGTTAGCCTTCAAACAACATGGAGGTCATACAATTAGCTACTCAAAATTGGATGTGTATATGCAACTTAAAACTATATACTGTCTGACTGCTGAAGCTCATGCAGGAGTAAATGATTCTTCTATATACCATAATTACTTATATAAAAAGGAATCCTGTCAGTGGCGTAGCTTAGGAGCTAGGGGCCCTGGTGCGAGTTATACATGGGAGCCCCCAACACTTTATACTTACCAATTGATACGGCGTACCAATACCTGCCAAGGACAAACACAGTATTTTTCAGTGGAATGCAGCATGACCAAGTATCCAGCAGGACGCGAAACGGCCGTCGCTAGGCCCACATCTGCCCCGCCCTCCCACCTCCAATGCTGACAGGTTGACGCACGGAACCACAATCAAGGTATATTGCCCTATATATCTGCATGCTGCACATGTTATACATGGATTGTGTGATTCAAAGCACTAGTACTGGTGATGTTCACTTGCAATAAACATACATAATTGGATGGAAGATGCACGCTATCTGTTTCTATATGTACAAAGGACAACCACAGTGCCAGAAGTGCAAGAAGGGCATTGGGAGCAGTTTGTTATTGATTATTATCATTCAAAGCATCTATAGAAGTGATTGTTACAAGCACGGGACCAATAAAGAGCTAATACTGCAGTTGAGGGAGGGCCCTACGGGGCCCCTCTAGCCCTGATGCGGTTGCTACCTCTGCAACCCCTATTGCTACGCCACTGAATCCTGTTGAATCTAGATCCTGTATTCAGTTGTTCTTGATTGTGGATTGCACTCTTAAAGAGAAACTGTAGCGAAAAGAGGGAAAAAATAAATCAATACATTGTCGAGTGAGAAGTTAAGAAATACAAGAGAGATCAGGAAATGATTGATATTCGCCATGTAATTTGTTCATATTATTTGATCCACAATCAGCCTGCATATAGTCATCTTTACTACTGGTAGACTAGAAAAAAAAAACAGACAGCCCCAACTGCAGTTATCTATAACCACACCCCCTATCAAGATATCCATATACACAAAGGGAGATACTAGTTGCTTGGCAGTTAGAAACAGCGGTTATTTTCCACAATGCAATAAAGCTCACAGACATACATCGGTTAGGACCTAGGTGCTGACATCACACTCTGGGAGGGGTTTTACCACAATATCAGCCATACAGATGTCCCTGATGCTCTATTAGAGAAAATGTAAAGACTTCACATGGAAAAACGGGTATCAGCTACTGATTGAGATGAAGTTCAATCCTTGGTGACAGTTCCTCTTTAAGGTATATTTTCATGCATGCAACTTCCTACAACTACATAATGCTGCCTCAGCTCTCAGTGTGAGATACTTATACAAGCAACCTATGCAGCAGTGTTCTGCATTGGAAGAAATCAGGGCATGAATCTGGAAATAAGAGACCATATCCCCCGTTCATGCCTACCTCGGATCTTACCTCATTCTATGTCTAACACTGTCTTTCCTATTCCGACTTCCACTAGGATATGTATAATACAATTTGCTGGTTCATTCTGGTGCTAGTTGATGACAATATTTAAAATATTCATAAAGTGTGATTACTGATATTCCACTATCAACTTATAGTATACAGTATATAGAATATGCTTTCATCCTAGTTACTGGTGAAGCAAGTCACTTTGTTGCCTAGATGGCGCTGCATAGCACCTGAAATCGGCGTACCTATAGCTGCAATGCTATCGTCCACACCTGTGTAGCTGTAATTCGGGTGACGGCAATAGCCGGGCCCTGTATTATGTCCCCCCCCCAAGTTGCTATGACTTGGAGGGGGAATAGTATTTTATGTCGCTAGAAATTTCACCAACAGCAGGTTGTGCCATCATTCGGCTCACCCTGCATCCAACTGACCAGCGTTGTACTAACACATATACAGTTTTTAGTGTTTCTTGTTCAACAGCTATTCCTAAATGATTCCCTTCTCCTTTCAGAATGCCTTACCATAACCTCATCTCTTAGGCCTTGTTCACATCTGGTGCGTTCAGAAACATGTAAAAGTGCGTGATAAAAAAGGCATGCATTAGTGCGTGTTTTAGTGCGCGTTTAAGTGTGTTGCAGTGCACCCTTTTTAAGCATGTTTTGCTTATTGTAGCAGTAGCAGTTGTCATTAAAGATTTGTTTGCAAATGAAAATGTGGTTTTTATTCATTTAGGGGTAAAAAAAACGCATGCAATTACATGCGCTAAAAAAGCACACCCATTCACTTACATTGATGTGCACTTTACAGCTCAATGCACAGAAATCTATGCAATATTATGTTTTTGTAACGCACTTCAGCACAGTGCATGGGTGTGAACCAGGCACATTAATTACCTTGCAGAACGCACATCGCAATGCGTTCTGAAAAGTGCACAAAAATGCACCTAGTGTGAACGAGGCCTTAAGGATAACCTACTCCTGATGACAGAACTCAAAAAAGTCTCCCTTACATTAAGTCCTTCACACTAAAATCTTCCTCCTAAAGTAAACCTGTTCTGATGCCTGTCCTTAATGTTCCAACAACATATTTCTTGAAACCTAAAGGAGTACTGTAGAGGGGTAGGGGAAAAAAAGAGTTGACCTTACCTGGGGCTTCTAACAGTCTCCCGCAGACATCCTGTGGCGTACGAGATATAACGGCGCTGGAGACTTGGGTGCAGGAGACTTGGGCGCAGGACACAGCTGGTATATGGCTGATCCTGTCCCGGCTGATCAAGTCCCGGCTGTATTAAATACTATTCCCCCTCCAGGCCGCCATGGATAGTGGGGAATGAAATAATTCAGCTTCCAGCAATTGCTGGAAGCCAAATTATTATGTTTAAAAAGTAACTTCAGCTCTGTCTTCTGATGGCGCTGAAGTTACTCCCTGTGCCTGCTATAGCCGTAATTCCTATTACGGCTTATGGTGGAGCCCAAATCTCCTGCGCTGGTTTCAGCGTGTTCGGTCCTGTGCCCATGCAGGCACTCACCGATCCTCCAGTCCCAGCCGCCGGTTCACTTTCAGAATTTTCATGCTTAAAGTCGGAAAACCACCGCTTGTGCGGCCATGTCCTCGCTCCCGCAGACGTCACCGGGAGCGCACTTCGCAGGTGCAGACCGTACTGCGCCTGTGCAGTACACTCTCGGTGACATCAGCGGATGCGAAATCGCGGCCGTGCAGTCGCAGTGGGTTTCCAACTTTAAAGTTGCAAATTCTGAAAGTGAACCGGCGGTGGAGACTGGAGCATCGGATGAGTGGCTGTGTGGGCACAGGATGTCTGCAGGCGCCTAATAGAAGCCCCAGGTAAGTTCAACTATTTTCCCCCTACCCCCTTACAGTACTCCTTTAACTCTAAGTTTCTAATTTGGATAAGCAAGAATGATTTCATGAAAAGCAAAATCGCCCTGGAGTGTGTGAAGGGTTTGGGTTGTTTACCCAAAGGTTAACGCATCTTGGCCATCACCACCCTTCCGATGCATTCTATCCTGCTCTCCAGCTTCTTACACTTCTGGTTTTAAACCAGAACTTCTGCTGTGAAGTCAGGAGTATGAAAAGCTGGAGAGCATTGCGCAATCCATCAGAAGAGAGGCAGCAACCTAGGTGAGTTATAAACAGCCTATACAGCCCCCCCCCCCTTCCGGCACACTATGGGACGATTTTGCTTTTTGTACAATCAATCTTGCTCTTCTCTACTTCCTAACCCGAATTCTTGAAATATCCCTACATCATAATTTTAATCTGTTATCCTCATAAAAGAATTTTCGAACCAGCTAACACTCTGAACTTATCTTTGCAAGCAGCTGGACCTTTGGGCTGTAGCACTAGGTTATTTGCTATTGCTATAATGTACCACCAAAGACTGCTCACTTAGCTGTTTGCTTCACTCATTATTTGGCAATACAATAGCTGAGTGGCAATGACAAAAAAATACAAGAAAAAAAATAGGCATTTTGTGTTAATATTGTACAAAACCAAGGAATGAAGCATACGAAAACTGGTCCTGACAATCCATTTAATTGTAATTTCCAAGCATTTCTCTGAAAAGTGTCTTACACAATGTAAACTAGACAGACAGATCTAGCATACTTCCACCCATTCAAACTATTGTTACTTTTCAATAATGTGTGTGTTAGCACCTGTACCCATCTACATCTTGTATATGATACTGATAACTTGTTTCTGGGCATTGTGTAAAAAGTATGGCTTTGTAGACACGAGGACTCGAGGAGACACAGTCAGAAAGAAGTGATGGTTTCCATTTGCCACATTTTTCAGTTTACTCGGATTAGTTTAGTTATTGTAGTAAGTGTGTTGCGCTAAGTTAGTATTAGAGATATGAGGGAATATGTGTTAGGTTAGTCAACAATTAACATCTGTATCAAACTTAGGTAAACAGGTTGCTTTATCTTTTACAGTTTTAGTTATCACTTTGCCAAAAAAGTATCTAGAAAAAAAAAAAGTACACGGAATCCATAAACACAGAGGGAAATGTATTAAACTGCCTGTATGTCATGCAAGTCAGGGTACAACACATTTATTCTGCATGGTAGTTCAACGCGATTCATAGCTTGCCCTCCCTGCTGCTCAAAGTGCACATCGTGGGGAAATAAGAGACATCGCAAACACTTCTAATTTCTGCATCTGTTTCTTGCCCTATTTACACCTCTAATTAGTTGCTGATTTTTAGAAAGAAACACCTAACACTCACACATAAGGCACAGTTAGAGAAAATTCATCACCAAACGATTGCTACATGCAACCCTGTTTCCAAAACAGTTGCTGCACATTGCAAAATGTTTGGTATATAAAAACATAATGCAATAATTATTTGATATATGCTTATTTTAAATTTGATGGTAGCAAAATGCTACTGAAAAGTTTGTCCAGGGGCAACACAAGCTTATAAAAGCTCTTTGTAATTCTCCCTAAAAAACAAAATAAAAAAAAAAACTAGTAGAACATCACATAAGTTGTTTTTCCACAAGTTTAAAGTTCCAAACCAAATATTACATTCAATATTTTTTTACTTATATTTTGAACATTATAAGAAAGTTTTTCTTTCATAAAACTAACGGTTTAGGTGTATGCATGCTACAGTTTATGTCAAGATCCTATAACATATTTTTTTCATTGTCCTTTCTCGGGAACACATTGTCTTTATTTGACAGCTACATCAAAATGACTTATGTGTCCTCCTTGCTTAGAACGTGTTCTTTTATTCAAAGCATAAACAACTCAATGATCAACAATATCAGAGTTTTCTTCACTCCCACTTATGATTTTTTTTTCTCGATAACAGTGTCATAACCTTTACGTTCCACAACACAGCACTGCATTTTTAAAAGGTCATACGGTGTCTGCCTACTTAAAATACCTGGCAATGTTTTATGAATTGTGAACTTTACGCCATTTGTGTAAAATAAAGTTGGGTACTTGCATTAAGCAGCAGCATTTTATCATCCAATATTACTTAGTAATAACAACATCGAAAAACTGCTAAAACACAATCAAAATGCAAAATATAGAATTACATTTTGTCAATTAAAATAGTACCTGTAAGAAGAAAACTATGGAAACTGTCATCTTTATTATGTTTTTTTTTATGTCTGCATGGTGGTCTCATTGGTCTTTTGGCTTTCATAGAAGTGTCTGAGTGACAGCTGATGGTGATGAATTTGTCGCCTGTCAGCATTTACTAGTGCTCAATACGGGCGGTGGACAGAAGACCCTATGGAGTGGCATCTGAGCATGCAATCCTCAGATGTGACATGACACTTTTTATTTGCCACCACTTAATGCCACCATGTGTCAAATGTGTTATCAAACTCTGCCATTTGGCTGCATGTCATTGCAGGTGAATGGCACTTGCAGCTGGCAAGTGGAATGAGAAATTGCCTGACAAATGATTAGTTCAGCTGCCTGTGGAAAAGAGGCCTAAGAAACATGGATCCAGTAGTTTCAAGACACCTGTGCTGCATACTTGTCGGGATCTTTGTCTATGTTTTGTTAATACACTGTTACGCTCACGAAAGATGTGACTCGTGGACATCATAATTTGCTGCAGGTATGGGACTTAACAAGGTCTTGCATGCCTAGTTGGCGAATCTGTAGTCTTGATCAAACCACACAATACAGTCTTATCTATACTGTTTACAGTGGTACGACAAAGCAAGGACATCTGATCACTGAATTTGTTTTCTTGTTATTTATGTCACAAATGGACACAGTGTTAATTTATATTTAATAAATCTAGGCTTTCTTGGACCTAGTTAAATACTTACCACTGTGTACAGTCATGCAATTAGTCATTTTCTTACTGCTCCCCAGTCCCCACTATTTTCTTGTATTGGAAACTTCTGCTACCTAATTAGACATTTTTTTTTTAATCCAGGTTTACTTGATCAATTTACAGTCTTCAGTGTTTTTTTATTCTTCCCAATTTAAGTAAAGTAGAATTAAAAGATTTTCTCCTGATTGGTTAAGCAAATGAAGTCTGGTTCAGCATTATACGTTTTGTCAAACTAGCAAGAGTTGGTCTAGGTAACGTCTTTAATAACAGAACAGTAGAGAGTTTTCTTGCATGTTTTCAAAGTTTATTCATGAGGCATAATACAGCTGTACAGAATAGAGCTGTTGTCCCTGATGTGGTCTAGACTCCCCATAATTTACCTTAGGAAGCCACCTTTTCTGCTGCACTTCTCAGCAGGCGATTTTTGGGCCATTTTTTAACACCCCAGCTTGTTATTATAAGGGATTTACTTATTGTCCATTGGGAATGATCTTGCTGCTAAATATGAATTTTCTGAGGGCTTTATACATCTTTATACTTAAGGAGCTAACCATTTAAAAGCTGTGCTTCTGAAGAAGCAGCTAGTCCAAAGCAGTGAAACATGTTGTCAGGCTGCGCTCATCATCTGTTTATTTACCGTAATGTAGGATAGTGTTCTGGTTAAAGAGACACTGAAGTGAAAAAAAATATGATATAATGAATTGGTTGTGTTCTATGAATAATTACTAGAAGATTAGCAGCAAAGAAAATATTCTCATATTTTTATTTTCAGATATAGTGTCTTTTTTCTAACATTGCATCATTCTATAATATGTGCAGATTACACAACACTAAGCATCAAAATGATTCTTTCAGAGCAGTCTGTGAACTAATGACCTCTCCTCTGGCAGAGAAAAACAAAATTGTTCGCTAACAGCTGAGATAATAAAAGTCAGAAGACAGCCCTCTCCACGACTTTGAAAGTCATAGAGCTTAATGGCTTTTTTGCAAAGAGAATCTTGCTTCAGAGCTCATAGTTAGCAGGGGCATGTGTGCCCCTGCTAAAACTCCGCTATCCCGCGGCTAAACGTGGGTCCCTTACCCCCCGAAATCCCCTCCGTGCAGCCGGGGATCTCTTCCTGATTGAGGCAGGGCTAACTGCCGCAGCCCTGCCTGTCAGCGCGTATCTCCGCCTCTCCCCCGCCCCTCTCAGTCTTCCTTCACTGAGAGGGGCGGGGGAGAGGCGGCGATGTGCCGCTGATAGACCTAGCTGAGAGGCAGGGCTGCAGCCGTTAGCCCTGCCTCTAGGAGCAGTAAAATCTATGACCAATTTGGTCGTTGATTTTGCCGGGGGGGGGGGGGGGTTTGGGGGTGAAGGGACCCCCGTTTAGCTGCAGGATAGCAGCGTTTTAGCAGGGGCACATGTGCCCCTGCTAACTATGAGCTCTGAAGCGAGAATTATTCTCACTTCAGTGTCTCTTTAATGTTTTATTTCTTAGCTGTACTACACATACAAATCATAATATCATAATTTTTTTTTTTGCTTCAGTGTCTCTTTAAGGGCTCAGCCTCTGACACCAGAGACCTATGGAACGTGTCCTAGTGGTTGCAGCTCTGGCGCTTTAAGTCGGCCAGGAGAAAAGCATGATATAATGATACAAATATTCTGTGTCTTGTCTTATAGGAAGTTTTCTTTTAACTGCAACATTGTTGGTTTTGCAATTCTGGAAGCCTGTGTAGTAGTTGTCCTAACATTCAACACAATCCTGCCTCGTGTTTTTTTCCTGGGGGGGGGGGGGGAGGGATTAATGTTAATGTTACTGATTGTGCATGTGCAATGCTTTATAAGTTTTTATGGTTAGTTAGTTATGTTTGGAAGGACAACACATTTCAGTCATAATGCAGAGAGTATGTGGTGCCAAAAAACACAAAATAAATTATGACGTAAAATATACAGAACTAAGTTAATGTGTAGCTGTGATTTCCTTGCAACCCTGCAACAACTTCCTTTATTCTACATTATTTACAACATTATTCAACATACCATTATTCTACTATAACATTAATGTATCATCTAGCTTAGGGAACAGTTGCTTTCCAGTATATTCCATACTTAAAGTGAACCTAAAGTCAAGTTAAAAAAATGAGATTAACTCACCTGGGGCTTCTCTCAGCCCCCTGCAGCCGATCGGTGCCCTCGCAGCCCCGTTTCAATGGTCCAGGACCCGCCGGCGACCACTTCCACAGGCATGGGAACACAAGTGTTTCTTCGCGTTCCCAGCCTGTATATCGCCCTCTATGCTGCTATTGTGGCCAGGAGGCCGCAATAGCAGCATAGGGGGCCTGTATATCGCCCCCTAGCAATATCAGCATAGGGGGCGATATACAGGCTGGGAACGCGAAAAATCACTCGCGTTCCCATGCCTGTCGGCCGGTGACGGCCAAACCGGAAGTGTTCGCCGGCGGGTCCTGGACCATCGGAGCGGGGCTGCGAGGGCACCAATCGGCTGCAGGGGGCTGAGGGAAGCCCCAGGTGAGTTAATCTAATTTTTTTAACTTGACTTTAGGTTCACTTTAACCACTTCAGCCTTCAGTCCTTTTCACTTTATGCATCCGAGCAATTTTCACCTCCCATTCATTAGCCTATAACTTTATCACTACTTATCACAATGAACTGATCTATATCTTGTTTTTTCCGCCACCTATTAGGCTTTCTTTGGGGGGTACATTTTGCTAAGAGCCACTTTACTGTAAATGCATTTTAACAGGAAGAATAAGAAAAAAACGGAAAAAATTCATTATTTCTTAGATTTCAGCCATTATAGTTTTGAAATAATACATGCCTCCATAATTAAAACTCATGTATTGTATTTGCCCATATGTCCCGGTTATTACACCGTTAAAATTATGTCCCTATGACAATGTATGGCGACAATATTTTATTTGGAAATAAACGTGCATTTTTTCCGTTTTGCATCTATCACTATTTACAAGTTTAAAATTAAACAAAATTTGAAATATTTCATCTTTACATTGATATTTAAAAAGTTTAGACCCTTAGGTAAATATTTACATGTTTGTTTTTTTTAATTGTAATTTTTTTTGTTGTTTTTTTGTATTAAACATTTTATTTGGGTATTTTTGGGAGGGTGGGATGTAAGCCATTGTTTTATAATGTAAATGTGTTTTGAGTTTTATTTTTTTCACTTGTAGTTGTAGTTTTACTTTTTGGCCACAAGATGGCGGCCATGAGTTTGTTTACATGATGTCACTCTAAGCGTAACATACACTTAGAGCGACGTATGGGGGACGTTACAGCCAGAAAAAGCACAGCTTCTGAGAGAAGCTGTCGCTTTTTCAGCTGGGGAGAGCAATCAGTGATCGGGCACCATAGCCCGATTCACTGATTGCCAGGCTAACGAACTGCGGCCGGGAGCGCGCGTGCACGCGCGCGATCGGCCGCGGGAGAGCGCGGATGCGCACATGGCCTCCTGGGCGTAGCTACTACGTCCAGGAGGCCAAAGTAGTTAAGTTACCATCTAACTTTTTCATCAAAGCTTGTCTTAAAAATATTAAATGAAACTTCACTGGTACTCTGATATTTTTTAGTGTATCCACTAACTGCTTAGAGAGTATGCAATATGAATGCAGAAATTTTGATTTATTGTTATTTTCAATATGTATTTATTTAGTGTCGCACCTTCTGCAGCGTAATGCAGAGTACACAGTCCCATAACTGTCCCTCAGAGGAACTCACAAACTAATTTCTACCACAGTCCTAAAGTACAGTATATGTACTTTGGAATTATCCGCATCTCATAGACAAATCACCACCTGACCTCTATCTTTCCACATTTCCACTGACCCAGATGTTAAGATATTTGTACAGGTATAATGTAATTGTGAAGTATTACTAAAGTATATTGTCCTTCCTTCCTTTCTTTCCCACTTATCTTCTTGTCAAACATAATTCCTATGTGTTGTCAAGATGAGTTCACCCTGACTTCCAATCCCTTAACCTCCCTCAAATCGGCAAAAATCTTTTTTATTTTATTTTATTTTTTGTTTCATGTAAAGCTACCAGAGTGGTAGCTACATGAAACACCACTAGAGGGCGCATGTGTCCCTCTAGTGCGATTGTCGCCGGCACTAATAGCAAACAGGGGAGCGCGTATATAACGCGTTCCCCTGTTTGGCTTCTCCTGTCGCCATGGCGACGATCGAAATGACGTCATGGACGTCAGCCGACGTCCAGACGTCAGGCGCACCCGATCCAGCCCATAGCGCTGCCCGGAACTCATTGTTCCGGGCAGCGCAGGGCTCTGGTGGGGGGGTCCTCTTTCGCCACTGCGTGCGGGCGATCGCCGCAGAGCGGCAGCGATCAAGCTGTGCGCGCGGCTAGCAAAGTGCTGGCTGCGCGCACAGCACTTTGAATGGGCCAAATCGCCCCACCAGGGCCGGAGAAATCCTCCTGCGCGGCATAGCCTGAGCTCAGCTCGGGCTTACCGCCAGGGAGGTTAAAGAGACTCTGAAGCGAGAATAAATCTCGCTTCAGAGCTCATAGTTAGCAGGGGCATGTGTGCCCCTGCTAAAACGCCGCTATCCCGCGGCTAAACAGGGGTCCCTTCACCCCCAACCCCCCCCTGCAAAATCAACGACCAACTTGGTCGTAAATTTTGCTCTTCCTGGAGGCAGGGCTAATGGCTGCAGCCCTGCCTCTCAGCGCATCTATCAGACGCGCATCGCCGCCTCTCCACCGCCCCTCTTAGTGAAGGAAGACTGAGAGGGGCGGGGGAGAGGCGGAGGTACGCGTCTGATAGACGCGCGGGAGGCAGGGCTGCGGCGGTTAGCCCTGCTCCAATGCGGAAGTGCTCCCCTGCTGCACGGAGGGGATTTGGGGATCAGGGACCCCCGTTAAGCTGCGGGATATGGACGTTTTAGCAGGGGCACACATGCCCCTGCTATCTATGAGGTCTGAAGCGAGATTTATTCTCGCTTCAGACTCTCTTTAATAATTAAGGTTAGGTTAGGTTTAGGTCATTAATCAGCTGCAGACCACCTAACCCAGATTGGCGGAGGGTCCGCAGCACTCTTGTTCCTCCATAAGGCATATATTCAAAAGACAGCAAGCATTGGGCAGCGCTCACAGGCTGCAAGTGAAGTGAAAGCTCCAGAGATATGCCCAGCCCCTATTTACATAACTGTTTCCATTCCATCATAACAGAGATGAAATCGAGGTACGCACATACACACACTTTTTTTTTTTAGGTGGGAATGCCAACCTGAAATGTTTTAGGCAAAACACTGAAAAAATGAGGGGTACTCAACAGAGGGAAACACTGTTATATTTACACTTTTCTGACACATAAAAATGATACAAAAAGATGATAATCTTCACCAGAAAATGATGAAGTCAATTTTTTGCAACTTTATACATGGGGCCTTTAGTATTTTACATTAATACAAGGTTTTATAAACTCAAACTCCACCAACGGCAACGGACCATTGATATAACATTTGCAAAACAGACACACACAAAAGGTTCTGGGTCATGATCTGAATATATTAAATCTTCATCATCCGAACTTTTAATCATTTATTTCTTGATAAATGCTAATAGCAATATTTGAATGTATATTTTAACTAGGCCAGATAGCAAGCCACATGCATCCCTTTTCAGTCTATTCAGAATTTCAATCATGTATTATATCAAACTTATTTATTATTAAAAATTAATTGCAAATCGTGCTGCCTGTATGAGAAGAAACATTAAAGTGTTTTTGTATTATATGTTAGTATTCTGAAAATGTTTTCCAATTTCAACCAAAGTCCGGAGTCTTTCATCTGACTCCTATTTTTCAATAAAGAAACTAATGTACTGTTTTCTTTGAAATGTAAAAATCCATCAGAATGGATAAGACATAAATTCATGTGTGTTTGGTCTAATACAAATCAGTAACAGTGCTCTGAAAAGCAAGACATATTAATCTAAAGTATTCATATTTCACAGTGATATACAGCAAATAGTTCAGGCTTTTTTTTTTTTTACTTTACTGTTACATCTATAACTTCAGATATTTGTAATTTTTTTTTTTAAAGAAGAAAAATTGTACATTACAAAATGAATGCTATGATCACAACCACAACAGCTCATTTAAATCTTTGTTATTTGTCTAGGTGACGTTTGAGCTGATGATCTGCATATGCTTGGTTGTAAGAAAGAGGAAGGAAAAATGTTGCAGCAGTGTATTCAGTGATCCAAACCTTTAAGGTTAATTGAGTGCATACTGTGTTATGTATGTACTAAGTTCCGCCTCCTGATCTTCATAGCAATCAGATGCACTATTCAGAGGAGCTGATGTTAAGTAGAAATTACTTAACTGAATCATCCAACAGCTCTAGGGTAGAATTTTGCTATTTTGTCATCTCTGCTCTTGCTCATTATTCACAATCTATGAAAACATCAACACATTATAGAGAAAACAAATCCATCTTTTATTTTCTTAAAAAGTAAACAAAGTGCATCTTTGCATTTTATTTATATAGTCATAAAGTCAGTCTGGTAGGCTTGAGAAAATGCACATATGTAAAGCAGAATTTCACAAAGCAAATTTTCAAAGCAGCTTGTGATCAGTTATTTGACAAGTTAATTCACTTTCTTTTCACTGAATGCTATCATATTTTAATTAAAAAGTCTGTGGATTTTACTATATAAAAGAAATGTGTTAATTATATCCAAACCCCTCTTAATTAGTTGCAATGTACCAAGTTCTTTAGACACTTTGCCGACTAAGATGCTGCAAACGGGACCGGTCCCGCACACACACCACCCACTCAATCTCTCAGTATAGCTCTCTAAGTGGAAGACAGAGGATAAAACACCTGGACCAGCAAGCAGCAAAAGATAAAGTGGCTTCCATGTTGGCATAGGAGCAAGCTGTACATGGATCTCACCACTCTTGTGCATCCCGATGATACAGTCCAGCTTGGCAATAGTTCCTGTGGGCTGCCACAGCCACTCTCTGTGGAGAATGCACACATCAAAGCAGTCATGAACCTCTACTCTGTTAGCCTAATCAGCGGTTTAGAAACTGGAGCATCCATACTTCTGGATTGTTGCTTAGATTCCGCGCTTGATGAGGTCATCAAGCGAGGACTCTAAGCAACAATACAGAAGTATGGATGCTGGTGTAACTAATGTAGAGCAGCTGCTAGTTAATGGGGGAAGGGTGAGTTACACTCCATGCCTGCACTGTATTGTTTGTGGGAGGAAGGGAACGAGCACACAGGGACACTGCAGCTGCTGCTAGCTGACGGGACAGGGAGATTTATGGATACTGCACATCGGAGGGGGGGGAGTGAGCACAAGGGAGCAAGGCAGCCGCTGCTAGCTGTGAAAGAGCAAGTGCACAAGGACAGGACACATTCACACCATAAGACGCACCAACTTCCCACAGTGTGCATAATGTAAAAATATCGCCTAGGAGAAACGTATGTCCCATAATCTTTGTAGATGCCTATCTTATAGCAGGAAGTATATATACACTGCATAATTCCATGTATTTCATATGGAATATGATATTTTATACATTCTGCGATAATCTATGTCTACAGCTCTGAGCATTGTCACCAGTAATGAATTCTAGGCATGATTATTGGCCTGAGGAAGTGGGTCATTGTCTAAAAAACACTTTTTGTACCTTATCTAGTGTGATCCTTGGAGGTAAGCCACCTCTCCTTTTTTGCTCCCCCCTCATGCTGCAACCCCTCCTGCACCCCCAACATGGCCCTAAGCGGGCACCTGGGGGGGCATCCAAATTATTGCAGGGGGCCTGGTGACTTCTAGTTACTCTCCTGCTGGGTGCCTCTTCCAAGTATCACATTTTATGGAAGAGCTTCACAAAATGGCTAATAGATTTGTCTTCCCCTTTGTACTCATATGTAAGGTACCTCTCATTTTGATGTATATCATAGTAATCGTGCGCTCCTCATCTCTACCTGTACTACAATATTAACATACAGTAATACTTATTGGATCACTGTCTGCCAAAGGCGTGTGTCTCACCAAAATTAATAATAAATATATAAACAGCAGAGCGCTCAACAAAAGATTGACATCACCTATATTGTGAATATTCTCCTATTACTGATAAATGTGTCCATTCAAAAAGGCTGACTAAAAAAGTCCATATACTGTAGTTCCAGGTTTGAATCTTCATAGGCTTCTTACAACATTCAAAATAGCAATATACGCTCACCGGAACAATTGGCCAACCACTTTGGATCAGCAATCACATTTTTGGCCTTGCCAGTAAACTCCTCTCTTGTATTTCCCAGTTAGAGCTCCTCAGATAACCACATGTATAGAAGGGAAACAAAACACAACAATAGTGTAATACCGCCTGGTAATATAGTGTTAAGACTCCACTAGTGCTCCCAACTTGTCACACTATCACCCGGTGTGCCTCCACCAGATAAGAATATGAGACTCTTACCAGATATGGATGCTAGACCAGCAATTCAGCGCTTTTTATATATCAACACCTACTTTCACGGCTCCTGTGCCATCCTCTCTACCTCATGAGGAGCTAATGCAGATAGGGCAAGCCAAACTCACGGAGGTCGAGAAAAACAGGAGACGTAACGAGAAATTATGTCTGTATTGTGCCGAGAAAGGGCAATTGTTGAGTGTACTTAAGAAAAATGGAGGAATCCTAACTTTGGATAAGGACATAGCCCAAATAGTGGGGATGACACCACATGTGACGGCGAGATGCAGCAGCAACATAGGTGACATGGTGACTAGAAGTGAATTTCAAAGAAGACAGGAACCTTTAAGAAGGAGAAAGGGAATGTTCAAATGTCAGAACTGCAGACATTGCAGATATGTCTTGGAGGGTGACACCTTTCATGACAGTGAAGGCACTGTTGATTTTAAGATCTGTGATTATATATCTTGTGCCACAACTAGGGTAATATACCAATTGATATGCCCGTGCAATAAGATCTATATAGGCAAGACGGGAAGGGATTTAGGGACACGCATTGGGGAACACATAAAAAATATTAAGGGCAAAAATACTGATAGTGCCGTAGCCCAACATTTTTTGGAATGTCATGATAGTGACCCAAAAGGTCTAAAATTTAGAGGGATTTATAAGCTAAATATTAGCCCAAGAAGAGGAGATTTTGATAGAATTTTGCTACAAAAGGAATGTATGTGGATAAACAAGTGTAAGTCACGTGCCCCTTTAGGTTTAAATGTTGACTTTAATTTGGGGTTTTTCCTTTAAGTGCGTTTCCCGGGTCCCTGAACGTCTACTGTGAATGGGATTTGTCTTTGGTGGACATCTTTTGTTTAAATCCTCTGGGTCCTCTCCACCCACAAAAGTAAAACCATGTTTTATCTAAATATGAAAGTGAATGAGGCTTAGAAGGATATCCCGAGTGGGAGGAGCAACTAATAATGATTATATTGTCTCAAGTCAGGATCTTTGGTGGTAGAATAAGAGTATAGATAGCTAGAAATACTGCCCATTAGAGATTGGGTGGATAGGTCTCAATCTTTACCAGAAAAACAATTGGAACAGTGGCATTGAGAAAAAATACTGCTAATAATTTATATGGCCACAAGATGGAGATATGGAGCAGTTTTCAGATTATCCTCTTGAATCTTGTGATCCAGACAAGGTGCTGCTATAAAACCACCCACAAGAGGGAGTATTGAGCCATTTTCTCTTTCTGCCTTGAAAAAATCAGATGGATCTGATGAAACGCGTCGGCTAAGTTTGTACCATCCAGGCCACCGTAGTGTGAAGACCGTGGGAATAGTCCTGAATTCCCGGCCGCAAGTTTGAGCCAGCATCGAGTGGGTAACGCGGATTGCGGTGGCGCAATCAAGAGGGAGCATCCGCATAGTACCCAACCAATCATATATAGTTGCGGGGACGCCCGCACGGAAGTTCATCTACATGATGCAAGCCAGGTGGCTGTGATTGGGCCAGAGCGGTGTGGAATGGACGATAACACCATGTGAGCTGCCTACAGCTATCCTGTTTCCTATCACATTTGTGTGTGCGATCAGCCTGCTATTGAACTGTTGCTGCTACACTCCCCCCCCCCCCCCCCCATGTCAGGAATACATTTTTTCTAAGGAGTGACTGAACTTGGACATATGCAAGTGTCATTAGGACACGTAGTGCCTTTCATCGTTTTAGGGCATGATAGGAGGTGGGATAAGCTTAAGTTAGTTCATGCAGGGAGGGCTTTTAAATGCTGTATAGGTGGCCACCGCTCCGGGGTTTGTGTGTGGGTTGGTGCAATACTGAGGGATTATGGTTGTGTGTATGTGGGAAATTGTTTTCTATGCAATAACACAGCATTTATAACCAGGTTGATCTCTGAGTGGTTTTTATTATATAAGTTTAGGAGTTGTGTTATGCACAAAGTAGTAGGGTGTTAATAAAGTTTATTAAGTACTAGGCACAATAACCCATGTTTGATACAGATTGGTGGGGGGGGGACCGAGGGGGATGGACGTCCATCTTTGATACCTGTTTCATACCAGTTGTAGAGGGCTGAAGTGGTGTATTTTGATTTCTTCTTTGAATGTTTGTAGTTGCCAGATTCTTGCAGACTCACCGCATTTGGGCTGGATTGTAGTGAAGGCATTCACAATGGCCTATGTACCAGTAATAGATTTGGAGGAGGAGATTAGTGCCTTAGTGAAAGTTATTCAGCGAAGTGAAGAGGGTCATGGCCTTGATAAAAGATTTAGACAGTATCAAAAGGTGGCAGTGAAGTTGGTTAAACGAAAATGGAATGTCATTTATATGGAAAAATATGTTAAAGCTAAAATAATTCCTAGAGGAATTAGAGAAAGGGTGATTCCAGCAGCCCATCTTTTAACGGAAAGATTCCTTCCAAATTGAAAAAAGGAATGCATTGAGCATGGACTGAGGGTAATGACCTTGATGGTAATTGAAGAGAAAATACAAGTGGAGGAAATTGAACAACATATTGATAAATTGATACAGGAGATCAATAAAAATAAAGCTGACAAAAACTTTGATAAATTTAATGAAAGGACCAAAAAAATTATTGATAAAGAACAGAATAAAGTAAAAAAAAATCAAGGCAGGTAAGTTCCTCAGGGATCATGAAGATTGGGCCAAGGGAGACATATTTAATATAGATCGCAAACCTGATAACTCGAAGAGAGATAGGAAAAGACACAGGGATAGGAAGAACAAGCCCAAAAGAGTGAGATGGGGGGAGAACACGTACAGCTCTTCAGAAGGCTATAGCGATAGTGATATGTCTTCAGGCCCTGAATCCAATATTGATGAGGAATTTTTTGAGACAGCCCAGCAGCTAGTCCAGGAAATAGACAATGCAGTACAGCAGCAGAACAAAATGGCTTTTTTAGAGCAAGAAACAGTGAATATGCAATCTCAGGTGATAGAGGGAGCTGTGACGAGAGCACAAACAACTGCTCTGGAAAAGCAGACAGAAGACTCACAGATCGCGAATCTACAGGCCTAAACGTAGTGAATCTCACCAACCTCACCTTGTCTGAAGATCATTTATTTGTCCTCAGTAGGGGTTTAAGTTTTTGCCCCACAATGTATGGGGACGAATTTGAAGTTTTCAAGGATTTGAATCTATTTTTGAGAAGAGTATTATTGAAAAAAATGTACTGTAATAAACAGGGAGAAGAGGAACAGTTTACCCGGGAATCCCAGTCCTTGTTGGAACAAGGTGAGGAAACTTATGGTGAGATTGGCTATTGGGAAGGCCTGGAAGGTGAGGATATGGAAGGACAGGAAAGGGTTAAGATGTATACCGATCTTAAGGCAAAGTCGAGGTTCATGCCCTCTTTGTACTCAAACCGTTCAACTGCGGTGTTTCTGGAAGTGATGGAGAAAGACTTAAAGAGGAACTCCAGTGAAAATAATGTAGTAAAAAAAGTGCTTCATTTTTTACCATAATTATGTATAAATGATTTAGTCAGTGTTTGCTCATTGTAAAATCTTTCCTCTCCCAGATTCACATTCTGACATGTATTACATGGTGACATTGTTACTGTGGGCAGGTTATGTAGCTGTTTCTAGCTGTTCTGGCTTTACAGACAGCTGTAAACAGCCATTTCCTGTCTGTGAACATTGTTACATTGTGGCAGTTTGCCCAGGGTACCGCGGTACCCAGAGCTTCTTGTGTGTGTGTGGGGGGGGGGTTCAGCACAAAATCAGTCACACAGCGCCCCCTGATGGTCTGTTTGTGAAAATCATTATATTTCTCATGTAAAAGGGGGTATCAGCTACTGATTGGGATAAAGTTCAATTCTATGTTGGAGTTTCTCTTTAAAAACAAATGAGTGGCAAAGGAGGGGATCTCAAAATTTGACTGCTGGTCAACGAACAGCATTGAAAGAATTGCAAATGATGGATCAGGTTGTGATAAAGAAAAGCGACAAAGGAGGAAATGTAGTATTAATGACAACTGAACAGTATGTGGGAGAGGCAGAGAGACTGCTGGCTGACATAAAGTGTTATAGAAAAGTTAAGGGAAATCCTTTCATACAATTGGTCAAAGAGGTCAATATGAAATTGTCCTGGGGGCTGGTGGAAGGTGTGCTGTTGGAGAGAGAATTTAGATACATGGAAATAAAGGAGTTCAGTATTCCTACTTTTTATATCATTCCCAAGACGCATAAAAGTCTAACCAATCCCCCAGGGAGGCCAATTATTTCAGCAAATGGAGGCCCATTGGAGAGGGTAGCTCAGTATGTAGAGAAAAAGTTGAAGCCAATAGTGGTCTCTCTGCCTTCCTATGTGAAGGACACGATGGAAGTGCGTCATAAAATTGAGAAAGTGGTGTTACCTGAAAAATGTCTACTTGTGGCCTTAGACGTGGAGTCTTTATTTACCTCAATACCACATGAGCAATGGCAACTTTTATGGAGAGATAATATGGGGAAGAGGAGGAAGTCCATAATAATTATGTGGTGGATTTGATGAAGTTAGTGCTGTTCAAAAACTTCTTCCAGTTTGATGGAGAATTCTACGACAGGTGAGGGGCGTTGCCATGGGGGCGGCATGCTCCCCGGCCTACGCATGCCTTCACCTGGGTTTGTGGGAGCAGGAGGAGGTGTTTCGCATGCCGGGGTTTGGGGAGCGTGTCGCCCTCTGGCTGCATTATATAGACGATGTGGTTATGGTGTGGAGAGGAGACAGGCCCAGTCTGCATAAATTTGTGGAACAATTAAATAATAATCAGAGAAATATCTATGTCACCTACTCTTGTGTTGAGGAGGTAATCACGTTTTTGGATTTAAAGCTGTTTAAGAGTGGTGAGAGATTGTTCTCCAGCACCTACAGAAAGGAATGTACAGGTAACACATTGCTGCATGCGTCAAGCCATCACCTGGGGTGTCAGATCAGTTCAGTGCCCACGGGGGAATTTTTAAGGATCAGGCGGAATTGTGCCTCAATCGATTTATACAAACAAGAAGCTGTTGAGTTAAGAAAGCGATTGAAAGATAGAGGATATCCTAATAGGATGATCAAACGTACATATATTAGAGCTCTAAAGACAGAGAGACAGGATTTGTTGGTAAAAAAAGGGACCCAGAAAGGAGAAACCAGGAGATGAGGAGGTGGTTAGAAATTATTACCAGATATGGAAATCATTGGGATCAATTGTTGAGTGTACTTAAGAAAAATTGGGGACTCCTCACTTTGGATAAGGACATAGCCCAAATAGTGGGGATGACACCACATGTGACGGCGAGACGCAGCAGCAACATAGGTGCCATGGTGACTAGAAGTGAATTTCAAAGAAGACAGGAACCTTTAAGAAGGAGAAAGGGAATGTTCAAATGTCAGAACTGCAGACATTGCAGATATGTCTTGGAGGGTGACACCTTTCATGACAGTGAAGGCACTGTTGATTTTAAGATCTGTGATTATATATCTTGTGCCACAACTAGGGTAATATACCATTTGATATGCCCGTGCAATAAGATCTATATAGGCAAGACGGGAAGGGATTTAGGGACACGCATTGGGGAACACATAAAAAATATTAAGGGCAAAAATACTGATAGTGCCGTAGCCCAACATTTTTTGGAATGTCATGATAGTGACCCAAAACGTCTAAAATTTAGAGGGATTTATAAGCTAAATATTAGCCCAAGAAGAGGAGATTTTGATAGAATTTTGCTACAAAAGGAATGTATGTGGATATACAAGTGTAAGTCACGTGCCCCTTTAGGTTTAAATGTTGACTTTAATTTGGGGTTTTTCCTTTAAGTGCGTTTCCCGGGTCCCTGAACGTCTACTGTGAATGGGATTTGTCTTTGGTGGACATCTTTTGTTTAAATCCTCTGGGTCCTCTCCCCCCACAAAAGTAAAACCATGTTTTATCTAAATATGAAAGTGAATGAGGCTTAGAAGGATATCCCGAGTGGGAGGAGCAACTAATAATGATTATATTGTCTCAAGTCAGGATCTTTGGTGGTAGAATAAGAGTATAGATAGCTAGAAATACTGCCCATTAGAGATTGGGTGGATAGGTCTCAATCTTTACCAGAAAAACAATTGGAACAGTGGCATTGAGAAAAAATACTGCTAATAATTTATATGGCCACAAGATGGAGATATGGAGCAGTTTTCAGATTATCCTCTTGAATCTTGTGATCCGGACAAGGTGCTGCTATAAAACCACCCACAAGAGGGAGTATTGAGCCATTTTCTCTTTCTGCCTTGAAAAAATCAGATGGATCTGATGAAACGCGTCGGCTAAGTTTGTACCATCCAGGCCACCGTAGTGTTAAGATCGTGGGAATAGTCCTGCCTTCCCGGCCGCCAGTTTGAGCCAGCATCGAGCGGGTAACGCGGATTGCAGTGGCGCAATCAAGCGGGAGCATCCGCATAGTACCCAACCAAACATCTATAGTTGTGGGGACGCCCGCACGGAAGTTCATCTACATGATGCAAGCCAGGTGGCTGTGATTGGGCCAGAGCGGTGTGGAATGGACGATAACGGTCGGTGAAAGGGACCCCCCCCAAGTGCACTGGGGAGAGGTCTGAACTCAGGTGAGCCTGGTTGTACCAGAAGTTTTACTTTTTTGTCCGGAGGACTATGTGAGCTGCCTACAGCTATCCTGTTTCCTATCACGTTTGTGTGTGCGATCAGCCTGCTATTGAACTGTTGCTGGCTGCTACACTCCCCCCCCCCCCCCCCATGTCAGGAATACGTTTTTTCTAAGGAGTGACTGAACTTGGGCATATGCAAGTGTCATTAGGACACGTAGTGCCTTTCATCGTTTTAGGGCATGATAGGAGGTGAGATAAGTGTTAGCTTAAGTTAGTTCATGCAGGGAGGGCTTTTAAATGCTGTATAGGTGGCCACCGCTCCTGGGTTTATGTATGGGTTGGTGCAATACTGAGGGATTATGGTTGTGTGTATGTGGGAAATTTTTTTCTATGCAATAACACAGCATTTATAACCAGGTTGATCTCTGAGTGTTTTTTATTATATAAAAACATGGTGTCTACCTGTCCCAATAAGTCTATCGCCTAGGAGTAGTTGGAGGTACTACCCTAGGCGACCCAGTCTTACCTCTAACTAATAAACGTCTTTTGATCCCATGTTCCATTTCCTGGGAGGGACAGGTTTACACCACTCAGGCCTTTATAGACTTGGGTTCAGCTGATAATGTTATGGCTTATGATTTTGCTATTAAGTTTGATTTTCCTTTGACTCCTGTGGGACAACAGGTTCAAATTACTGCAGTGGATGATTCCCTATTGCCTCTCAAACACTCCATTACTCAGACACCTGTGTTATCATGTCAATTAAGGGTCCTGCATAAGGAACTGATTCAATTTCTGGTCCTCAAGATGTCCACCTCTACTGTCATTTTTGGTATGCCATGGCTTAAGAAACATTATCCTCAGATTGACTGGAGTTCCATGCAATTGTTGAGCTGGTCTTCATATTGTCATCATCATTGTTTGGAGAAGGTTAACTTAGCCGCTACTGAGCTTCAAGTGGAGGGGACCGATGAGTCACCCTCTGAATGCCTTGAGATAGATTCCTGGGAGGAGTGGGTATCTACGTTAGGCCCATTCCAGCAGGAGGTACCGAAAGGGAAACCAGAGGGGGTTCTGTTTGTACCTTTACAGTTCAGATTAAAAATTCTTCATGTTTTCAATACCCATAAGACTGCCGGTCACCCTGGGATTGCTCGCACTCAGGAGTTGTTAGACCGTTGTGTATGTTGGCCCTCAATAGTGTCTGATTGTAAGGAGTTCGTAGGGAATTGCTCTGTGTGTGCCAGAAGTAAGGCATCCAGACGGGCTCCTGTAAGTACCCTACAGTCACTTCCAGTGCCTGAGCAACCATGGACCCATGTGTCCATGAACTTTGTGGGTGAACTGCCCAGATCTGAGGGTAAAACAGTCATATGGGTGGTAGTCGATAGGTTCAGTAAAATGGCCCACTTTATCCCATTGGACGGACTTCCCACTGCACAGGAATTGGCGGAGCTCTTCATCCACCACATCTTTAGACTACATGGGATCCCAGAGAATGTGGTGTCAGATAGGGGAGTCCAGTTCGTGTCCAGGTTTTGGAAGGCCTTCTGCCATCACATGGGAATGAACCTGTCATTTTCCTCCGGCCACCACCCACAGACGAACGGGCAAACCGAAAGAGTCAGTCACTAGAGCAGTTCTTAAGATGCTACGTGGCTGATGCTCAGATGGATTGGGTCAAATTCTTGCCTTTTGCAGAATTTGCCCACAATAATTTGAAAAGTGCTTCCTCGGGTTTCTCCCCTTTTCAGGTGGTAACGGGGAGATCACCAAAATTCTCTTTATTGCCGGTGGTGTCATCACCGCTCCCGGCTTTGGAAGAATGGCAGGAAAATTTAAAAGAGATCTGGGGAAAAGTAAAAAGGAATTTGAAAAAGGCCTTTACCACCCAGAAAAGACAGGCAGATAAGAGACGTTCTGCGGAGTGGAAATTTGTTCCGGGAGATTTAGTGTGGATCTCTACTAGGCATTTGAATTTAAAGCAGCCCTCTGCTAAATTGGGTCCTAAGTTTATAGGGCCATATCCTGTGTCCAAGAGGGTCAACAATGTCACTTATGTTGCTTCACTCCCACCCAGCTTCAAAGGTATTAGAACGTTCCATGTATCCCTCTTGAAACCTGCTGTGCACGTGGATTCCTCCCCCCCCCCTGTGGTAATTGATGGAGAGCCAGAGTACGAGATAGAGCAGATATTGGATTCTCGGGTGGTGCGTAACTCCATACAGTACCTGGTCCACTGGAAAGGGTATGGGGCAGAGAAGAGATCTTGGGTACCAACTTCTCGCATGCACGCGGAGAAACTCATAGAAGAGTTTCACAAGTCACATCCTGATAGGCCTGGAGGATCGTGTCCGGAGTCCACGCCTAGAGGGGGGGGGTACTGTAACATCTGTAGGAATGGCGGCAGGGTGTACCCACAGCCACCTTTGCTTCTTCTTCTCAGACCTCATCCGTTCCGTCGACGTCTAGCACTCCGGGAACGGTATTTTCATCTGCTCATAGGGTCGCTGTCTCGCGCGGGCGCACGCGGAGACAGGGCCTTTATGCTGGGAGAAGGCACGTCAGTTGACCTGCTGGTTGGCTGACGTCAGAGGTGACTCTCGCCGTTTGGATTGGCTGTTCCGAGATGGGCGCGGCTGAGAGTCTTCCTCGCCTTCATAAGCCTTCATTCACCATTCGTAAACTGTCTGCTGTCGTGAATACTTTGTGTTAGCGCTCAGACCTTAGACTAGTTCCCAGGTGTTGAAACCAAGGACTTCACACCAGACTAGGAATTGTGATATTGTTATTGATTACTTGTGTATAATTCTGGCTATACTCTGACCTCGCATTTGCTTACTGATTCTGTACTTCCGCCTATCTGATCCCTGTTGCTGAACTTCTGCCTGATTACCTACTATTCTCTTGCCTACTGCTCTGTACTGATATTACCACTCTGTTGCCGAACCTTGCCTGTCTGACCACTCCTCTCACCAGTGGGCCCTTGCCACTGGTGAGGTGTTTATATATACCCACCAGCTCCTCTGGTGAGGTGACACTTGTTTCTGATAGTCCCTTGCCAGCTCCTCTGGTAAGGGTTTGTTAAACTATACAGTTACCGTGTCTGATAGTACTTTACTAGCTCCTCTGGTAAAGTCTTGTTAAATAATACTGTCTTATCACTGATAGTACCTTGCCAGCTCCACTGGTAAGGTGTTGCCAAACTATCTCGTTCTGTTGTAGCTAGTACCCACCAGATCCACTGGTGAGGACTAGCGTTGATTCCAGTTAGTACCCACCAGTTACTCTGGTGAGGTTCAGAGTTAGTATATAGCTCCAGTGACTGATAGCACCTTGCCAGCTCCTCTGGTAAGGGTTAGCTAAACTACTCAGCCACTTGTGTTGTTAGTACCTTACCAGCTCCTCTGGTAAGGTTTAGCCAAACTGCTTTGACTCTCTCTTTTGCTTATACTTTACCAGCTTCTGGTAAAGGTCTATTGTTTATATTTGTGTTGTTAGACTCTCCAGCTCCACTGGAGATGTCTATACTGTTGCACCAAACACCACACCTTACTCTCTGCTAGCTATACTTGTATTATTGGTGATACTGCAGATCACCACATAATCAGGTATAGCGTCTGTATTATTTGTGGTTCTGCAGAGCTCAAATAGTCAGACGTCTGAGTTGCAGCACCCAATCGTTACACCTATTCTGTCTTGTCTGTCACGATTGTCTTGTCACCAGCGGCGGTCGACAGGAAATCGTTCTGTCTTTGGGGTGCAAGCCAGAGCAGCGGTTGCTACTGGTTGCGCCTTCTGTCTGTCTTGTCTGGATCGCATCCGCCCTAGTGGTAGTGGCGGAGGTTCCTTCTGTACTCTGTCTGGGAGTGTAGGCCAGAGCTGTGGTTGCTACTGGTTACTCCTTCTGTCTTGTCTGGTACGAACGTTTGCTGTAGGCTCGGTGAGGGAACCGTTTAGCAAGCGTTCGCGTTCTCTTTTCGTTCTCGTGTTACTTTGGTTAGTTAGGGTGGCACGCTTCTCACTGGGCACCTAACCCACGGTGATCGTGTCTTAAACGCGTTCGCTGTTGCGAATAAGTGCGGTGTTCACAATTAGCTAGCATTTGTTATTTTCCTTGATGTTCTAATCATTGGTATTTGCTGTGTCTTTCTTGCTACCCTTGTGCTCTGTCTTACTCAGTCTTGTGTCACTATTGGCAATTGCCATTCTTGCAATTGCGTCCCCGCTTTGTTTCCGCTGTTATGTGTTCACCGTCGCCGGGTGGCGACTAGATTGGTGAACACACATACATTCCGTCTCTGTGCTCTCTCTCTTTAAGGGCTATCTTACTCTGCATTGCTTCAACTCGTACAATTCCCATATGGCATCTGTGGCAGTGCAGAGGCTGTGTTGTCTGCACTCCACAGCTCCATCTGCCGGTGGGAATTTCCCTCTACAGATGCATAGCACCCTAGCTGGGTTCTGTCAAATTATACGCTTGTGGAGGATTTCCTTAGTGTCAGCGCGCATTCTGTGCGCTGACCACGGAGATAATTCCCCATTCGTTACAGTATGACCAGCCAAACCGAAATTCCCAGTGTAGAGGGAATTTCCGATTTGTACGATTGTGTCGAATATGGTTCTTGTACCTTTAAGAGGTTCAAAAAACTATACTCTGAAACCAAGGAGGACTTCCTGTCTGAAACCAAGTAGCAAGAATCTTCCACGCACATATTCATTTATTGTGCCAGTTTCCACACAATACACCAACAATTGTTTCGGGGGCCACACAGGGTCCCCCTTTATCAAGGCATGTGGTTACATAGCATATTCACCCCACCAGCTTTAAATACCATACAAACAACATAATCCCCCACCTACAAATGAGTGACCTTACAACATCGTGCAATGATTGACAATAGTAAAACAATGCACCTTTCATCAAATATGCAAGACATCTGACCAATTGGTAAGTCCAGGATTCAACACAGTGTACACAGTACTACTTGAACTATGAATCTTACCCTTCTGATCCGTCCCCACTGTGCCAGGTGATGCCAGCTCCAACGTATGCCAATGGCATTTGAATTTAGGTTCAGCCCACCTGCCGTTGTGTCCATACTGCCCTACGCTACCGTATTCGTTCTTGGAACACCAGGCGGAGCACGGACGCCATCTCCGCACACCCCCTGCCACACCAAACCAATCCATGCCGTCCGCGTCATTTTCTGAGGACTGTCGCCTCTAACGCGTCATGCATTCCTGTCTGAATGTGTAAGATTTTTTCTGAATCCTACATTTCAAATTACTAATTCGTCCACGTGGACTCTTCAAATAGCTTGAATTCTATTGCAAGGAGATCTGTTTTTGAGGGCTTATGAGATTTTGGAAAGCAATTCCTGGAATGTTAATCCTTACCAGTTTTTTACATAGATTTTTTCCCACTGGTTTAAACTGCCTTGCTTACCACCTATTCTTGAAGAGTGTGTACCTGCTAATCAGTCAGCTGTTCTATCCATTCTATGCAAAACCATTCAGTGTGATAATGAATGCAGTAACATATCCCTTGATCTAGACAGCAGCCAATTGTAGCGGCTAAAACTAAAAGGAGAAAATCCAGGAAGGCTTCCAAGCGGAAAAATCCGAAGCCCATAGCAACTACTAATAAAGAAATTATTTCTGTAAAGTCTGAAATGTGGAACACACTTGAATGTGATGAATCCAGAGAGACTTCTCAGTCTCAGGTTTTGTTGCCCCAAGCAAAAGCATATGTGGATCCTATGATAGGCAGAATTATTCAGTATATTAAAGGTGTAAGAAAATCTATGCATGTTCCTGATCCCAACCCATATGAGTGTTACCTTGATACAGGGTTGTTTGAGCCTCCATTTGCTTCATGGGAGATTGGGGCTTTGATTGAGGAGTTCGAGATTGATTGGAAGGCGTTTTGTGATTTTTATATTGCAGAAAGCGAGGAGATTCTTAACGCTTGTGTTAATTCTGTGTACGCTTTGATTGATTCGGTTGAGTGTGACGAATGTTTTGTAGATCCGGTAATTTGTGTGTGGCAGACGATTTTGGATGAATTGCACACACACCAACCAATGGACTCCAATAAAGAGACACCATTATCGGATGATTGTTCCTGCCTTTCTGGGGTAAAGCAAGTGAGTTCAGACACTGTGCGATCTGAAATGAATGGGTGTACTACTGTTGTTGACACCTGTATGGATTCTGAAAGATTCTCTCCTGTTTCTGTGGAATTTGAATCTGTGCGATCCGTTGCCTGTTTCTCAGATGTTCCTGCAGATTGTGATCGGCATGAGTGTGTCAGTTTTGTCAAAGATATGTGGGATCCCTTGTCGTTTAAAAACAGATCTTTTTCTCCCAGTAAATCTTCCATCTATGATCCTGCTATGGGAAAAATTCCTAAACTATGCAGCCTCAAGAGTAATGTTAATATGACTAATAAAGTTTCTCCTGTTGTTGTCACAACTTCTTCTGCAAATAAATCTATGTCTCACTCTGTTCACACCTGTAAAGGCATGTTGCCAGATGACAGTTTTTCCAGTGTTTCTGTCCTGAACACTTTGCAGTCTGGTCCACAGATTGCGGAGGCTTGCGCTTTGGAAGCGTCAGTTTCACAACCTAAAGCGATCTTGGATTCGCAAATTTTGCATTCTGACTCGTCAGATTCGACATTGTTAGCCGAGTCTAAGGGTGAGACAGCGTTTTGGTTTTGCGAATCTGATACTGAGGGATCTTTGCCTTGTCCAGAGAAGGTTTCTGTGAGCCTGCCCTGTACCATGAATGAAACCATGATGTCCACTCGCACTGACATTTGTGAGTCCCTTTCTTGCTCTGAAGATAGTACTGACTCTCCACCCTGTACTCTGGATTAGTCAATATTGCCTTGCATAAAATCTCCTGCAGTGACCCTAGAGGCTCGTCTAGGTATTGCTACTATTCTCACCTGTTTTTCTGCTATTTTTGAATTGCAGTCTAGTTTGACTGCTATGGAGAATTCTGCGTGCAGTGGGATTAGAGTTAGGGAGTCAGTGTGTGTTCCAGTAGATATTCCTGTGCATCCTGTTCATGAAGATGAAACTCAGTCTCAGCGATTGTAGAACCATCCCTGGGACATTTGCTCTGTCCGCAAAATGTATTTGATGTTTTGCCCTGTAACAAGGATAGTTCATAATCCTTGATTTCTTTGTCAGAAAACTTGGGAAACGATGCTCCTGAGCTTTTGTTTGATGTTCTGGAGGTCTCCAAGTTCCTCCCAAAGGGTGCAGAACTTTTAGGAGGTGCTTCCTGCCCCACAGGGCCGTCTGAGGTATTGCCCACTTCAGTAGGCATCGCTGCTATACTGACTACTTTTGCAGCTCTTGTGGAGCTTCAGTCATGCGTAGTCAATTATGAGTTTTGGTTAGATACCATTACAGTCACAGACATTTCTAAGTCTGAGTCCAAGTCTTCTTTTGAAAGTCCAGTACTTGTGACCACTATTTGTGAATCGTGATGATTCTCTGCCTGGTTCCTGGTTTTGGTCTTGTCGTGACGGACTCTGAGGTTGGCAGTTCCTCGACATGTCCTGAGGTTTCTCTTGTGCTAGTGTACCCCGATGCGCTCTGTGACCCAGAAGGCCCAAGTGTGTCTCGGTTACCAGCATGCTCAGACGCTTCCTCGGTGGAGACATGTTCTGATATTGGCTGCCTGTCTGCATGCCCAGAAGTGGTCCCTGAAAGCCCTGATCTTGATAGTTGTCCTGGTAATCCTGAATCCGGAATTGTCATAGGTTCCATAGGGGTTCTTGGTAGGTCTTCATGTGAGCCTGGTGAGCGTTCTGGCCTCTTGGGATCTCTGTGGAGCTTCAAAGTGTTCCGGGAGATTCTAGGAGAAATTTTTTTTGGTACCCAGGATGGGATCAACAGTGGCTTCTCTGTTGAAAGGGACACTTCAAATAGGTATTGTGGCAGGTTTGGTATTTTTGGACGCTCCCTGGAAGGTGGTGGGTATTGCTTGGAGGGTGTCGATGGGTTCTTCCCTGGCATTCACAGTTCTGGTGGGTGTTACGCTGAGACCTGTAGTACTGATAGGCATGTTTCGGTGGCTTCTGTTTCCGACGAGGTCGGTTTCGGGATGATTGACTCTGGAATTGGGCCTTGTCGGGCTGACCCAACCTTCATGAGTGTTCAGTCCAGTCAGATTTTCTTGAAAATATCAGTTTTGAGAGACGTCTGGAAGCCGTCTCTAGAGGGTGTGGGGGGGGGGGGGTACTGTAATTATCCGCTCTGCTGTCTGCACAGACAGACAGCTTTTTGACCATTGGAAAAGAGACCTGTCTTCACTTTGCAAGTTTCAGAGTTGCTCTGCTGGTGAGGAATTTGCATACACTTGTCATGCAAATTGCTTAGCTGCTTCCTTTGATAGCTTGCAGTATAAATACCTTTTGCTCCCAGAATTCCCTGCTGGTCATAGAGGTTTGTTCCTGCTATCTCACCTGGAGTATCTGCCATTGCTATCTTAGTGTAGTTAATTCTTGGGGAGTGCTCTTTGCACTTCTATTTAGTGCAGTCAGGTTTGTGTTTAATTTATACTGCCTATTCTGTCTTGTCTGTCACGATTGTCTTGTCGCCAGCGGCGGTCGACAGGAAATCGTTCTGTCTTTGGGGTGCAAGCCAGAGCAGCGGTTGCTACTGGTTACTCCTTCTGTCTGTCTTGTCTGGTATGAATGCTTGCTGTAGGCTCGGTGTGGGAAACGTTCTCGTGTTACTTTGGTTAGTTAGGGTGGCACGCTTGTTACTGGGCACCTAACGCACGGTGATCGTGTCTTAAATGCGTTCGCTGTTGCGAATGAGTGCAGTGTTCGCATTTAGCTAGCGTTTGTTATTTTCCTTGGTGTTCTGATCATTGGTATTTGCTGTGTCTTTATTGCTACCCTTGTGCTCTGTCTTACTCAGTCGTGTGTCACTATTGGCAATCGCCATTCTTGCGATTGCGTTCCCGCTTTGTTTCCGCTGTTGTGTGTTCACCGTCACCGGGTGGCGACTAGATTGGTGAACACACATACATTCTGTCTCTGTGCTCTCTCTCTTTACGGGCTATCTTGCTCTGCATTGCTTCAACTCGTACAATTCCCATATGGCATCTGTGGCAGTGCAGAGGCTGTGTTGTCTGCACTCCACAGCTCCATCTGCCGGTGGGAATTTCCCTCTACAGATGCATAGCACCCTAGCTGGGTTCTGTCAAATTATACGCTTGTGGAGGATTTCCGCAGTGTCAGCGCGCATTCTGTGCGCTGACCACGGAGATAATTCCCCATTCGTTACATCATCATTGTGTGTAAGGATTCAACAGCAGTGCTCTGACTGGACCAAACATGCAACTTGCAAGAGGAGTCTAAGCTACAATGAAATAAAATTTCCCATTGTTGTCAATCAAATATTCAATTAAGAAATCAAAATATACATATTTTTTCAATCAAGAAAAAACTATACATTTTTCTATTTTTTTCTATAAAAATCTGATCAAATGTTTTGTAAAAATCAGAACAAAAATATAAAAACTTAATGTTGCACTTGATAGTTTTATTTTTTATTTTTCAGAAAACTTGACCATCACCACAAGTGCATGGTTTATTGGTTCGACTTTTCAAATGATTCATCGAAGCAGAAAAATCAGTCAGAAAAATTAAAAAGTTAAGTGTGAATGGCCACTTTTACAATTGCCTGAGCCTCTGATCTTTTAGTGCAGATGGGTTGATATATAACTTTTACCATTCAGTTTGATGTGCAGGATATTCTGCAAATCAGATACAGTATGTGGGATCATTTTTGCATCTTCCCACAGTAATAAAATGACTATAAAGGAATAAGTATAGATTAGTGTGGAAGCAATAACAATTAAGATTACATTTTCTCTGTTGAACCACAATTAAATGTCACAATTTATAATTCACTACTAATCCACAACTGCACATATAGCTTTTAATAAAGATGGAAAATTGAGTCTAGGTCAATGACAAAGTGACAGTTTCTGAGTGGGGAAGGGTTTAGAGCCTCTGGCAAATATTGATTTTCTCTCACTTCAGTGCGAAAGAAGAGTCCTCTCATGTTAAAGTATCTTAGTGAATGAAGTGCAGCTTCAAAAACAGCTTATCACCTGCCAGTGGGGCTTTCCTGCATGCCTGTTCTGGCATACAATGTCAAGGTTTCGTCCCATGAACATACATATAGTGAAGGGCCACTTCTCTACAGGATGGTGAGGACAACTAACTTAGACAGACAACAACAAAATACTTGGGGCTCAATTCACTAAAGCATGATAACTGCTATCACAGTGATCTGCCGCACGCGGCACTTTGCGCGCACAAAGCATTACTCCCCGTGATTTAACTAAAGTTTGCACGCGATCACGCGCGTTTCAAGCGTACGGTCATGCGCAAATGTTCATTTATCACGCAAATGGCAGACCGTGATACAGTAGCTCTTCTGTGAAAATCAGGCCAGACAGGCAGGGCTGGCGCTTCCATGGAGGCAAACTGGGCAATTGCATAGGGCCCAAATGCATGTAGGGGGCCTCAAGTCTGACTCCTTAAAAGGTATTGCTACTGGGGTCCAGAGACGAGAGAGGGACAAAGCCCCCCTAAAACTATTATGTGTAGCACACAAAGGCTACATAATATTGCTTTATAGGGCTGGGGGTACCAAGGGTCCTCCTCTAACTATACACTAGTTGTACTAGTTGCACAATCAATGTTTTTCACATTACCGGTTAGTGGTTTTATTGCTGTGGCTGATCAGTTTATTTATCGATTCTCTCCTTATATACACAGACATGCACAAGAAGCATAATGACACAGGCGCACACACAAAAACACAGCACACAAACACACAAATTACAAACACACACTATACTGATAGATATATACTGATATACTGTACGCACGCACGCACGCACACACACACACACACACACACAGCATCACCCATATGCCCACACCGACCGTGTATCTATTGTATACATTGACTATACAACTTTTTCCTTTAAGCTATAAACAAAGCTATCTGGATTCTACCTATAAGAAATAAGAATCGAGTTAGCTATAAATTGTTTTTGTTTACTCTTTAGTGTTAGAGCCCGGTAAATCTGCTGCCTCTTCACGGCACATTAAAGTCATGCCACATAATTTACTTACATTGTTTGGGAGCGTGTTACATCGAGGCATCCAAATATGGTACTTTTGTAATTCATCACAAAGCAACTGTCACTACTTCAACCCACCATCAGCAGAGCCCATGTTTTATTTGTATGCTGAGAATGTCCCAAATTTACTATGCAAAATTGATCAAGAAAAAAGAAATCCAGGCCCTGCACAACACCTAGTTTCACTTTAATTTGTTAATAATTCATTGCATAGACCTGAGCTGACAGAAAGGCAATGGCTGCACCAGGTTAATGCGGAGAGCAGCAGTATGAGCACTAAGTTATTTTCCATCAAGTATTTTATTGGAATTCACATCAAACCCATCACAATGGTAATCCATAATGCAGAATGTACTGTGGAGGGTACTGCCCAACCTGTCGTGGTTGCATTGATAGCCTGTTACATGATTCTTTAACATTCTCTCACTGCTGGTGTGAAAAAGAGATGCGTGGAGTGAATTCTAATAGCTTCTCTCCAGTCTCCCTGGATGAGTGTTTGTCCAACTGCATTGGTTTCTCATTTATCCTTACCATCACCACATATTCATATCCCTGTGAGCTCTCAAGGTGAAATCCTTGTTTCACCTTCATCAGTGTTGACAGCCGTAGCAAATCACTTCTTCTGTGTTTCCTTTCTCCGCTAAACCACAGTACATCTGCTTTTTTCTCCTCTCCTTTAAATGTGAAATGAAACTTTTTCTGTCATGGTCATTTCTCTTAATTCCCTTTATAGCAGCGCTAGGAGGAATGCATGAAGATATGGCGTTCAGATTTTTCTAAGGATCTGTGGCACATTTCACAGTATTTGAAATATGGGGGGAAAAGACACACTGGGGTTCCTTTACTAAGAAAATTGCAAAGAAGACCCCATTAAAAGTCAATCAAAGTCCATAGAGCAACTGATCAGCATTCATCCGTTCAGTGAAGCCAAGATTCTGCTTGACTGCTTTGGGCCACAGCTCCATTTTTGATCAAAGTAAGGGCTGGTTCACACTGCAAGAGCCTTTCCTAAGCGCTTGTGATTTTAAAAGCTAATGTAATTCTATGTGTGTTTGCTCTCACTTGAGCAATGCGATTTTATAAATATCACCTATAGCATTGCAATAGCAAAAGCTTTTCAAATTTTATAGCGCTAAAAAAAGCTCTTGCAGTGTGAACCTGCCCTAAAAATGATCAATGTAAGATAAACTGTGTAGCTGGCCAAGGGCCAGGCCATCTTAGCTACTTAAGCCTATCTGGACAAGTATTCTCGTCCAGATAGGCACCGCTAAAGACAAACAGGACAAGTATTCCCGTCCAGTGTTTAATCAGTGGTGCACTCTTAACTGCCACTACGAGCGGCGGTATTTCCATGTCGGTGGTTGGGGAAGGGAAGCAAGGCTCCCCTGAACCAGTGCCTGCAATGAATGGACATGACCCCGATCATGGGCCATGTCCATTCATAAGAATAAATATGAAGAAAAGTAAAACAACAATCAAAAAAATACACTTCCTGGGAAACCAGGGAGTGTTTCACCATCATCTGGTGGTGAAACAGTAAAATTACACCACACAGATTTTTTTTATTCAAAAAAAAAATTATAATTAAATCACGTTCAAAGCCCCCCACCCCAGTTACCAGGCAAAAAAAAAAAAAAAAGAAAAGAAAAAATAAGTAAAAAAAAATCCATAAATAGTTGACTTGGGGACTTAGCTTTTCTTTTTTATATGCATGCCATGAGGGTATGTTACTGTTATTTTATTATATAAGGGCTTACAATTGATGGGGCACAAAAAAAACCACACATTTATTTCCACATAATATATTGACGCCATACATTGTACTAGAAACATAACTAAAATGTTGTGGTAGCCGGGACGAGTGGGCAAATAAAATGGGTGGGTTTTATTTATAGCAGCATTGCTTATTTTAAAACTATAGGGGATGGAATTGGAGAATTACTGATAACAAGTATCCCTAACAAAAACACTTAATTTGTGGTAATAAAAAAAAAAAAAAACAAGATATAGATCATTTACATGATGATGAGTAGTGATAAAGTTATTGGTGAATGTATGGGTGGAGAGCTGACAGGGGAAACTTACTTCAGTTCTGAAGGTGAAAAGACCTGTGGGCTGAAGTTGTTAAAGCAAACCGGAAGGGAACGTAAACTTGTGATATAATTAATTGTATATGTAGTACAGCTAAGAAATAGAACATTAGTACCAAAGAAAAGAGTCTCATGTTGTTTTACAGTACAGGAAGAGTATATAAAAACTTCAGTTATCTATGCAAAAGAGCTTCTCTGAGTGCTTCGACCCACTGGGACAAATATAGTCTGAAGCACTTAAACAGCCAAGAAACAGTGAGAGACAGCGTAATACGAGGTTTTACTGCAGGAAAGTTCAAATGGTCATTATTTTTGCTTTATTTTATAGCTTGAAAGACAGAGTGTGCTTTTAATTCTACAACTGTGACAGAATGACGCAATGTTATTTAAAAAAAAAGTTATATAACTGAAAAAAAAAAAAGAATTTCTTTGCTACTAATGTTCTATTACTTATCCTTACTACACATACAATTCATTTTATCACAAGTTGTGTTTTTTTGCTTCAAGTTTGCTTTAAGGGCTCTCAATCACGGATTGTAACGTGACCAGGGCTTCGCTCTAGAGGTGCGCTTGGTCCCCTTCTCTGTAAGAGAGGAAAACAGGCAAAAGGACTGGTAAAAGCTGTCTAAAGGCCCATTCACCCTAGAAGCGCTTTTCTGAGCGTTTAGCGATTGATTAGTGTTTTTAAAATCACTGCCATTCACTTTCATTAAAATCACGGTAAAAATCGTGGAAAAATAGCAACGATTTTCCAGTACGGGATCACGAAATTGCAGCGATTTTTCTGTGATTTTTACCATGATTTTAATGAAAGTGAATGGGAGAGATTTTAAAAACCGCTAACCAATTGCAAAACTCTCAGAAAAGCGCTTCTAGTGTAAATAGGCCCTAAGGGTGTTATATATACCAATAACCACAAATGCAATTGCAAACCCAAAATGCAGTGCAATTTTTCAATGTGATTTTTCAGTGACTGCGTTTTGTGACAGCATTATTTAACTGGCTGCTAAAAACCCAAGGAGAAACACAAAAGTATTGAGTAATACTGGATATTGGTGATCATACAAAAACAGATGGCAAACAAATCGCTCTGGTGTAAAATGGTCCCTGCAGTTTTCATTATTTTTGCTGAAGTACTAGCATTTTGCGATTTGCATGTGATCAGAAATGCAGCAAATTGTGTGTAGTATAAAACAGCCCTAAGAGTAAGAAGGAACGTAATATACTGCTCAACCTCCGATAAGGGACAGTGCTGGAACCTGGAAGCTTGATGCCAATTTCAATAGTGAAGAACAAGAAATGGTCCGCATTTGTCCAAGTTTCATTCAAACTTTATTCAGGATATATCCAGCATCAAAAAAGCTGACATGTTTCGGACCACTATGGTCCTTAGTCATAGCTAACAGCTATGACTAAGGACCATAGTGGTCTAAAACATGTCAGCTTTTTTGATGCTGGTTACGTCCTGAATAAAGTTTGAATGAAAATTGGACAAATGTGGACCATTTCTTCTTCTTCAGCCCTAAGAGTAAAGAAGACCTCTAAGTACACCCAATACCTCAAACCTCCCTGTCAGTCAGTGTTTCTTGCAATTTTTTTGCCAAAGTCATTTTCGCATTGAAAATGCTTTTTTCGATTCCGAGAATATTTTCACACTTTTTACAATATTTTACCGCAAAAACACAGAAAATCTCTATTTTTCCACAAAAAAATTCACCACAAAAAATCAATATATTTACTTTGAAAATTTGTGAAAAAAAAGCTTGAAAAATTAAACGTATGCCACCCAGGAAAACAGAAACAACTGTAACTAGAAAGCCCCACCTTTAAACCAAATGAAGCCCAACAACAGTAACCATGGAAGCTAAACATATCTACTAGCAACTAGACACTCAGCAACAACTGCAGCTTAATTGCTCAATGTCACCTTACAGTAACTCTGCAGCGCTCATGTTTCCTCATAAATTATCAGATGAAACATGAAAAACCCCCAAGCATTGAGTCATAAAAAATATTTTTATTGGAATCACACAAGATAAAGTATGTCACCATATTGCTTTACTTTCCATCTGTACCTGATTTGCTAGTATTCAGTTCTATACCACCTGTAACTGGTGTGCCTGTACTCCTCAATGTTCCCACCTGGTATTTAATGTACCCAATAGTTCTGTACTTCCTGTGCTTTTTGCTGCTGTACACCATGCAGGGGCATAATTACAGTTCATGGGGCCCCCCAGGAAAACTTTCATGAGTCCCCCAAAGTTCACACCCTTTCCCTTGACTACCCTTGGTGACCATCACGGCCTGAGAGTCCATCTTTCAAGGGGCATAAAACAAGCAGTGACATCATAATCTTCACACCTATAACAAGCATAGCCAGAAGAATACCTGATCTGAATGATGGACCCTTTTATCATATATTTCCAGAACCCACTGCATCTTTACCACATCTTTGCCCCATATGAATAATTCCTAGAAGTAAAAATGGTTGGAACATCTCTACTGTAGATGAAGCTTAATGAGACTCTGTAACAAAATTTTCAGCTTTATTTCTTCTATCCTATAAGTTCCTATACCTGTTCTAATGGGGTCTGGATTACTGCAGCCTTTTCTAGTTGCACAGTGGCTGTGTTATCTCTGTTATATGATCTAATCTTCTCTCTTCTGTCGGCTCTGTCGGCTGAGGCTGGAATGTGTGGAATGTGCTGCACTGCTTGTCATTGGCAGAAGCTATACACACCCTCTCCAAGCTCAGTATGAGTCAGAGACTGAGCTACTCTCAAGCCTATCACACTCTAGTTAGAAGCCATGTCTATTGTTTGTAAACACTGCCTAAAAATGGCAATTACAAGCCAGGATTGCAGAAGGGAGTGGCAGAAACAGCACAGAGGGGCACAGGAGAACGTAATGAATAGAATGGTATGCTTTTTATTGTAAGAATTTTAGAGTACAGATTCTCTTTAAGTATAAATTTACATTGGAGACCAAGGTTTATTTTTTTTATTTTAGTAATTGTAATACCATATGAAGCATATATTGTAATACCATATGAAGCAATATTTGTAATACCACAATAGAAAAAAAAGCACACAATCTGCGCCGCTATCCACGCACCTGAAACAATTCACTCTATTCCCTGAGAGTGACCGAATTGTCTTGCACATTGAAAACGGGATATTTGTCTCTCAAACCTCCCTTAATCTATTTCCTCTATGCCACTGGCAGTCCCCCGGCCAGAGCATGCACAACGAAAATCAAAAAAGTTTTGTAGCCAGGGTCATCAGAACATTGTAATTTAGTTTAAGCGCAAATCCATTTGAAATACAGCTGGACTGTGTGTTTTGAAAATATGTGCATATGCAGGACTGTTTTCTATATATAGTCAAACATATGCTGAAACTGAATTGTATAGGATTGAACTGTGTATGAAATTAGGTTATTTCATATGGATGTCTGCTTAAACTATGTTACGATTTTTGACCCTCTACATCACAGTCAGCAGGCACATTATAGCCAATTAGGCTACACTCCCTCCTGGAGGCCCCCCCCCCCCTTATAAAATTCAGGCAGCGTCAAGCATTGGACTCACCCGTGTGCCTAATTAGAGAAGAGCTGCAGCAAACTCTCATAGGAAAAGCTTAGTTAGGCTCTTGTCGGCTTGATAGCTTGCTCCTTGCTGATTCTTATTGCTAAAAAAGCACCCCACAACAGCTCTTTTAAGAGCTAATCTTGTTCTTGTGATCTATTTTTGTGTGTGTGTGTGGCCCACTTGCATTATATTTATAAACAGCCCTGTCAGTCAGTCACAGCTGGCCTTTGGCCCCTTAATTCCTATTGTGCCACTGCCAGGCCCAGCGCATTCAGTGACTACCTGTGTGTGTGACAGGCAGCTGCACATTTGTAATGCCAATCACTGCACCTGTTCACTGTTTAGTCCACCTACCTACCTACCTATCTACGTGAGCGCACGCATTGTTAATACCACCAGTCATTGCACCTGTTCACGGTATGTGTGTATGTGTGTGTGACAGGTGCACATTTGTAATACCCAGCAGCACTGCATATACCTACCTATCTGTTGTTCAGTGCACCCACCTACCCACGTGAGCGCACGCAGTGTGATAGTTAATAACACCAGTCACTGTACCTGTTCACGGTACTTGTGTGTGACTGGTGCTCATTTGTAAAACCCATCACTACATAAACCTACAACAGGTTCACTGCACCCACCTACCTACGTGAGTGCATGCAGTGTGCTATTTAATACCACCAGTCACTGTACCTGTTCACGGTACATGTGTGTGACAGGTGTACATTTGTAATACCCATCACTGCATATACCTACCTGTTGTGTTCAGTGCACCCACCTACCTACGTGAGTGCACGCAGTGTGATATACCACTCCGTGCATACCTGTTAACTGCACCTGTGTGACTGCATTTTGTATTAGTCAAGTTAGTGCATGCCTTTCACTTCACCCCCTCCACCCCGATATAGACAAAACAGGTAGAGGCAGAGGTAGAGGCAGACCCAGAGGAAGGCCACCCGGCAGGTCTGTGCAAGGTCATGCTGATGTGATTTCGTGCGGCCCTGGACCAAAGTACAGTGCTCAAAAAAAGGCACGTCCCATCAACTCCCAAGATTGTCAGGACGTAGTTGGCTATTTAACACAGAACACCTCATCTTCTGCAGCCACCAGCGCTACTACAAGCACCACATCCGCTACATTTGACACTTTGCAGGAGTTATTTGGTGGGGAAATCACTGATGCACAGCCATTATTGTTACAACAAGATGAAGGCGCTAAGAAAGTTACACCACCTGATATGTCTGAGTTAGGCGACACTATGGACGTAACGTGTGAGAAGGAGGAGGATGAAGCACCTGCTGTTAGTGCAGTTTTGGAGGTGTCTGAGGTAAGTGAAGCTGGGCAGGATGAGTATGATGATGACGATGATATGGATGCCATGTGGGTTCCTAAGAGACGAGATGACCAATGGGACAGTTCAGAGGGGGAGTCAGAGAGGAGTAGGAGGAGATGAGTTGCTGAAAGAAACAGGGTGAGCTCATCGTCATAAACAGCTGGTGGCAGTGTCCGGCACCATGTATCGCCACCTATGGACAGCCAGCCAATATGCCCTTCAACGTCAGCTGCTGATGCCACCATAGTGCCATCACCCCAGGGGGGCTCAGCGGTTTGGACATTTTTAGTGTGTCTGCCTCAGATCAGAGCAATGCCATCTGTTCTCTCTGCCTCCAAAAATTGAGCCGTGGAAATGCCAACACCCACGTAGGGACAATTGCCTTACGAAGGCACATGCAGAAAAGGCACAAACTGCAATGGGAAGAGCACCAGAGGAAATGCAGCACACAAAAGAAAAGCCACCCTCCTTCTCCTCTTCCTCCTTCAGGTGCAGCATCTTCAGCCGCTTTCTCCCTTGCACCTTCACAGCTACCCTCCTCCACTCCACCTCTGACCTTGAGCAGTTCCTGCTCCTCTGCCCACAGCAGCAGTCAGGTGTCCGTGACTGAAATCTTTGAGCAGAAGAAGCCAATGTCTGCCAGTCACCCCCTTGCCTGACGTCTGACAGCTGGCTTGGCGGAACTGTTAGCTCGCCAGCTGTTACCATACCAGCTGGTGGACTCTGAGGCCTTCTGTAAATTTGTGGTCATTGGGACACTGCAGTGGAAGATACCAGGCCGCAATTATTTCTCTAAAAAGGCGATACTCAAATTTTACCATGAAGTTGAGAGGCAAGTGGTGTCATCTCTGGCACACAGCGTTGGGTCAAGGGTCCATCTGACCACGGATACCTGGTCTGCCAAGCACGGTCAGGGCAGGTACATTACTCACACAGCCCATTGGGTCAACCTGATGACTGCTGGCAAGTAGGAAGTACGTGGCTGTGCAGCGGACCTAGTGATACCTCCACGGCTTGCAGGCAGGCCTGCTGCCACCTCCTCTCCTTCTCCTCCTGCTACATCCTCTTCGCTATTGTCCTCCTCCTTGGCTGAGTGGCAGATCATCTCTACTGGTGCTGTGATCTCCTCTCCAGCTACACAGCCCCAGCTCCCTAGGGCCTATGCTGCATGCCAGGTACGACGGTGTCACTACATCTTAGACATGTCTTGGCTCAAAGCGGAGAGTCACACTGGAGCTGCTCTCCTGGCTGCTCTTAACAAACAGGTGGATCAGTGGCTGACCCCGCACCAGCTGGAGATCGACAACGTGGTGTGCGACAATGGCAGCAATCTCATTTCTGCTTTGAATTTGGGAAAGCTGCATGGCACATGTGCTGAATCTAGTCAAAGATTTGTGTCAAAGTACCCAAGCTTACAGGACAACCTGAAGCAGGCCAGGAAGGTGTGTAGGCATTTCAGGCGGCCTTACACGACCATGGCACACTTTGCCAATATTCAGCAGAGAAACAAGTTGCCGGTGAGATGCCTGCTTTGCAATAGCCCGACTCGCCGGAATTCGACCCTCCTTATGTTCTCTCACCTGCTAGAACAGGAGAAATCTGTAACCCAGTACCTCTACAAATACAGTAGAAGGCCACAGTCTGGGGAGATGGGGATGTTCTAGCCCAACAACTGGACACTCATGTGAAATGCATGCAGGCTCATGCGGCCGTTTGAGGAGGAGACCAACCTGGTGAGTCGCAGCAACTTTATCCGGTACGCTTAATTCCTGGAGTGTGCCATGCGTAGAGTGGTGGATAAAGCTGTGGAGGAGCGTGAACAGGAACAGTTACAGGAGGAAGCGTTGTGGGATCAATTCTCATCAGAACCAGACGTTTCCTCAACACCTGCGGCAGCACAGAGGAGGGAGGAGGAGGGAGAGACGTGTGGGGAGGAGGAGTCAGACTCAGATGATGAGGAAGGTGTTTCTTTGGAGGAGGAGGCGGCAGCAGCAGAAGAACAACCGCAGCAGGCATCGCAGGGGGCTTGTGCTGCTCAACATTCCCGTTATATTGTTCATGGCTGGGGGGAGGAGGAGGACTTACCTGACGTCACTGAGGAAGAGCAAGAGGAGATGGATAGTACGTCTGCATCCAACTTTGTGCAGATGGCGTCTTTCATGCTGTCCACCCTGTTGAGGGACCCCCGCATAAAAAAACTCAAAGGGGAATGAGCTGTACTGGGTGGCCATGCTACTAGACCCTCGGTATAGGCACAAAGTGGCGGAGATGTTTCCAAATCATCAGAAGGCAGAAAGGATGCAGCACTTGCAGAACAAGCTGGCAACTATGCTTTACAATGTGTTTAAGGGTGATGTCACAGCACAACGCAATAAAGGTACCACTGCCAGTTATCCTTCTCCCATGTCGATGCAGGCAAGGACAGGATATATCATGGTGATGTCAGACATGCGGACATTCTTTAGTCCAACGCCTCGCCTTAGCCCTTCCGGTTCCACCCTCCACCAACTCCTGGACTGTCAGGTAGCCGACTACCTGGCCTTAAGTGTGGATGTAGACACTGTGAGCAGCAATGAACCCTTGGACTACTGGGTGTGTAGGCTTGACCTGTGGCCAGAGCTGTCCCAATTTGCCATCCAACTTGTGTCTTGCTCTGCCTCAAGCGTCCTGTCAGAAAGGATTTTCAGCGCAGCTGGAGGCATTGTCACTGAGAAGTCGCCTAAGTGACAAAAGTGTTCAGTACCTCACCTTTATCAAAATGAATGAGGCATGGATCCCGGAGGGCTACTGCCCGCCCCAAGACTAAGTCAGTCCCCACACACAGCATCTCTGCCTGCACGCCGTGTGACTGCCTGCCCCATGACTAAGTCTGTCCCCACACAGCATCTCTGCCTGCAGGCCGCTTGACTGCCTTCTTCTCCGCCACCACCAACAGGGTCCAGGACTCCAGGCGGTTTCCTGAATTTTTAAGGCCGCTGCTAGCATCGGCCGCTATAATAATATTTTTGGTACGTGTACATACCTGCCTAATTTTTCTGGCTGCACTGTGGCTGCAACAACAAAACAAAAGGCATGTACATGTGTCAATTCCCCTTCGTGATCGTTACCTTGTTGTGGTGAAGGGGCTTGCGTATCACAATGAAACAATTACCGCCGGCTATATGAGTGTCTCCGGGGGGGGCACAACAAAGAAAATAAGGTAGTTGCTTCATTGTGGACAAACCAAATTAGATCAGCTGGACAATCACTGTTGTTCTATCATTTAGCTACCTCAGCCTGGTGACCATATGGGCTTGAAAACCGATATCGCCTGCACTCTCGCCATGGTGCACACCAGTCCAGCACGGCCATCACAACACAAACAGCTGTTTGCGGTGCGTTACACAGTGAGTTTGGTGTGTCAGTGTGAAGCAGTACTCTAATTACACTCCCTGATTGATGTATACACATGCAAGAGGTTTTAAAGCACTTTAGGCCTCCAATTTGGCATTGTAACGATCGGTGAAGCACAGAGAGGATCTGATTACCGGTGATCTGCAGTATCACTGGGAATACAGATATATACCAGATTATAAGTGATTTGCAGTATCACCAATAATCCGATATACCAGCTAACCTCTGTTCACCTGAGTAGAGTGTAGTGTTTGGTGTAACAGTAACATTTAGAGGACTAAGCCTCAGCGCAGTAAGGAGTACTGCACGGATTCCTTCCGAAGACCTGAACTCTCCAAGATGGGAGGAGTCAGGCTGAGAGTAGGAAGGATTGTCTGAAAGTGACACTCTGGAGGAAGTGTCACTAACAGGACGGGGAACCGCCTCCAACAGTAAGGTCGGTTCTCGAGGTCGGACAAGCCAGGTCGTAAACACACGGACAGATAAAGTACAGATTCAGAAGGCAGAGGCGGAGTCTAAGGTACAGGCAGGGTTCGGCAACAGGGTATCAGATATATCAAGGTACAAGATCAGGAGGCAGAAGCAGAGTCTAAGGACGAGCCAGGGTTCGGCAACAGAGTATCAGAATGGCAAGGCACAAGATCAGAGTTCAGGAGGATAGTCAGGCAGGCAAAGGGTCATAACAGAAAATCACAATCAAACTAGTACTTTAAGCTATCAACAGAATCTAGCTAAGTGTAGGATTACAGCTCCAGCTGGTCCCGGCACACTTAAGGATCTGACTAAGGGTCTGAGTGCTCCCACGTTGTGTTCGCAACGCCAGACAACCAGCAACTGAACATCCTGCAGTATATATACATAAAGCTGCCCAGCACCTCCCTAAGTGCTGGACCAATGAAAAGTGAAGCCAGCATCAGCTGACCAGCGTGGTCAGCTGACTCACTTCTGGCCGTCATATAATCCCTGCCTGAGTGCACGCGCGTGCGTCACTCTAAACCTGGAGGGACTATGTGTCCCAGCCACACCAGCACCGCTCTGCGGTGCCTCTGCAATGGGGCCATGCACGCTAACCACCGCGTCCAATGCGGCGGTTTTTCCGCGCTCCGCCATGCCCTGCACGGGGACAGCCGCCTCAGACTGAGTGGAGACGGCTGCCTCCCCGTGTTCTGCCACGCCGTGTGCGGAAAGAGCCGCCTCCCGTTGACTCATGGCGGCGGCTCTTCCGCGTTTCTTAACAGTACCCCCCCCCCCCCCCCGAGGAGTGGACTCCGGACAGCTCCTTCCAGGCTTTTCCGGATGCAAGGCATGAAAGTCCTTCCTTAATTCGTCCGCATGCATGCGACTCCCCGGTACCCATTGTCTCTCCTCAATGCCATACCCTTTCCAATGCACCAGATATTGTACTGAGTTTTGTACATTGCGTGAATCTAATATCTTTTCCACCTCGTACTCAGGTTGGTCATCTATCATCACAGGAGGAGGAGGAGTAGGGCCCACATGAACTGCCGGTTTGAGCAGGGACACGTGAAATGATCTCACCCCACGCATGCTGGCGGGAAGATCAACGGCATAAGTAACGTTGTTGATTTTTTTTAGTCACAGAAAATGGACCCACAAACCTGGGGCCCAGTTTGGCAGATGGCTGCTTCAGAGTCAAGTGACGTGTGGACACCCAGACTTAATCCCCTGGCTGAAACTTCCATTCCAAGGAACGTTTCTTGTCTGCTTGACCCTTTTGACTTTGAAATGCTTTCTGCAAATTCTCTTTAACCATTCCCCAATTGTCCCTGAGTGACCTCTGCCAATCCTCCAGTGCTGGAAACGGAGTGGAGGCCACTGGCAATGGGGAGAATTTAGGCAACCTCCCGTTTACTATCTGAAATGGAGAGAACCCCGAGGAGGAACTTTTCAAGTTATTGTGTGCAAACTCCGCGAAAGGCAAGAACTTGACCCAATCGTTCTGTGCCTCAGCAACATAACACCTCAAAAATTGTTCCAAAGCCTGATTGACCCTCTCCGTTTGCCCATTGGTCTGTGGGTGGTAGCCTGACGAGAATGACAGCTCCATGCCCATTTGATGACAAAATGCCCTCCAAAATCCGGACACAAATTGGACTCCCCTATCTGACACAATGTTTTCCGGAATGCCATGCAACCGGAAGACGTGAACGATGAACAATTCGGCCAGTTCCTGAGCTGAGGGGAGTCCTTTCAGGGGCACAAAATGGGCCATTTTGCTAAAGCGGTCGACTACCACCCAAATGATGACATGCCTTCAGACCTGGGCAATTCCCCCACAAAATCCATGGATAGATGGGTCCATGGCTCGCTCGGGGTGGGCAAAGGCTGCAACCTTCCCACAGGTGCCAGCCGGGAGGGTTTACTTTTAGCACATACCGCACATTCCCTGACAAATTCCTTGCAGTCTGTGGCCAAGGAAGGCCACCAAGCACACCTGGCAATCAGATCCTGCGTTCTGGCAGCACCAGGGTGACCCGCATTCTTATGGGCGTGAAACATTTGTAAAACCTGTAGACGAAAAGGCAGTGGGATAAACAAAACCCCCTCAGGTTTTCCCTCAGGGACATCCTGCTGAAAGGGACCCAGAACCTTTGTCCAATCCTCCCAGGTCTCTGTGGCCGCTAACACTAACCTCTGTGGGATGATGGACTCAGGAGCGGGGGGCTGTGCTGTCTCTAATTCGAAACATCTGGACAGGGCATCTGCCTTGATGTTTTTGCTGCCTGGAGTGTACGTGATAATGAATCTGAACCTCGTAAAAAATAAAGACCAACGGGCCTGATGGGGACTCAGTCTCTTAGCCCCCTCGATGTATTCCAAATTCTTGTGATCAGTGTAAACCGTGATCGTATGTTCTGCCCCTTCTAACCAATGGCGCCATTCTTCAAATGCCAATTTAATGGCCAGAAGTTCCCGGTTGCCTATGTCGTAGTTTTTCTCTGCCGGTGAAAACCTACGGGAAAAATAAGCGCATGGATGTAATCTGCCCTGCAACCCTGACCGCTGAGACAGCACCGCCCCCACCCCCACCTCCGAGGCGTCAACCTCCACAATAAAGGGAAAGGACGTGTCTACATGTCTCAAAATAGGCGCTGAGCAAAACAATTTTTTCAAGTGAGAAAAGGCTGCCACAGCCTCAGGAGACCAGTGGTTGGTATCTGCCCCCTTTTTTGTGAGACTGGTAAATGGGGCAATTATCGTGGAGTACCCCTTTATGAACCTCCTATAGTAGTTTGCAAAACCCAAAAATCTCTGCAGGGGCTTCAACCCCACTGGCTGTGGCCATTCCAGGACAGCTGTGACCTTGGCAGGATCCATTGACAGGCCTGAGGTGGAAATCACATACCCTAAAAACGTGACAGTGGTCACCTCGAAAATACACTTCTCCACCTTGGCATAAAGCATATTTTGCCTCAATTTGTCCAACACAAATTTAACGTGGACCCTGTGCTTGGAGAGGTTGTTGGAATAGATTAGTATATCGTCGAGGTATACTAGCACAAATCTACCCAACACCTCCCTGAATACCTCGTTGATTAATTCTTGGAAGACGGCTGGCGCATTGCACAACCCGAAGGGCATCACTAAGTACTCGTAATGCCCGCCGGGTGTGTTGAAGGCCGTCTTCCATTCATCGCCCTTTCTAATGCGGATCAGGTTGTATGCACCCCTCAGATCTAACTTTGAGAAGATCTTAGCGTTTGTGACCTGCGTGAACAAATCGTATATCAATGGTAACGGATAACGATTCTTCACCGTGATTTTATTTAGGCCACGGTAGTCGATGCAAGGTCGAAGCCCCCCGTCTTTTTTCTTAACAAAAAAGAAACCGGCCCCCGCAGGTGACCGGGAGGGGCGAATGAACCCTTTGGCTAGATTGTCATGAATATACTCCTGCATCGCCATTTTCTCTGGTCCAGACAAGTTATACAGGTGACCCCTAGGGGCATACAACTGGCACGGAGATCGATGGGGCAATCGAAAGGGCGATGAGAAGGTAACTTGTCAGCAGCCTTGGGACAGAATACATCCGAGAACTCGGAGTATTGCTCAGGAACACCCTCCACATGAAACTTGGTTTGACCTAATGTCACTTTCCCTAGACACTGCTGGGAACAGAAGTCTGACCAACTAGTTAATTGTCCTGCAGCCCAATTAATCTGTGGCGAATGGAGCTGCAGCCAGGGCATACCTAAAACAATTATGGAGGTAGTCATATGTAATACAAAAAACTTAAACTTTCTTTATGCAGAACCCCAATAGTGACTTCCACCTCTGGTGTCCGAGACAGCGGACGGTCCCTTTGTAGCGGGGAGTCGTCCACAGCAGTAACCTGGATAGGTGGTCTTACTGGGGTGAGTGGAATGCCCAACTTCTCTGCAAACTCGGAACACATAAAATTAGCCGCGGAGCCTGAATCAACAAAGGCCTCCGTGGCTTCAGATTTGTCCCCCCACGAAATCGTACAAGGCAGGAGCAAACGTTTTTATTTTAGGGGTATGAGTTGGGCGCCTAGGGTGTTACCCCTTACAACTCCTAGGCGGTAGCATTTCCCGGCCTATTCGGCTTAATAGGACAGTCTCGTACCCTATGCCCCCCTTCACCACAGTACAAACATAATTGTTCAGACAGTCTCCGTCTTCTCTCCACTTGGGTCAGCTTAGACCGACCGATCTGCATCGGCTCATGTGGAGGCAAGACCGGAGAAGATGAGACAGAAGGAGATGGAGTTACTATGGGTGCAGCGGGAGGTGCTGCGTAAGAAGTCAACCTGACACGATGACTGCCCCTAGTCTGTCTCTGATGGCGTAGCCTTCGGTCGATTCGAATGGCCGATGAGATGGCCTCATCGACTGTTTTGGGCTCGGGTTGACTTAACATTAGGTCGGAGACCTCATCCGACAACCCAGACAGGAAATAATCCAACAGGGCATAGGTGTCATATCTGGCCGTAACTGACCACCTACGAAATTCGGCCGCGTAATCTTCGACTGGACCCTTGCCTTGCCGTAAGAGCTTAAGCTTCCGCTCAGAGGTCGCAGCAAGGTCTGGGTCATCGTAGATTACTGCCATGGCTTTAAAGAATTCCTCTACCAAGGTCAGGGCTGTATCCTTGGGGGGCAGGCTATACGCCCAAGTCTGAGAGTCACCGGACAACAAGGTTTTGATAAACGTGATTCTCTGGCCCTCGGAACCAGAGGATCGGGGTCTCAATTCAAAATATGATAACACTCTACTCCTAAAATTGCGGAAGTCAGATCTGTGGCCTGAGAACCGTTCAGGAACGGGCATGCGTATGTCCAGGCTAGGAGGGGACCGCACCTCGTCCACTGATGTCTGGAGGGTTCGTACTGACCCTGACAGGGCCTCAATCAATGCCTTGTGTTCACCCAGCACTCGATTGACATTATCCACCGAAGTGGCAAGTTCCCCCAGAGGACCAGTGCGTGGGTCCATTTTGTTTTTAGGTCTGGCGTTCTGTAACGATCGGTGAAGCACAGAGAGGATCTGATTACCGGTGATCTGCAGTATCACTGGGAATACAGATATATACCAGATTATAAGTGATCTGCAGTATCACCGATAATCCGATATACCAGCTAACCTCTGTTCACCTGAGTAGAGTGTAGTGTTTGGTGTAACAGTAACATTTAGAGGACTAAGCCTCAGCGCAGTAAGGAGTACTGCACGGATTCCTTCCGAAGACCTGAACTCTCCAAGATGGGAGGAGTCAGGCTGAGAGTAGGAAGGATTGTCTGAAAGTGACACTCTGGAGGAAGTGTCACTAACAGGACGGGGAACCGCCTCCAACAGTAAGGTCGGTTCTCGAGGTCGGACAAGCCAGGTCGTAAACACACGGACAGATAAAGTACAGATTCAGAAGGCAGAGGCGGAGTCTAAGGTACAGGCAGGGTTCGGCAACAGGGTATCAGATATATCAAGGTACAAGATCAGGAGGCAGAAGCAGAGTCTAAGGACGAGCCAGGGTTCGGCAACAGAGTATTAGAATGGCAAGGCACAAGATCAGAGTTCAGGAGGATAGTCAGGCAGGCAAAGGGTCATAACAGAAAATCACAATCAAACTAGTACTTTAAGCTATCAACAGAATCTAGCTAAGTGTAGGATTACAGCTCCAGCTGGTCCCGGCACACTTAAGGATCTGACTAAGGGTCTGAGTTCTCCCACGTAATGTTCGCAACGCCAGACAACCAGCAACTGAACATCCTGCAGTATATATACATAAAGCTGCCCAGCACCTCCCTAAGTGCTGGACCAATGAAAATTGAAGCCAGTGTCAGCTGACCAGCGTGGTCAGCTGACTCACTTCTGGCCGTCATATAATCCCTGCCTGAGTGCGCGCGCGTCATTCTAAACCTGGAGGGACTATGTGTCCCAGCCACACCAGCACCGCTCTGCGGTGCCTCTGCAATGGGGCCATGCGCGCTAACCGCCGCGTCCAACGCGGCGGTTTTTCCACGCTCCGCCATGCCCTGCACGGGGACAGCCGCCTCAGACTGAGTGGAGACGGCTGCCTCCCCGTGTTCTGCCACGCCGTGTGCGGAAAGAGCCGCCTCTCGTTGACTCATGGCGGCGGCTCTTCCGCGTTTCTTAACAAGCATTCAATGTGATTTCTGCCCTTAAAACGCTGCTTTGCGTCAAATCCAGATTTTTTCCCCAGGACTTCTGGCGTCTATCCCACTCATCCATGCAAAAACTCAGATGTTAGACCCTTGAAACATCTTTTCCATCACTTTTGTGGCCAGCATAAATGTTTCTAGTTTTCAAAGTTGCCCCCCCCCCCATTGAAGTCTATTGCGGTTCGTAAAAGTTTGCAAGTTCGCAAACGTTTGCAGAGGCTCGCAAACCCGGTTCGCGCACCTAAAATCTGAGGTTTGGGCCATCTCTAGTAGTGATACATGAGCGATTACGCCAGCGTTTGCATTTCTGCAACGTAAAGTATATAAACGCTAACACCACCAATATGCTGCATGTCCTGCGACAGCAATTTTGCTAATCGCAATCGCTCCAGTGGAATGTAGCCCATCCATTAACATTAGCTGATCATGTAGACAAATCGCTAACCTTTTGAATCGCTCCCTAAACGCTCAAAAAATCGTTCTAGTGGGTTCCAGCCCTCATTCCGGTTTCTGCAATCCATCCATCCTCCTAATGTCTCTCCTGTTCCCACTAGTCTGCTGCTGTCCTCTCTCAGAGCCTTACTCCTCCATGAGCTTCCCAAACTGTTCACAGATTTCAGTCAATAATGTTACTTCCTCTATATAGTGGCTTGGAGTGATCAAACCAGAGACAGTTTGCACTGTATAAAAACATTTTTTTATAAAGCAAGCTTCCCTTGCTACAATTGTACTTACAAAAGATAAACTCGGTTAAGAGCGTATCAAGGGTTTCCTTATCCACTGCAGTAAGCTCTGGTCATGCAAATAATGCATAGTAAATTGTATGCAAATCCACACACATAAGATCAAAGTAATACCGTGATGATAAAACATAGCAATAGCAAAGCAAAGCCCCCATACACGCTAGAATCACCAAATTTCCAATGCATGTTAAAGGAGTTATCAGGCTATTTTAATCAAAATAAGCACTACTTACCGGTGGCTTCTTCCAGCCCCATGCTCCCAGCATGTCCCTCGCCGCAGCGCTGCACGCAGCCGTTCACCGCAGCTCCGTCCCGGTCCCCGGCGATGATGCCAGGCCGACCTCCAGGTCCGCCTGTACAGTGCCATCAATCACCGCCACGTGGACCGGAGCAGACTGCGCAGGCACAGTAGTTCTGCGCCTGCGCAGTCTGCTCCGGGCCACGTAGCGGTGATTGACAGTGCCGCTCGCGCAGGCGCAGTACAGGCCGAGCTGGAGGTCAGCCTGACATCAATGCCGGGAACCGGGACAGAGCTTTGGCGAACGGCTGCGTGCAGCGCTGCGGTGAGGGACATGCTGGGAGCATGGGGCTGGAGGAAACCCCTGGTAAGTAGTGCTTATTTTGATAAAAAATAGCCCGATAACTCCTTTAAGGACAACAGTAGGACCCAGGGAAATAAAACTTTCAAAAAAATTGATTTTAAAGTTACAAGAAGAAAAACATTTTCTTTTATTTTTCTTAAATGCAGTTAAATGACAAATAATGTATCAGTCTATGAGTAGTGTAAGTTTACATATGTCAAAAGAAAGCACAGTAGATTTATTCCAGGGTTTCCAGGTGGTCAATACGCAGTGCTCAATGACCACCTGCAAACCCAATGGAACGGTCGTCACTTTGGCCAGGGATCGGTGTCCAGCCGCAGTATTACTGTATAAGGAGCCTTGGTGGCTGTACCTAAGGTTTGGACTATACAAAGTAATATATACAAACAAATGATGTGAGATCCCATTTCCCAAGCAAGGTTTTCTTTGCTACTGAAACATTTCCTGCACTCTGAACAACATAGAGGTAGCTCTGCTGTGTGAATTATCTGGTGTTTCAGAAGCTCTACTTTATCACTGAAACATTTCCCACACTCTAAATAGGAATAAGGAGATTCACTTGTGTGATTCCTATGGTGTAAAATAAGCTGTCTTATCAACTGAACACCGCTGTAATGTATCTGGTGTTCTGTCCAACCCTCCCCCCCCCTACTGGCCCACAGGGCAGGGGCACCCACAGCCTTCTGCCACCCCTGGCCAACCCTGCACTGCTGCACATGAGCCCCTGGGAGGATTCCCATTCATCTATTAAATGACCAATAGGAGGTTATGTAGGGAATTTAAAAAATGCTATAGGGCTTGCTATACTTAGTATAGCAAGCCTCCCACTGCCACCAGCACTTGCAGCTCTGTCCAGCTCCATACTCCACCCCCTCCTTTCCTGCTTCCTTACAGTACTCGGCTCACACCCACTGGTACACAGGGCAGGGTACCCACAGCACCCTGCCCTGTAACATTCCTGCACTGCTGCTCAGATTTTTAAAATGTAACTTTTTTATTGTCCAAACCCTAGGTATAGTTACAAGGGATCTTTATACAGCAATATTGTTGCTGTACAGCGATCCCTGTCCAAAGCATTGCCAGTTTCTCTGGGTTTCCAGGTGGTCATTACGCACTGCAAACTTATCACCTGAAAACCCCATCATTAAACGCACTGCCCTTTCTTTTGCCATATGTAAATATGCACTACTGATAGGCTGTTATATTATCAGTTATTTAACCGCTTTAAAACATATATTTTTTTCTATTGTAACTTTAAAATCGATTTTCTCAATATAGTGGGGCAATTATAGCTGTTTAATCTATACTGGGGGCACCTATATCTGGCTAACCTATACTGGGGCACCTATACCTGGTTAACCTATATTGGGGAATGCATAACTGGCTAATCTATGCAGGGGCATCTATAGCTAGCTAACCTATACTGAGTCACCTATAGCTGGCTAACCTATACTGGGACACATAATGCTGGCTACCTGTACTGGGGGCATCTATAACTGGCTAACCTATACTGTGGCACCTATATCTGGCTAGCCTATACTAGGACACCTATACTTGGCAAACCTGTACTGGGGCACCTATAGCTAGATAACCTATACTAGGACACCTATGTCTGGCTGGCTATACGGGGGCACCTATAGCTGGCTAACCTATACTGGGGCACCTATAGCTGGTACATCCATATGTCTATGAGGTGTGTGGCCTGTGTTAAGGGGTGGGATTTCGGGCCCTGGAGTGAATGTGCCTACAGGCTCCTAAGCTGTAAATATGTCCATGCCCTTTACATTATTTAGGTTATCTATTGTTCCCCTGGGTTTTCTCTGTTGTGGATAACTTTTAACCACCTTGTCCTAAATATTTTTGCTAATTTTGTACACAAAATTGGGGCAGGCCCCAGAATATTTTTCAACAAATTGTCCTGTATCAATACACAATGTTTCTTCATAATATGCTAATCCAAGACAAAAGGAAAGGTCTGACACCATTGAGTGACTTATTATCCCAGTAAAAAGTACCTGTGCAGTCACACACATTTTAAGTACACGTTACAAGAAAGTATTCCAAACAGTATTTACTTTGCTGGTAACACGGGGTGAGGAAGTGTGGTGGTAGGTGTCAGAAGAATGTGGCCTGGCGACTTTTCATACAAACCATTCATTGCTTTTTTTGAGGCTAAATGTACACAAATCAACGTGCGCAAGCACCCTTTTTAAAGTGGATCCGAGATGAACTTTTACTCATTGCATAATTGTGTTCCTTGCCTATTGTATATAGGACATTCCTCAAGCCAAATACTTTTTTGTTTTAATGCTCTAATTCCCTATAAACTAAATAAGCCACTCCCACAGGTTTTCAGAGAGCCAAGGCACTTTCAGACAGTAGCAAGGGCTCATGGGAGCTCAGTCTGGGCAGGAGGAGGGGGAGGTATTACTAGCCAGAGATTTCAGAGGCAGAGGGGAGGAGGGAGGAGGAGGGGGGATTCGTTTTCTTTGCTCAAGATGCAGATAAGCCTGCCTCGGTGTAATGTTTACAAACAACATGGCTGCTGTCATTGGGCTCGATTCACAAAGCGGTGCTAACCCAGTTAGATACTTTAGGCGTGATAACCATTGCACCACACTGGTGAAAAGCCAGTTTAGGTGTGATAAGTTTAGGCGTGATAAGTTTATATCGCGCGCAAAGTCCTGCACGCAAAGCAGCGCCTTTAAACTCTATGTGAAGTACACCAGACTTTGATAGCGCAAAACTTTTGATCAGCTGTGCACTGCGGTGCTAACACAGTTGGTGCTTAAACTTATCACGCCTAAACTTATCACACCTAAACTTATCATGCCTAAACTTATCACACCTAAACTTATCACACCTAAACTTATCATGCCTAAACTAAGTTTAGGCGTGATAAAGGGCTTTTTTACCAGCGTGCTAACTATTAGCACCGCTTTGTGAATCAGGCCCCTTGTATCACAGGAAGAAATAATCATATTCTATTAAAGCTGTTTGCAGCTAGATTTGCTGTGTAAACTATCTAAACTTTAGATATTATATATAGACAAGTTACTTGTTACAGTTAGTTTTTCATCTCGGATCCGCTTTAAGCATCTGTTTGCAAAAATTCACTTTGGGTCTGCTATTAGACACCGCCCACTTTAAAATTACCATAAATCATTGACTGGTGACTACATCTTGCTACTGGTGTGTCTTGCACATGTCACAAGTGGGACGGACAGTGGATGCTAATTCTATCAGTCTCTTTCCCTGCAAATAAGATCTGAGGGGTTGGACTAAGATAGGAAAGCATTTTTCAAATGCCTTAAAGGACTTACGAGGCCAAGAATAGAGGGAAAAAAACATTTGGCTACCTGCGTCAGCTTGTAAGGCACGGAGGACGCCCCCCGAACGGTCCCCGACCGCGCGGCCTGGGTCGGGCTCTCCAGCCTGTAAAAAGATGGCGGCCGGAGCTGGCCGCGGCTGCGCAGTCTGCATACCCGCGAGTGCGGCTGCGCAGCTCTAAGGCCAACCCCCCGATCCACGCTACAGGAAACAGCCTGTTACGTGGATCGGGGGGTTGGCCTTAGAGCTGCGCAGCCGCACTCGCGGCTATGCGTACTGCACAGCCGCGGCCAGCTCAGGCTGCCATCTTTGTACAGGCTGGAGAGCCCGACCCGGGCTGCGCGGTCGGGGACCGGGAGCGGACGGCGTCCTCCGTGCCTTACAAGCTGACGCAGGTAGCTAACTTTTTTTATTTTTTTTTCTTAATTCTTGGCCTCGTAAGTCCTTTAAAACAAGTAAAACCACAGCACAGTTGATACAGGTTGCTATGAAAAGGGGTGGATAAATAAACATGAGAGGTGCATGAGTGCAACCCACTGCCACACTTCCACACCCAGTGTTACCAGCAAGATAAGTACTGCTTGGAATTCTTTCCTGCAATGTGTATGTAAAATATATGTGACCGCACAAGCACTTTGATGGTATAATAAATCACTGAATAGTGCCAGTCGGACGTTTCCTTTTGTCTTGGATTTGTGTTGAGCCACCCTTACTTAAAGGACCACTATCGCGCAAAAACTAGGCAGTTAAAAAAATGTAACAGATGACAGGTTTTGAGCCAGTCCATCTTTTTAAGGGGGATTCTCAGGGCTTTCTTTGTTTTCAACAGCATTTCCTAAACAGCAGTTTAACTGCCAAAATAGCAAGATACCAGCCAGCCTCCCTACTCACTTGCACACTATTATGTCAGTTAGATTTTGCAACTGTTGCTCAGGAAATGCTGTTGAAAACAAAGAAAGCCCTGAGAATCCCCCTTAAAAAGATGGACTGGCCCAAAACCTGTCATCTGTCACATTTTTTAACTGGCTACTTTTTTCGCGATAGTGGTCCTTTAATCTAGTTACTACTTTTTTTTACTACTCTGTTTCATTGACTGCAATGGCCAATGGGACAAAGGAGTCAGGGGCAAACGCAGGATTTTTAAGGGGGGGATTCCTGAAAGGTCCAGAAGCACTTATGTCCTCAAGTACTTCCGAATACAGGTGGCTCCATACTGCCCGTGCACAAAAGTGCGCTGGCGTATTACGGAGCTGCCTATCTTTGGAAGTACTCAAGGACACAAGTGTTTCTGAGGGCTTTTGGTAGCAGCAAATTTGAACGGGGTACAGCGCTGGAACAACTCCCCGAGAGAGGAACGGGAGATAGACTTAGTTTGGACAATTCAGTGGAATATGCCACATAGTGTCACATAGCGCAAGTGATACCCATATGATGCAGGGATATATGCATCTGCGGAAGATGGCGGCGCTATATAAATACTAAATAATAATATTTTGCCTCACCAGAATTGCACTTTTATTTAGCTTTTGTAGTATGACAAGAAGACACAGCCAGCTCTAGGGGAAGAGGGAAACAAAGGTTCATGAAGGAGGCTGGTGCACACCAAGAGTGCTTCTGAGCGTTTTTCAAATCAACAGTGATTTGAAAAGCGCTTGGCTAATGTTACCCTATGACAGTGTTCTCACAACTGCGTTGTGACTGTTTCAAAATCGCACATTTACTGCATGTAGCGTGTTTTTGAGCGATTCATTCAAACATCGCTCTGAAAATAGCTTCACAAAATCACACTCACAAATTGCTAGCGATTGCTATTGTCATTTTGGCGTTGCACTAGCCCAGAGAAAGGAGTGGAGAAATTGAGAATAGCCTGAGATGGAGCAGAGAACTTATCTGTATTGCAGTCCCACATCAGACAGGCTACATGCCTGTAATCGGACTCCTGTCCCTGCCAGTCTCCCACACAAGTCAGAAAGAAGCCCTCCTGGAGTCTAGGGACTGTCAAAAACTTTTCAACTTGTTTAACACCTTATCCACACATGCAGTCATTATAACAATGGGGAGAGACCAGACAGATGTTTGCCCACGGACCCTGAGTCCAGGCAAGCTCTGCATCATGCTGTGCATATTTACCAGCTTGCCTGCCCTCTAATTGCATCATGTCTGACACTTCTGTGCTGTGGAGAGTCCGGGACTCCAGAATCAACATTCTCTAAGGCCTAGTGCACACCAGAGTGGTTCTGCTGCGGTTTGCGATCCGCTTGTGGGTGCGGATCCGCCAGGGTAATGTGTTTCAATGGGCTGGTGCACACCAGAGCGGGAGGCGTTTTGCAGAAACGCATACTCCCGGGCTGCTGCAGATTTTGGATTGCGGATGCGTTTCTGCCTCAATGTTAAGTATAAGAAAAACGCAAACCGCTCTGAAAAACGGCACTTCAGAGCGGTTTGCCAGGTGTTTTTTGTTACAGTAGCTGTTCAGTAACAGCTTTACTGTAACAATACATGAAATCTACTACACCAAAAACGCTTCACAAAACCGCAAAATGCTAGCTGAAACGCTACAGAAAAAGAAGAAAAAGCGTTTCAAAATCTGCTAGCTTTTTGCGGATCTGCTAGCGGTTTTTGGTGTGCACCAGGCCTCACTGCAGGCTGTATCTTCTTGTGGGGGAAGCTCAGCTGGCTCTCTCATTCTATTAGCTGGAAAGAGGCACCTGAAGTAAGAAGGGAGGGAGAATGAGGCTGTTTATATTATGCAGGCTTCCCTGGCTGAATACACAGCTCAGTGCAGGGGGGCGGGGTGTTCCATACACCCGGAATAGCCCCCTCCATTCGCCAGTGGGAGTACCATGTTGATATGCAATGTGGTAAGTATGAAAGGACCCTTAAGGTGACCACACACGATACAATAAAAATATCCAATTTTTCAGCAATTCGATAAAAATGATCGGTTGTACAGAAAAATTGAAAACTTTTTTTTTTTATCCGTACAAGAAATCTGATAGAATTTCCTGTTTTTCTTTGAAAAAAGAAGATCGGGGGTGTTAGATTTTCCTGATCAATTAGATTTTCCTGATCAATTTCTATGAAAATTGAATGGTGTAGATTGTCAGTTTCTTGATGTACAGACCAAAAATAATTTTTTTCAGAGTTTTCAATCATTTTTTTTTACAATTGGGGAAAAATTGAACATATAAGTGTGGAACATTGGTCAGATTTTCAAAAATATTACAATCAGTCAGAACAATTGACTGCAATTCTTGAATTGAAAAAAATATTTTATAAATTGTATAGTGTGTGGCTACCATTAGACATTTTTGCTTTATATTTCACTAGACAATAAAATATGCAGTGTATGATACTTTCCTTGTCAATTATCACCAAATATAAAATCCTGCTTTGGCTTTCACATTGAGCCCTGTTTTGGGCTCACCAAAGCATTTATAGCTCATGTTTCAGATTTTAGTGATTTCCGGAACTGCACTAAATGATTACTTTGGTCCATCATAACACATTTGAGAAAAATAAACTTCAAATGCTGAGTCATCAGATAACAAATTACAGTGGGGTCAGTGAAGTGTGGAAGAATTTATTTGGGTTCCATAGTCACTGAGACAGGATAACTGAAACTAAATGTATTTATGGGATATATCTCCACAAAGCAGTCTTTCCTCCGTGTCTCTAGCCAGGGCAGAGTAGGAACCAAAGTGCTGCTGCAGTCGAATAGCTGCTGAACCAAAGTGTTGCTGCAGGCCAAAGTGCTGCTGCAGTCGAATAGCCGCATTCGACTGCAGCCGCACTTTGTTTGGCCTGAGGAAGTGGACTAGATCCCACGAAACACGTTGCCTGTGCTTACTATTAAATATTCCTACTCAAAGTCAGTTGTCGTCTATGAGGTAAGCCACCTCAACCTTTCATTTTTAGTGTTTTTAATTCTATTATACTCCATTGGCCACCTCTTTACCTCTTTCTGTGCCATACTCCCCTCCACGGTCCAGTGAGGGGAGTTCCATACACCTAACCTGAGGTGGAATTCCATCACCTCACAGTTCTAGAGTGCATGAGATTCTTCATCAAGAGAGCAAAGCTTTATGGAAATGAAGATTTCATTTTTCAGCACGACCTGGCACCTGCTCACAGTGCCAAAACCACTGGTAAATGGTTTACTGACCATGGTATTACTGTGCTCAATTGGCCTGCCAACTCTCCTGACCTGAACCCCATAGAGAATCTGTGGGATATTGTGAAGAGAAAGTTGAGAGACGCAAGACCCAACACTCTGGATGAGCTTAAGGCTGCTATCGAAGCATCCTGGGCCTCCATAACACCTGAGCAGGGCCACGGGCTGATTGCCTCCATGCCACGCCGCATTGAAGCAGTCATTTCTGCAAAAGGATTCCCGAGCAAGTATTGAGTGCATAACTGAACATAATTATTTGAAGGCTTACTTTTTTTGTTTTAAAAACACTTTTCTTTTATTGGTCGGATGAAATATGCTAATTTTTTGAGATAGGAAATTTGGGTTTTCATGAGCTGTATGCCAAAATCATCAATATTAAAACAATAAAAGGCTTGAACTATTTCAGTTGTGTGTATTTGAATCTAAAATATATGAAAGTCTATTGTGTATCAGTACATTACAGAAAATAATGAACTTTATCATAATATGCTAATTTTTTGAGAAGATCCTGTAGGAGGAAACCGGAGAGCCCGGAGAAAACCCACACAGACACGGGGAGAACATACAAACAGATAGTGCCCTTGCTGGGATAAGAACCGGGGACCCAGCGCTGCAAGGCGAGAGTGCTAACCGCTACGCCACCGTGCTGCCCTGCACTAACTACAGATCCAGGCTGAAAGTGAAATTCTCTAACACTTTGTTTCAGATCAGTATATGCCTTACTTTTATCTTGTTGCACTTCAACGGTGTTAGCAACTGATCATCTTAGAGGTACTGGACATTGTGGAAGTTTTTTGTCAGCCACGTGAAGTTTAGTGTGCAAATGTCTGCCATGTGAAAGCTCTGCTTGCAATGCTTGTGTAGTTGCATATACAGTTGCTCTATGAATATGTAAGAGCTCTGTGGTAAAAGCTTTTTAAAATGTACCTGTAATATTTCCAGTCTGAAAAGCTTCTTTAAGATTTGTGTTGAATCTGAACTATAGGCACACCCAGGTGTGGAAAAAAGGTGCAGTTTACTGTAGGACTAAAAGGAGCCACCCTTGTCGCCAATTTGTTGTGTTGAGTAGTCAGGGAGACAGGATAACTGACACTAGATTTACGGGATTACAGGATTCTCCAACTATATACTCAAAACAGTCTTCTTTCTGTCTCTCTAGCCAGGGCAGAACAGGAACCAACAACCCACAAAATTGCAGTGACTTTTATAGGCCAGATATATTAACACCACACATTTCATGTTAATAAAGGATCCCACTGAGACCATTGGCCATATCAGAGAAATGTTATTCAAGCCAAAATGGAAGTCACTCAATGGAATCCATGGTGTTCTTGTAGTTAGGACTTCTGATGTAAACTATGCACTAGAATTCAATAAATAAACAATATCACATTCTGGACATTTTGCTTCTCTTTTTAAACATTTTAGAAACATATTTGAGTGAGTATAACCCAGAAAGAATCACACACAATAACCAACATGCTTGGTTTGCAATCATGCTTACCTATCAATCTAAAGAATGAAATTGCAGATGTTGTTGTAACAATGTGTGTCACAGACATCAGACCACAAGATCAATAGACTCTTTTCAATAGTAAAAGGTGATGCCGTCAATTATTTGGTCAGGAGTTAATTTCAGCAAGCAACAAACATGACAATGTTGATGTGAAAATCATGTCTTGTCAAACAGCAATTTCTCATCACCTGTCAAGTGTAGTACACAAAAAAGGACTTACTCTGTCAGAAGCTTGGAAACCATCAGAAGCTCAGTAATACTACTGATTCTTGTTTCGCAGTAACACGGCATTACCTTGATCAAATATGGTACATCTGATTTTGGTTACAATTTTGGTTACAAGGAAATCCACTGCTAAATGAACCAGTGAGGATATTTGCTGATTTGTTATTATTATTATTATTTTTACAAAGTATCATATCCAGAGAGCTATGATTTTATAACATGGCTAATATGAAAGTAATTTCATAATAGAGTGTATGAAAATATCACCTAGGAGAAAACTCAGGAGAAAACAGGATTGGGCCCTTAATTGTCCCTCAGAGGGGTTCACAATCTAATCCCTACAATAGTCGTATAGAAGCGAATTAACTTATGTGTTGCGTGAAATCTTTTGGAGCAGCTACTGACACATCCTTTACATAGGCCGAGTAGGTACAGCACTTCCCCATATGCCCAGACTAGTGGTTGCCTCTTAGAGCAACCCACACTTGTGAGTATATCTTTACCCATTACCCTTTTGTTTCTAAAAGTATTAAAAATTAATCTGTAAGTTTGTTTTGGGATGTGGCAGGAACCCAAAGAGCCCGGAGGTAACCCATGCAGACACAGGGAGAACATTCAAACTCTATGCAAATGCTACTTTCACATAAAAGTTCCAAACTGGATGCATTAATGAGCTTTTTGAAGACATTCAAAATATAGGAAACAGTATTACTAATCAATAATGAAACAGATTCATATTTGCCAAATTTAGAAACCAAAATATGCTTGTCTCTCTACCAATCTACTATTTCCTTCTTTGTACTACTGCCACCAGCAGGACATCATTATGTTGTTTGGCATTCCTAAATAGATCATTTTGAAAATAAAACAACCAGAACTAAGTTCTGTGGATTTTTTGCTGTTTTATATTCCCTATTATTATAATTTAGTATTCATATAGCACTTACATCTTACGCAGCACTGTACAGAGTATATTGTCTTGTCACTGTTTCTCAAAGGGGCTCACAATCTAAGCCCTATCATAGTCATATGTCTATGTATGTATTTTGTAATGTATTTATCACAGTCTAGGGCCAATTTAGGGGGAAGCCAATTAACTTATCTGTATGTTTTTTGGGTTGTGCTGCCCTACACAGTGATTCAGTGACACAATCTGGTAGAGTAATCTCAACTCTGTTGAGGTGTACCTATTTGCATGCAGTAAATCTTTAAATGAAACCTGTAATGAGAAAAACCTACCCTGGGAGGGTACTCACCTGGGTTCGGGGAAGCCTCCGGATCCTATTGAGGCTTCCCCCATCCTCCTCGGTCCCATGGCGGCAGGGATGTAAATATTTACTTTCCAGGCTCCAGCGCAGGTGCAGTATTGGCTCTCCGCTCGGAGATAGGCGTAAATAGCCGATCGCTTTTGGCCCGCTCTACTGCACAGGCGCAAGTCTCCTGCGCCTGCGCAGTGGAGCGGACCTGACGGAGATCGGCTATTTTCGCCTATCTTCGTGTAGAGAGCCGCAACAGCGCCCCCGCTGGAGCCAGGAAAGGTAAATAGATCAGCGCTTATCAGCACTTGTCAGGCTTGTCGAGGGAGGATTCCAGGACACTTCAGGGGAGCCAGCGCTGGACTGCCTGCAGCTACAGGGGAGTGTGAAGCCTCATTGGGACCATGAGGCTTCCCCCTCCCGAGGTGAGTACCCACCAGGGGAACTTTTTTTGTTACAGGTACTCTTAAGATTTCTTCATTCTATTCTGGTTGGCCCAGTGCGTGTGTTAACAAGTGTGGGAAAATTCACTAGGTGCACATACGGGTACATCAAAAAAGGGCGTCGGGAAAAAAGGGCGCGTGGTGTAAACGATAAACAGTATTATCGTTTATTGAAATATTGTGTAGAATTTCGTTTAGAAATAGTGTTTTAAGAATTTATAAATCACTAAATAATGTGTATGAGATCAGCAATTCTTAAAACGTTAATCTTCCTTATTTGTAAACTGAAACTTATTTTAACGTTTGTTAAAAACCCTCCCTGTACCTCTCCCTAACCCCTAGACCCCCTGTTGGTGCCTAAACCTAAGACCCCCCTGTTGGTGCCTAAACCTAAGACCCCCCTGTTGGTGCCTAAACCTAAGACCCCCTATGGATAATAATGTTTTACAGACATTAATAAATAAAAAATGTAAATAAAAAAATGTAATTAATTTTTTTGGGTGGATAATAATGTTTTAGAAATGTTTTATAAATAGTGATTTAGTATCTTTATAAACGTTATTCGTCACGGGCTGATTTTGTAAAGTTAAATCATCACAAACATAGTCATAAATCCTTAAAATTCTCCGGGCGCCGTTTGTTAAAACGTTAATAATCTCGGGCGCCTTTTTCTCCCTGTTCGGCGCCCGATAAACGATATTTATAATGGGAGTAAATGGGGCGCCCTTTTTGTCCACCTGCCTCATGCGCCCAAATCTACTGCTTCCGCACATACACCTGTATAAAAGAAAATTAGTGCTTTTATCGGTGTCTGAAATATATCACAGAGATTTCCCTTCCTTTCTACTTCTCTGTGACAATGGTGTTGATTTATTAAAGGATACATCTGAGGACCTTAAAAATAAAAAAAAATCCACTTACCTCAGGCATCCTCCAGCCCCTGCGAGCCGACCTGTGCCCACACCGCAGCTCCACTCCATGCTGGTGATCCAGGGTCCCCTCTGGTGAAAAATGCTGACCACACATGCGCGAGCAGCTCTAAGAGTCGCGCTGTCGTCAGCCGGACTGTACTGCTCAAGCGCAGTAGTTCTGTGCGATCATGTCAGTGCGACTCAATGAGCCCCACACTGGAACACAATAAGATGGAGGAAGATGCCGACCTGGCGAGGTCGGACTCTGCACCCGAGGGAATCGGGAGTCAATGGAGCTGTGGCGAGGGCACAGGTTGGTTGCCGGGGCTGGAGGAAGCCCGAGGTAAGTGGAGTACTTTTTTTTTTTTTACCCAGACCTTCCCTTTAAGATTGGAGAATATGAGGTTACAGAACACAGCAGCTGGAAGATAGAAGTGACCCAGCAAATATGGGCTAAGTATTTCTGTTGTGTGAGGTGGCATACAGCAATACTTGCAAGCAAAATTTGCTTAGGTCACAGCAGAAGATAGTGGGCACTATTTCATGGTCAGTAAATGAGTAGTTTCACAAATGCATGCAAATGAACAGATGTATAATTCATGTACTTTGCTTGATATTAAGGGCTAAAATTGACTGAAAAATTGTTCAAAATTTATATTAGTGGAAAGTCTTCTAAGCAATAATAGACCAGATTTGCAGAAAAAAAAAATCTGTTATTTTAGTCTTAGTCTTTTTAGGGATAACCTCTCTGATTGAATCGGTGTCTTGTTTCTTGTATATTGTGGTTCCACCCCCCCGCCCCAACTCAAATTGCTAACATTTCATTTGACTTAAAGAGACACTGAAGCAAAAAAAAAAAAAATGATATAGTGAATTAGTTGTGTACTATGAATAATTACTAGAAGATTAGCAGCAAAGAAAATATTCTCATATTTTTATTTTCAGGTATATAGTGTTTTTTCTAACATTGCATCATTCTATAATATGTGCAGATTACACAACACTCAGCATTCAAAATGAGTCTTTCAGAGCAGTCTGTGAAGTAATGACCTCTCCTCTAGCAGAGAAAAAGTAAATAGTTCACTTACAGTTGAGATAATAAAAGTCAGATAACAGCCCTCTCCACGACTAAAACTTAGTCGGAGAGCTTAACCTTTTCGGGACCGGCCACCTACCCCCCCTTAAGGACCAGGCATTTTTGGCGGGAAGGGGGTGCGCGCGTTTGGGGGGGTCAGGCGGCCGGATCCCGTGTGTGGCTGCCGGGCATTGTGTCCCCCCTTGGTGGCCTGGGCCCCCCCTTCTGCCAGCAGCCTTCACTTACCTTCCAGGCTCCAGCGATGAGCCGCACGGGACCCTCTTCTCCGGCCGGCATCTCCGCTTCATCTGACGAGCAGTTCCGGGTCGCGGCTTGATGACGTCATCAAGCCGGGACCCGGCGCTGACGTCAGATGAAGCGGAGATGCCGGCCAGAGCGGAGGGGGCGCCGATCGTCGCTGGAACGGCAGGGAGGTGAGTGGATCCTCTTCTTTCCCCCCCTGCCGCCGCAGCTGTCAAACAGATCACTACGATCCGACGGCGATCGTAGTGATCGTGTGATCAGCAGCCATACGCGATGGCTGCTGATCACTCGGGGGAGATGTCGGCTGTCATATGACAGCTTGATCTCCCCCTCCGGGTGCGCACGATCGCGTCGGGAGCGGAAATTTCGGGCCGGCGTAGATCCTACGCCGCATCAGGCTAGAACAGCCACAAGTGCGGCGTAGGATCTCATGCACATGGTCCCGAAAAGGTTAATGGCTTGTTTGCATAGAGATAACAACTGGAGTTTCTCAACTCTTACTGTACTGGAAACAATTAGACTGCTGTATCTGATCTTAATGTTTTATTTCTTAGCTGTACTACACATACAAATCATAATATCATAATTTTTTTTCGCTTCAGTGTCTCTTTAAATAAATTGTCCTGTGGGGATGCCATTAAATAGAGCTCTAGTGTGGAATCTAGTAGTGTGTAGTAGAGAGTTACGCTCTGTGCTCCTTTTGTATGGATGGGTTTTCAACCTGTCATCTACATTTTGTATTGGAGATCCAAAAATAGAACCACAGCAGATTTCAACTATATGCAAGGTTATATTGCACTCATTACATTTCAGCTCACTATTCACATTTACTGCATCCCCATTATTATTATTATTATTATTATTTAGTATTTATATAGTGCCGACATATTACGCAGCGCTGTACAGTGTATATATATATACAGTGGTGTGAAAAACTATTTGCCCCCTTCCTGATTTCTTATTCTTTTGCATGTTTGTCACACTTAAATGTTTCTGCTCATCAAAAACCGTTAACCATTAGTTAAAGATAACATAATTGAACACAAAATGCAGTTTTAAATGATGGTTTTTATTATTTAGTGAGAAAAAAAACTCAAAACCTACATGGCCCTGTGTGAAAAAGAAATTGCCCCCTGAACCTAATAACTGGTTGGGCCACCCTTAGCAGCAATAACTGCAATCAAGCGTTTGCGATAACTTGCAACAAGTCTTTTACAGCGCTCTGGAGGAATTTTGGCCCACTCATCTTTGCAGAATTGTTGTAATTCAGCTTTATTTGAGGGTTCTCTAGCATGAATTGCCTTTTTAAGGTCATGCCACAACATCTCAATAGGATTCAGGTCAGGGCTTTGACTACGCCACTCCAAAGTCTTCATTTTGTTTTTCTTCAGCCATTCAGAGGTGGATTTGCTGGTGTCTTTTGGGTCATTGTCCTGCTGCAGCACCCAAGATCGCTTCAGCTTGAGTTGACGAACAGATGGCCGGACATTCTCCTTCAGGATTTTTGGGTAGACAGTAGAATTCATGGTTCCATCTATCACAGCAAGCCTCCAGGTCCTGAAGCAGCAAAACAACCCCAGACCATCACACTACCACCACCATATTTTACTGTTGGTATGATGTTCTTTTGCTGAAATGCTGTGTTACTTCTACGACAGATTTAACAGGACACGCACCTTCCAAAAAGTTCAACTTTTGTCTCGGAGGTCCACAAGGTATTTTCCCACAAGTCTTGGCAATCATTGAGATGTTTTTTTAGCAAAATTGAAACGAGCCTTAATGTTCTTTTTGCTTAAAAGTGGTTTGCGCCTTGGATTTCTGCCATGCAGGCCGTTTTGCCCAGTCTCTTTCTTATGGTGGAGTTGTGAACACTGACCTTAATTGAGGCAAGTGAGGCCTGCAGTTCTTTAGATGTTGTCCTGGGGTCTTTTGTGGCCTCTCGGATGAGTTTTCTCTGCGCTCTTGGGGTAATTTTGGTCGGCCAGCCACTCCTGGGAAGGTTCATCACTGTTCCATGTTTTTGCCATTTGTGGATAATGGCTCTCACTGTGGCTCGCTTGAGTCCCAAAGCTTTAGAAATGGCTTTACAACCTTTACCAGACTGATAGATCTCAATTACAGTACTTTTGTTCTCATTTGTTCCTGAATTTCTTTGGATCTTGGCATGATGTCTAGCTTTTGAGGTGCTTTTGGTCTACTTCTCTGTGTCAGATAGCTCCTATTTAAGTGATTTCTTGATTGAAACAGATGTGGCAGTAATCAGGCCTGGGGGTGATTACAGAAATTGAACTCATGTGTGATAAACCACAGTTAAGTTATTTTTTAACAAGGGGGGCAATCACTTTTTCACACAGGGCCATGTAGGTTTTGAGGTTTTTTTCCTCAATAAATAATAAAAACCATCATTTAAAACTGCATTTTGTGTTCAATTAGGTTATCTTTGACTAATAGTTAACGGTTTTTGATGAGCAGAAACATTTAAGTGTGACAAACATGCAAAAGAATAAGAAATCAGGAAGGGGGCAAATAGTTTTTCACACCACTGTATATATATATATATATATATATATATATATATATATATATATATATATCTTGTCACTAACTGTCCCTCAAAGGAGCTCACAATCTATATCCTACTCTTGCCATATGTCTATATTATGTAGTGTAAGTTCTGAAGTCTAGGGTCAATTTTAGTGGGAGCCAATTAACTTATCTGTATGTTTTTGGAATGTGGGAGGAAACCGGAGTGCCCGGAGGAAACCCACGCAGACACGGAGAGAACATACAAACTCTTTGCAGATAGTGCCCTGGCTGGGATTTGAACCAGGGACCCAGCGCTGCAAGGCGAGAGAGCTAACCACTACGCCACCGTGCTGCCCTTGCTGAACTTTAACACCATTGGAGTGTCACAGCGTCTTATTGGGTGAAGGGTGGGGTCACCTCATTGGGCCATGCCCAGGTCAAGGATCCCCAGAGCAGGGTGTAGCATAGGCAAAAAGGGGCATGACCTGGGGCTGGCCCAGAGGTGACCAAACCTGGAAGCTATAGGTCCAGAAGGTGTCGATAAAAGGTGGAGTGCCCTGGGCGGCCAGGGTGGAACAAAAAGCAGGAGGAGGCAGGAAGCAGCCTCTTTTGGACACGAGCAAAGCCCATTGCTGAATATATAGTTATTTGGGTTGAAAAAAGACATATGTCCATCGAGTTCAACCAGAATATGAGTTTGTAATTTGGGTGATGATGTTGGTTAAGGTGGCCACACACGATACAATAAAATGATCCGATTTTACAGTAATTTGATAAAAACGATCGTACCTCTCGAAAAAAATCGAAAGCTTTTTTTTTTTCATTCGACTGAAAAATCCGATCAGATTTCCAGTTTTTTCCGATTTAAATCGATCCGGAATGCCAGATATTTCTCTTCAATTTCTACTAAAGATTGTATGGTGTGTGTTGGATTGTTAATTTATTAATATACACAAGCTAGCAATTTTCTCTGAGTTTCCAATCATTTTTATCATAATTGAGGAAAAAATTTAACATAGGTGTGTGGTACATTGGTCATATTTTTTAAATGTTACAATCAATCAGAAAAATTGATTTCAATTCCTAAATTGAACAGATATTTAAAAAATTGTATGGTGTGTGGCCACCCTTAAAAATATCGGTAATTTACATTACGGATATTTTACTATGCACTTACCTACCTGGTGGGCTCTTAACCTTAACCCTTCCTGGTAGGCAACCAACCTATCCTTAACATCTGTGCAACCTAACCTTAACCTTCCCCCTTCCCCGCCTATCCTTAACCCAAGCTAATTTGGGTGCCCGCTAAGCTAACTGCGGCTACTAATAACGGGTGCCCTAATTTGATCACGCTACTTTTAGCTGTGCTGTGCTCTGGTCCTGAGAATGTTACTTTAGAATTGGTGACCATGTGTGTATATTTATGAGAAGAAAAACAATACATTTTATAAAGCAAAGTATGAACTACTACATCTGAAGAACATTTGCTTTGAGAAATCAAGGCTGATATACAGTACATAATAAATTCCCAATATTTCAGATTAAAGCGAACCAGAGATGAAGCACGCTCATGTATTTCACCATATATATCAGTGGGTACATTAGAGAAAACACCTACTTCCTGCTTCATCCTACACTGCTCAGCCTGCTTGTTAGCAGCCCTGATAAAATCCCTGACTGTGCATTCAGTCTGGCTTTGCTCAGGAATCATTATAGCTGAGTCTGTCTTCTCTGATGTCTTTTCAAGCCCAAGCCTGCCCCCTTCTGGTTCTGCTTTCCTGTTCTGTATGTTTGCAGCACCACAGAGAGCTGTTATTATGAGTTGGGAGGAGCTGCTAATGTAAGAGTACATTAAAAAACATTTTTTTAATCTAGATTTGTTAGTCATAAGAGGTTTTTATAAATGGTGATTTCATTGTGCACACAGCCCACTAAATAATAAGCTTTTCTGAAGAACTGTGCTTTGCATGGAGTTTTAGTAAAAAACCCCACAAAAAACGGCATTACAGAGCGGCGAAAATACCAGGTATAGTATTTCTTTTGTAAAATCTACCGGAGTATATGTTTATTTTATGCCAAAGTGTTCATCTCTGGTTTCCTTTAAATAACTTACACTTCTGCACAGTGGACATGTTCTGTGTGTCATTGTAATATTACATACGTGTGGAAAATGACATTTGAGAAGCCTTTTTTTTTTATATTATTAAATATTCTACTGAAATGATATGAATTATACCAATAAAACTGGGACAATAATGATTTGTAGAGAAAAGTATGAAAATGGCAATTGTAAGAGTCATGGGACATGAGTAGTGGGATTTAGGAACTCACAGATAACATGTACTGGAAACATCACACTGCCAACTACCATCCAAAATGTGAGGAGCGGAACAAGAGAATCATGTCATCCTTAAAACCTGGAAAAGGTCCATACCTGTAAAATAGATGCAGCCAGACTGTAATGAATCTCCTTATGTTTGCAAGTCATTTTCAAGGTCAGCCAAGGGATTACAGCCAAACATTCTAATTAAATATATATTAATCATGCAAAAGCCTGCAGTTGTCTTAACACAGCTACACCACAAAGGGGACACAAATTCTTTATAAAGATTTATAAACATATTGAGAATCACTGGGAATCTGGAAGTGGGATGTGGCAACGAGGTGAATGTGCATTATATATAAACTAACACTGAAAATGCTGCTTGTTATAGCACTATACATTTTGCACTATACTACATGTATGTAGGCTGTACAGGTGTGTATCTATTAATGTTCTCCCATTTCTGCTTTCTCTGTGGCCCCTGCGCCCCTTTTTATGCAAAATAAAGGAGAGAGGAAATTTGGGTGCCCAGGTAGAGCCAATAGTAAAATATATGCAACATTTACTGATATTCTACTACTTTACTTTGGTAATCCAGATAGTTAAACATAGGCTAATGTTACTTATATTTTACTACAGCTAAGCCTAACCCTACTCTCACACAGAACCCTCCCACCCTCCTATCAAGCCACCCCACCCTTGCTGATACCTAACCTTAACCGCCCTCCCTACCATTGCCTAACCCTAGCTACCCCCCTGGCCAATGCCTAATCCTAACCCCCCCATGCCTAACTATAAGCCACCCCCCCCCCCCAGCCTAACCTTAAATCCTTCCTTACTGATGCTTAATCTTAACAGTCTCCCACCCCTAAAACATTTCTGCTGCAAACAATTTTGTGTGCCCCAGAAATTTGGGCACAGACATAAGCACCCATACAAATATCAAGTGCTCACTATTTGTAGCCACAGTTTGCATAGCGGGTCTCTCCAGCACACACTATTTATCAGGCACCACTGGTGTCTATATTTCACAAAACATGAACACTTTTGAACTTGAAATGTAACTTTTCCCCTGATCATCAAGTTTGTCAATTTCACTCAAAGCTCAAGCCTTGTAATTTGGTTTCTGACATTTTTTTTAAAATTAAAATGTATTAGTAAGACACGTAAACTTGAAATTGAATCTCTGGTCAGTGGTCACAGCATGGAGACAATGCAGCTTTCAGTATAGCCAGACTAAAATATTCACCAGTCTATTTTTAAGGTAAATTATTTAATTAAATCCTGCAAGTGAAGTTAGAAACACCACTGTATCCTTTTCCTGTTATACTTGACCCTATTTCCTGTATGATTGCCCTCTGAATGAAACACGTCGAATGAATAACCACTGCTTATCTTCTGAGCCTGCACTTATCTTCTATTAGATAATTTGCATAACTGAACATCTGAATAGGGCTGATTGCTCTTCTTAAGCTGTCTGGATAATTTGTATTAGGTATGACTTTCAAAATTTAGCTGCCCTGCTAAAAAAATTGACTGATGAAAATGATGGCAGCAGGTCCGGATTTTATATTGGCAGCATTTGTCCAAGAAGGTAGCCATACACTACACATTTTTAAACTGATATTTTAAACATTGATATTTTAGTTTAGGTAAACCAATTACCATTCACAATGTGAAAATAAGGTAGAACTAGTGTAAAACAAAGTAAAGTAAAACAAGTTTTCAACAAATCACATTTGAACGTGTTATGTTAGTGTCTAGCAGTGCCATGATAATAAAATAAAGTAAACAGAGAAAATAAAATTAAAACTACAGTATGTCCTCGTCAATATTTTTTTCAAGATACAGTAATTATAATATAAATGGTCTTGCATATGAATTGTAGTATTAAAATCAAGAGTGTACAGTGAATACAAAATTATACAAGCTTTATCCAAATGTTTTATTCCAATGGTGAGCATTCACTAAACAAACATGGGTACTCCCAAAGCTGCTTGTTCACAACAGAAGTTGGGAAAATACTCCCAACAGCGACAGAGATAGCCACAAGTAAAATATTTAATTGTTGAATAATAGTAGGATAATTGGCCGAATCAGTTTTTTTTGTGCATGATCGACTCCCATTGTTATATAGCAACATCATGGATCACAGTATTATTTGCAGCTATCGTGTGATGAAGGTTTGGGAATGGTTACTTTGGACGCAGGTGCTCGGGTATTATGTAGCCAACGACAGAACGCTTACAAGTTTGGCTACATTGTTGTTGACCTTACCTGGTGGCAGGGATGGTGTAACAAGTGATAACACTGTAGACAACTCATAGAATGGCATGGATATTGCAATGAATGGTAATGAGTTTTGCTACATGGTAACCAAACTCCCATAGTGGCTGGGGTGGTGAAACAAACAGTAAACATTGTAGCCAATCTTAAATAATGCCAAAGATGGTAGGTTAGTGTGAAGGGATAGGAACAGGTGCAAAATAGTCAGAAAAATCCAGCTATACCAGATGGTGGGGTGAAATAAAAAATATTCTTTATTCTTTATTCTTTAATCTATATCAGTGTCACAGATAAAAGCTCACGCGTATCGGAGGGATGGCTTGCTCCTTAATCATAGCTAGGATAGGAACAGGGTTTGGCTATAATTCAGCCATGCCCTCAGGGATGAGACAAACTTTAATTTTGCCTCAGCCCTGGGTTGACAGACATCTGACCTTGACCTTGTTTTTGAACTCTGCCTCTGTTTTGCTCTCAGGTATTTAACTGGCTTCCTCTACCTCAGATTCTATACCTTGCATGAACGAAGCTGGCCATACAATTTTTTTGTATAATTAGAGATTTAATTAGAAAAAAAAATTATAATTGGGCAAAAAGTGGGCAAAAATTATGTTTTTCATCAGCACTGCGATTGATATGCAATCCATATTATAATCAACATCTTGAGAATACATATGGCAGTTCTTAGAGATGATGATTATAATCTCAAAAGCAATGTTGATCGCAGGTCTGTCACGGTGACTGTCGGTGGTGCATTTGTATTGTGCAGTGCTTCCCACCCATGTCCTCAAGTACCACCAATAGCACATGTCTCGCAGGAATACACAAACATTCACAGGTGAGGTAATTAGTGTCTCAGCAGAGCTGATTAACTAACTCTGTGGATTTCCACAAAACATGCACTATTGGTGGTACTTGAGGACAGGGTTGGGAAGCCCTGGTATACACTATGGCTGGCTTAAGACCTATGGGTAAACAAAGTTGGGTAGATGTTTCAAGTCTCCCATTCGAGCAAGACCTTGACTAAATGTGTAGACCATGGCAGAGAGTTGGGGATAGGATCTGAAAGAAAGCTGTGACCTTTACACCTATATTATGGAAATGGCTAGCAGTCAGTAGTCTGCATTATTTTTATTTTTTTTTTTAGTTCAGGGACTACAGAATAGATCGACTGGAAAAAAAAGTGTATAGACCAAAATAGGTAAGAGGAAAGAGCGAAAAGAAGTAGTAAAATAAAAAAATAAAAAAATCAAAGAAATAGAACCCTTCACCATCAAGTCATTTATTCTTTGTGTCATTCATTCAAACTCTTGTCAACCACAGTTATTTCAGATAAACACATATATACTGTGTGTATATATATATATATATATATATACATATATATATATATATATATATATATATATATATATATATATATATATATATATATATATATATATATATATATATATATATATATATATATAAAACTAGCATTTTTGCCTGGTTAGAGTAGGACTCACAAGATCGGGGACACTTTGGCGCAGTTGGTGAGCTTAAACACGTTAAAGCGTAACCTAGAGCCCCTGTCACTGTTTTCCTGTTGTGCTGCAGCCCCTTTGTATTTAAATATTTCTTAGGGAGATTGGGGTTCTCCAGTGCTGCGTGCATGATTTGCATAAAATTCGGTTTGTGCTGCTCACTCATCCCCTGACATATATTATTTTCCCCTGTGAGCGTGCATAACCACACCCACCTCTAGCACAGTTAAGCATATAAATGAGCGTAGCTCATAGTTCAGTTAGTAGCTAGTAGAAGGTGAGGTGTTTTTAATTTAATTTTTCCCATTTAGCTGACACTTGGGCTTTTGGCATGGTTCCCACTAGAATGCTGATAAAAACTAGCATTTTTGACTGGTAAGAGTAGGACTCACCAGCTCGGGGACACTTTGGCGCAGTTGGTGAGCTTAAACGCGTTAAAGCGTAACCAAGAGCCCCTGTCACTGTTTTCCTGATGTGTGCTGCAGCCCCTCTGTGTTTATATATTTCTTAGGGAGATTGGGGCTCTCCAGTGCTGCATGCATGATTTGCATAGTATTGTATAAAATTTGGTTTGTGCTGCTCATCCCCTCATACACACACACACACACACACACACACACACACACACACACACACACACACACACACACACACACACACACACACACACACACGCACACACACACACACACACATATATATATATATATATACACACACACACACACATTTTAGCCCAAGTATGGAATCATTTTCTTTTTTTTTTTTTCAACATTGAAATTTTATTAAAGAACAGGTGTACATACAAAATGTAAAATGTAACAGTTTACAGAGTCAATGGTATCAGTCTCATTAAAGCATATAAGAGAGGTACAGGTGAGGACTTGAAATTTTATATTTTTTACATTCTGATTTCCGAGGTGTCTACACAGAACTGTAGCTTTCAGTTTGCTAAGTCATAAGAAGAAGAGAGCCTACTTCGTCTCCAAAATGTGCCCAGTAGGGTCACGTTTGGGGGAATCTTTCGGCCCAGGGTGACCAGATCTTGTCAAACCGATCCTCCTCATCATACAAAGTAGCCGTAATCTTTTCCATCCAGAAATATTCGTTAATTTTGTGCTTTAAGGCTACTTTGGGTATAGTGGTAGATTTCCACTCTTTGGCTATGATAGCTTTAGCTGCATTACAGAAGTGTACCAGTAGCTTATTATTAAATTTAGTGAGAAGAGGATCAGCTCTACCAAAAAGGGCCACCCATGGGTCAACCTCCACATCCGTTCCCAAAACTGAGGAGGCTAGACTAAAGCATGCCATCCAGAACTCTTTTACAACAGGGCAGGACCACCAACAATGGGCTTGATCTGCCTGCATATTACAACTTCTGAAGCATAGGTCTGTAGGAGAGATACCTCTCTTAAAGAGTATTGAGGGGGTTCTGTACCAATCATATAGTATTCTATATCCCCTTTCTCTGGTTAGGCTGTTCCTAGAGGATTTTGCAAGGTCCAGGGATATAGCTTCTCATTCCTCCAGGGACCATACCTTTTGGAGTCTCTCCTGCCATCTTATCATGGCAGGGGAGATTTCCTCCAAACGCCGGTACCAGAGTTCATGGTAGAATAGGGATATCAAGCCAGGTGTATGTTTATACGAATGGAATTCTTTAGCAATGGGTGGTGGAGAAGTCTCGAGGCCCTCCATTGCGCAGCCCTGGATAAAGTGCCTAAGTTGTAGGTATCGGAAAAAATCTGATAGTTGGAGATAGAGCTTGGATTTTAACTCGGGCCATGGTAGGATCCTACCCTCGGGGGCAATATCTTTGATAGTAAGGGGACCAAATTTTGTCCAGTTGGCCCATACCTGGGACGTGGTTCCAGGTAGGAAGTCCAAGTTCATGAGGATTGATTCTTCGAGGGAGCGCCTGTTAAGGAGACCAAGTCTAGATTTTTGTGTTTTCCAAATGAGCATAGATTCTGTGACTACTGCCAGGGGTCCGAGCTTGGGCAGCAAGGGTCGCCTGGTCCAGAGTAATGATGCCAGGGGAAATGGACATATCAGTGCTGCCTCGAGGTCGACCCACCTGATAGTACCGTATGTGGCAGACCACTGAGCAATTTGTGCTAGGCGGGATGCATAAAAATAGTTTAGTAGGTTCGGGGCCCCCAATCCCCCCTGGGCTTTGCTTCTGGCTAAGTGCTGGTAGCCTATTCTGGGAACCCTACCTGCCCAAAGGAATTTTGTGAAGTGTGATTGTAATTTTTGTATATCGGATCTAGAGATTCTTATAGGAAGAGCCCTAAAAAGATATAAAATCTTTGGTAATGCGGTCATCTTAAGTGCGTTTATACGCCCAGTCAGAGAGATATTGTAAGAACCCCACTCGTTTAACAGGTTATGTAGCTTTGTTAGAATAGGGGTGTAATTAGCTGCATAGAGCTGCACAATGGAGGGCGTGAGTACTATCCCTAAATATTTTAGGCCCTTTGGTTGGATTTTAAATTTGAATTTGGCAGCAAGTGCAGTTTGTTGAGTATGTGTTAGCCCAAAAGTCAGTGCCTCTGATTTAGTGCGGTTAATTTTGAATCCAGATACTGAGCAAAATTCGTCTATTAGGTCAAATAGCGCTGGTAGGGAGGTGTGGGGGCTGGAAAGGGTGAACACCGTATCGTCTGCAAAAAGAGCGATTTTGAATTCCTCCTTCCCAACCCCCACCCCCCTGACGTTGACTGATGCCCTGACTAGCAGTGCTAGGGGCTCAATGCATAGTGCAAAGAGGAGAGGGGAGAGGGGGCACCCCTGTCTTGTACCATTCTTGATGGGGAATGACTTTGACCTAAGGCCCATGTTGCAGACCGACGCCGTCGGGAGTGTGTATAAGCTGCGGATTCCATTAAGGAATTCGCCTGTGATTCAAAATTTCTGTAAGACCAACCGCATATATCGCCAATCAACTCTGTCGAAGGCCTTCTCTGCATCCAATGATAGGAGCAGAGAAGGCCCTCTGGCATGATTCATGACCTCGATCGAGCTAATTATTCTTCTGATGTTGTCGGTAGTCTGTCTTCCCATAACAAACCCTGTTTGGTCTGGATGTATTACTTTCGGTAATAGGGCGTTCAGTCTGTCAGCCAAAATTTTTGAAAAGATTTTGATATCTGAGTTTATCAGAGAGATTGGCCGGTAGTTGGATATCTCTGCAATATCTCTGCCCGGTTTAGGTAAAACTTCTACTGATGCCTGAAGGAATTCAGGCAACAGATCTTCCTCACCGTTGAGTAACTTATTAAAGAGGGACGTTAGTATTGGTATGAGGTGGGGCTTAAATGTTTTATAAAATAAGGCCGTATAGCCGTCGGGGCCAGGGGCCTTACCATTCTTTAAAGACGAGATAGTGATCTCTACTTCCTTGGTTGAAATGGGGGTGTTTAGTTTAGATATATCCTCTTGGGAGAAAGAGGGGATCTGTATTGTGTCTAGATATTTGAGGATAAGAGGTGCCTTCATTATGGAGTTATCTGTGGTGGTGCCATTGTACAGATCAGTGTAGTATTGTGAGAAGAGGTCCACTATATGAGTGGGGTCATAAGACATTCTCCCTGATCTGTCCCTGATGGGATGAAGTCTGTTCTGGGCCAACCTCTGGGAGAGTTTACGGGCCAGCAATGTATCAGGCTTGTTAGCTTTATCGTAGAATTTTTGGTTTGTCAGTCTTAGAGAACGTTCTGCTCGTTTGAATAGTAGTGCGTGTAGCTCTTGACGAAGTGCCAGGAGCCGGTCCAGGAGTTTCTGTTCCCCTGAGGTAGCATGTTGTGTCTCTAAGTCCCTGATCTGTTGCTGGAGTGTCTTGAGTCTAAGGGTAAAGGCTTTTTTCCTCTGTGAGGATATTTTGATCAGGACCCCTCTGACTGTGGCTTTCAGGGCAGCCCAATGTATGTTCCTAGAGGTGTCATCTGGGGAGTTATGCACTAAAAATTGTCTTATAGATTCAGAGACTTCAGCCTGAACTTCATGGTCCTTCAATAAGGATTCGTTTACTCTCCACTGATATTGAGAGGGGGGGCCCTGTATGGCTATGGCAGCTTTGATCGAGGCATGATCAGACCAGGAGATTGCAGATATATCTGCCTTGCTGGTTCTCTCCAGCAGGGTTGCATCCATAAAGATGAAATTGATTCTGGAATATACCCCGTGTGGGTGTGAGTAGAAGGAGTGCCCTCTCTCCCCCGGGTGCAAAGCTCTCCATGAATCCCATACATTAACCTCTCTTAGAAAGGCTATGAGCGTTCTATCTGGGGGTCTGCGTGTACCAGTGCCAGGAGAAGGGGTATCTAACGTGGTATTAAAGTCACCTGTGATGATAAGCTTTCCTTCTCTATGCATAGCTATCTTCGAAGTTAAAATATTAAGAAAGTGTTTTAATCCTTCAGAGGGGGCATACACGTTGACAATGGTGTATATACATTTAGATATTGAGGCTATAACTATTAAATATCTCCCCTCAGGGTCTCTGATTACTTTTGTGACTTCTAGAGTAACATTTTTCCTAAACAGTACGGCCACTCCACATCTCTTTGTTGGGGCTGAGGCGTAATACGTGTTGGGGTACAATTTGTGCCAATATTTTGGCTCAGAGCCTTTTTTTAAAATGGGTCTCCTGGAGGAGAAGAATATCCACTTTTTGTGCTTTATAATAGTTACTGACCATTCTTCGTTTTTGGGGTGCATTTAGCCCATTAACATTATGGGAGATAATTTTGAGGTCCATTTGGGTTGTTCCGGCCAGTGGGGTTTGGGCACTACCAGGTTCCGAGGTCAGGGTAACGATAGATGTGGAGGGGTCGCATCTTCGTATATTAAAGACACCATAGGGTTAACATCAAATAAAATCACCATAGGGATAACATTGGTTAGGACTGAATACCAGCAATATAAAAAGGTATGACTTTCATCTGCATGTACAACATTTATAACCTTAAACCAAACCATAAAAAGTGTGCATGAACATATGCAGTTTGAACATGAACCTAATTCCAGCCAAGTGGCAGTTGGTAAGGCAGGGAGCCGGGGTTCTGGCATCCCTAATTAACTTTGTTTTGGCTGCGTGAGTGGAAAATGCAGCTGTCAGGGGGGTCGGTATGCCTCGAAAACCAGTTCCGAGTGATGAAGGCAACGGCTCCGGCCGGAGCCCATTTTCCGATGATCATAAACAGGCGATAAGATATGCATATGATGCTGTAACAAAATAGCCCCCCTATAGATGGGCAGAGAATGTTAGAAGCAGGTCCTCGGTGGGACCACGGTGAAGGATGATAGCGACAGGCAAGAGGGCATGAGGGAGAAAAAGTTAACAAAGTACCTTTCCCAAAGATGATTCAGTATTCCGTATTGGTCGGTTGGTCCTGCCCGTTCATATTGCGTGCAGATCTTCTGGGGCCCACCTTGGTCCATGAGGCCCGAGGAGCGGAAATCCGAGCCTGAGGAGTGTCAGCGGGTGAGGCTGGGCTCTCTGGTGTTTCCAGGCCCAGCTTGGTGAGTGTTTCCTTGATCATTTGTGGGCCGTAGACCACAAGCTGGCGGCCATTAATCAAAATGATAAGCTTGAACGGGAACCCCCATTTGTATCTGATTTTGTTGCGGATCAGTTGTGAAGTTAGGGGTTTCATCTCCTTTCTTCTTTTTAGGGTAATCTGCGATAGATCTGGGAAAAAGGTGATGTTATCTTCTCCAAAGGTAAAGTCAGGTGAGTTACGTGCGTATGTTAGTATGGCTTCCCGGGTGCTATAATAGTGGAATCGTAAGATAATGTCCCGAGGTGGCTCCCCGTCCTTTGGTTTAGCCCTGAGTGCTCTATGGGCTCTATCCATACGCAGTTCAGCGGGAGAGAGGTCGGGTAGAATCTGTGCGAACATGGATTCTAGGTATGGGGTGATATCTGTTATCGATTCCGGGACCCCCCTCACTCTGAGATTGTTCCTCCTGTCCCTGTTTTCCTGGTCCTCCTGACCATCTTTAAGGGCTTGTATGTCCGTGCGGACTTCAGCAAAATCCTGCTCGGCCTGTGTGCAGAAGGCCTTAACCCCGTCTACCTCTTCCTCTAACTCCTGTATTCTGTCTCCAAGTGCCGTGATCTCCCCTCTAATCTCCTTAACAACGTTACTGTTGGATGTTCTTACCAGCTTTTCAATGTCCTGGTACAGCTTCTGTAGGTCCTCTTTGGTTGCTGCATCTGCAGTGGTAGCGGCCTTGTTGGTGGGCTGCGCAGCTTCTCCAGGCGGGCGGGCGCCATTTTGGGAGTTCCCCGCCTTGCTCTTGCGAGCGAACATCTCGGGGATTCCGGGGTCGGCTTCTCCGCCCGTTTTTTTGGTAGGACCCATCTGTGGAGTTGAAGGATGTTATCCAGCGTCTTCTTGTGAGGAATGAGGAGGTAGAACCGGGGAAAGGGTGCTCGTTTCGGGCTCTCTAGATCGGAGCTACTCCTCCATGCGTCCTCTCGGTCTCGCGTCCAGGCTCCGCCCCCCGGAATCATTTTCTTAACTGGAATATCATGCAATGTCAGGTTTTCATGAAAGAACAGATTGATATTGTTATTCCATTCTTGGAATGAAGGTGCTTTTTTCACTAAGCCAGTGTGCCATTATTGTTTTCCTGGAAACCAAGCATCTGATCATTATTAATTTGTTGTCTTTAGATCTCTCTCTAGTTTTGCTAATTCTGAAAAAAAGGCCATACAGATCTTAATTAGCAGTTTCATACTTTTTTTTTTTTAACAACATTAGTTGTTAGATCTGCCTAGAACTTTGTTAGTCTAGGGCAGGACCACCAGATAAGAGTATACGTCCCACACTCAATTTACAAAGATGGTCCTCCACATAATCCTTGTCTGATGTATCGTAACATTTGTTTGTTTGAAGTAAGTTGTAAGTCAGTTGCATAGCTTGGAAACTTGGGTTTCTAAAGCACCAGATGTTTTGATAAATCTGAGTGCTTTCTGTTTCATCTAACTGGTATCCCAGCTCCCTTTCCCATTTCATCTTTGTAATCCTTTGTTGTGAGGAATTTATTTTTGGCAGGGCTTTTAGATAGTGTCTTTTTCTTTTTTCCTTTTTTTTAGAAAACTTTTGTTATATGATTTCTTAATAAAGCTTATTATCTGTGCCATTGGATTTGGGCTAGTAATGTGTTTTTACAGTATAGTGTAACCTAATATCGGGGTCGACTTGGTTAAATTGGCACCAATTCTTCTCAATAGCTGGATGCAAATCATGACTATCTCTAAAAGTTACCAATGAGTTTGAGGCTGGTCTTAATGTTAGCTTTTCTTATATCTGAGTGCTGCACAGATAGTTGAATAATCAAACGGATGGTTGCATCCTTTTCAAATGTTTTGTATGTTCTTAGTCAGGGTCAGATCAAGTGAAGATCATCCTCATAAAAAAAAGAATGAAAGGTGATGCTGGTGGTAGGGAAAGAGCAAAGAGGATAGGTGTGTGTGCATGTGCATGTGTATGTGCGTGTGTGTGTGCGTGCGTTCGTGTGTGTAGTGGGGGAGGGATAAGGCCGGGAAATAAAGGTGGGAGGAAAGAAAGGGGCAGAGAGGGAAAAATACAATCAATTGTAATAGACAATTTTGGATATAATATTTTCTGTGTTGCAGCTTTATCTTGTGTTCATATGTATTAATTTATATCTATTATAGTTTGTTGTGACATTGAAAGATCTGAAGTCCCATGAACGTCTTCTTGTGTGAAGGACACTTTGCTCTGCATTTAAACAGTGTGGAAATCCAGCTGTTAAATTGAGATTACGTTCTCCAGAGAAAAGAACAAATCTTCTTTAAATGAAGAAGAAAAATTAGATGAAGTTTCATAAACTGATGTTTGATTAACAAAAGAAAGGAGCATTAACTACAGCAAATATGACATAAGTAAATATCATCTACAGTACCTGAATTTGAGATAGATATGCAAATTTTAATTAGTTTTATTGATAAATATAATCCGCCTAATTCACATATTTTACAAAACATATTTTAATGGCTGAGAAAAAAATACAACTGATTTAACATTTAAGTTACAACAGAATTGAAGATACAAATATTATTTTAGATTCCAAATTTGGATGTACAAGTTAACAGCGTACATATGCTTTGGCCGCCGGTGAGTTGGGGCAGGGAGAGCCGAATAACGGCTCTCCCTCCTGCCACTTAACTCCCCTGCGGTATTAAATACTATTCCCCCGCCGAGATGGTGCAACTCGGAGGAAGGTGTAATTTGGGGTCCGGCGAATGACTCTTACATGCAACTCACAGCATATCATTTGTTATGGGGCGCCTAGTTTCAGCACCCTGCACGGAGCACCAAAACAACCTGCTTTGGGTTAACATGGAACACAGAATCTTCACCCATCCTCATCCATTCCTGTTTATTTTAAATCACCCCAGCTTATTCTTGGGGATGTGGATAGATCGAAAATAAATGAGGTGCACTGGGGATAGGTGGAGATTCTGCTCCTGCACACATCTCTAGCTTTATGATGACAAAAAAAATTCCATCTCTCCATTAGGTGAGAACTCTTTTTGGATGGTTGTTAAAGCAAGCCAAATGAGTATATTATAAAATATAATTGTGAAATGCAATGAATTGCACTTAAATATGCATTTACCCGAGAAGCCCAGTCATTTGTAAGTAAAGTAAAAAGTCTATTTATAATTCCCCAGTACTTTACGGTTTCGTTATTCGGACTGAATATGGGTTTATTTTACCTCACATCACTACATTCACATCACCAGTAAGGCCTCGATTCATAAAAGTGCTGTCGGGAAGGTAACGTCGAGCGGGGAAACACCGCTGTCGGTATTTCCGCCTTCAGGGTGGTAATTCATAAAAATTTTGCTACTTGTGACAGGCGTGCGGAGATATTCCGCTGTAGGCAGGCGTTAGGCTGTCGGGAGACATGCGGAAACAGGAGAAGCAGGCGGAATCCCTCCGTGCGGTGTTCTCTCTGCAGCTGCTTGGGAGGTCTGTCCCATTCACTGCACTGTATTCCGCACGCTTCTCGCCACATCAGAGGTAGCGGTAATACCCGTCCGCATACCGATACCTCTAATCTTTATGAATTGACATTTGTTACTTTTGCTATGATAATCACCGCGCAAGGCGGTGATTGATCACTCTGCTCGCGAATGTCGGCTTTTCATGCGGAAAAAGCCTTTATGAATACATATTTTGCTGTGTGGTCGGTAAAGTGAGCGGTTTTCTGCATTTACGAATGCGGGAATGCTTTATGAATCGAGGCCTAAATCAAGCCCAGTGTGTGGGCGGTGTCTTAAGCTTAATCCATAACAATTTAATTGAGGGAGAACATCTCCTCAAGCCACTCTGAAAGTGAATCTCTAGCCCCACTGAGACCCCATACTGAGCGGTGTAATGAGCAAGCATCTTTGAGCAAGAATGTGTTACCCTTGTAATGTTTTACTTACACAAAACAGATTATGTTATATCCACAAGAATAACGTGTGTGTGTGTGTGTGTGTGTGTGTGTGTGTGTGTGTGTGTGTGTGTGTGTGTATATATATATATATATATATATATATATATATATATATATATATATATATATATATATTAATATACTGTACATATAGACTAGTTACATGCAAAAAGTTAAATGAGTATTGTAGTCATAATTATTTATTTTACATTTGTATTTCTTTTCTTTTCCTGCAGTGTACTTTTGAGTGTGCATGTTTTTAATTCATGTTTGAAATCTATGACTGGTTATAAGGAATGTGTCTCTACATCTGACTTCGTCAGTAAATAAGTTCCCGAAGCAGCATTATGCGAAACTAGTTGAGCTGTTGTATGTTGTCTGGCCCCCAGCGGACCGCCCCTTGCTCGGTAAGCAGCTTACTTGAACCACTTGTGACCATGTGACATTCTTATTCATCTACTTCAACTTTCTGCATCTTTATCTTCTACCTACCTTGCTATTCAATCATTCACATCTAGATCTTACTTTTACTCCTAACCTATCACATCACTCAGTATTTTTACTTAGATCTTGGTAGTTTGTTCCTGTACCTGCATCATACTTTAGCACGCAGCACTCTTAAGGTGCGTACACACTCACTACCATAGAGAACGACGGGTCCGTCAGACCCTCCCGCTGGGCGTTCTCCCGACAGTAGTGCATGTGTACAGTTTGTCTGCAGACTGATAAGGCTGTTTCTGAATGATCTATGCAGCAAATCGTTCAGAAACAGCCTTATCAGTCTTTCTGACAGACCGTACTCACGCACTACTGTCGAGAGAACGCCCGCCCAGTGGGAGGGTGTGACGGACCCGTCGTTCTCTATAGTAGTGCGTGTGTACGCACCTTTAGATGTGATTATTTACACATCCATACTATACACTGTTTGATTTCCCTTTCACTCTTATCTACCTCAATTCACTATCTACCTCATAGCACTTGCACTTTCACACGGGCTCTGTTTAAAGGGACTCCGAGCAGTGCAGAAACGATGGAAAGATGCATATCATTTTAAAGCTCTTTTTCTCCTCTTTCCAATGATATATAAACCACCGCCCTACACCTTCTAGTGTTTGCTTTTTTCGCGATCAAAATTGCCGCAGCCGCGACTTCGATGATATCCATCTTTCCATAGTTATATTGTATTACACAGGGCGACTTTTTCTCAAAGTCAGCAGCTCCATTCAGCAGAAAAAGTCGCCCTGTGTAATACAAGATAACTATGGGAAGATGGATATCATTTTAAAGCTCTCTTTCTCCACTTTCTGACGACCCCTAAATCGTCGCCCTACGCCTTTTAGTTTTCTCTATTTTCGCGATCGAAGTCGCGGCCTCGGCAATTTCAATCGCAAAAATTAAAAGGCGTAGGGTGGTGGTTCATATCATTGGAAAGAGGAGAAAGAGAGCTTTAAAATGATATGCATCTTTCCATAGTTTCTGCACTGCTCGGAGTCCCTTTAACCCGCATATTTTTTTATTCTTTTATACTATTTTTAATAATTGTCTATCTTGTACAGTTTATTATTGATTGCACAGTTTACAGTTTACCTAATTTATTGCACTTTTGTGATACTGTTTTTGTTTAGGTTATATGTCCTCTGACACATACACTGTCCATTTGCCTATACTGGACAGGTATTTACCTGGACAGTGTGTCAGATTAGAACTTTATATTGATGCTATCTGTACTGCACTCTATTTGTTTTTATGGTCCTTGAGATTTATCTATATATGACTTTTTTGTCCTCCTTAGTGTTTTTTAGTATATTGGGTCATATACACTGTCTGGTCCTATTAGCCATATGCCAATATGGACATAATATATAGATTTACACAGACAGTATGAACCAATTAATTCTCATTTAGTTTTTATATCTGGCACCCACTCTGCCCTTATTGCCATACATTACCGATTATTTATATCGGGGCAATATTTTGCTTGGGCAAGGTATCAGATTTCATCTGGAGAATTTGTCAATATTGTTTACCTTGGAGGCCCTTGCTATTATGTACATGAGTTGATATCTATATATGCTGACCAGGGAGTGGCATGATGGACATACCTTGTTTTTAATTGTTTTTAATTTTGTTCCGTCAATAAAACTGTTCAATAAAATATTGTTACTCTGAGCATTGGTTCGGGAGTTACGTGTGTAGATTACAGTATATTTACATTTATATACAGTGGGAAGCTCTTTTCTCTGTTTTTCAATAGTTTGTATATTAGAGTAGAAAGACTCACTTTATTCCCACTAGGTACCTCCTAGAATACCCTACATAGGGGGTCCCGTTTTCATGCTCGACTTTGTTTGGTTTATAATCTTGGTTATAAGTAATGTGTCTCTGCATCTGACTTTCTCAGTAAGGCCTGGTGCACACCGAGCAGTTTTTGTAGCGTTTTCCAAACCACTTCCGCCTGTGAAAACGCTTGGCTAATGTATTTCAATGGGATAGTGCACACCAGCGGTTTGAGGTTTTTAGCAAACAGCAAACGTGGGTCCTGCAGCACTTTTGCGGTTTGCAGAAGCGTTTCTGCCTCAATGTAAAGTATAGCAAAAGCTCAAACCTCTCTGGAAAACGGTAGATCAGAGCGGTTTTTCAGGCGTTTTTGTTACAGAAGCTGTTCGGTAACAGCTTTTACTGTAACAATATTTGTAATCTGCTACACAAAAACGCTCCAAAAAACGCTAGGCATGTTTAGAAAATGTCTCTAAACATGCCTAGAATCGCTCTGAAATCTGCTCCAAAAACCTCTAGCGTTTTGAGGATCTGCTAGCGGTTTTGGTGTGCACTGGGTCTAAATAAGTTCCCCTGAAATTAATGGTTGCTATGAACAACAACCACTTTGCATATAGGGTTCTGTGTTATGCAGTTTGTATCTCGTTAAAAAAAAAACTTTATTAGGCTAGCTGAATGTCTGGTGGAGCGTATTGGATGGTCTTTAGGTGAAGGGTACCATGCTTGCAAGTCATGGAATAATAATATGCTTGCAACTTTTATGCTGTTTTTACACTTGCTTTATTTGACAGGCTTTGGTTACAGGTTCGCCGCTTGATTGGCCAGAACAACTGTTTGCTTTCTGTCCATTAGCCAGTTTCGTATCCATGCATATGGATTCTTCATCATTAATTTTGCACTGGACTGTTTGGGGATTCTGGGGAACAGTATCCAAGGCCTTAGCACATCTACAACATTCCCAATATTCACATAAGCATTCAAGCTCATACAAGCTGAGCATGTTAGTTTAACGAGATCTGTCCTTAGTAAACCCATGTTAATGCTGAGACATTAGATTACTCTGAGCTATGAAGTATCGTATAGAACCTCTTAAGAACCCCTCAAATAGCTCGCACACAACTGATGTTACATTTACAGGTATATAATTTCCCTTATATGATTTTTCAACGTTTTTAAATAATGGTAAAATGTGAGCTGTTTTTGATGTACTTTTAACATTTATTTGGATTTGATTTTCAATCCCTAGCAATTTAAATTTACAGCTTCAATCTTTGCCATTTAGTTATTTCACTGTTTAAGAAACTGACATGTTGCACAGCATTGCAGCAGCACTGATTGCATCAGATAGGTGTAGCAAAAAAAAGTGGAAGTTTATTTATTTCAGTGTTTAACCACTTGAGGACCACAGTGTTAAATCCCCCTAAAGACCAGGCCATTTTTTAACAAATAGGCCACTGCAGCGGTCGGCAAGTAGTTAAGACACTAACTGCTTGTACAGCATTGCGCCAGCAGTGATCACACGAGACAGATATTGAAAAAAATGTTGTATATTCATTTACTTCACTGTACTACCAGCTAAGCTCCACCCCACTGCAATACGCTACACACTACACTACATTAACCCCTGCTGTACCACCAGTTAATCTACACTACACTAAACCTTCCTGCTCCACCAGCTAAGCTACACTACACTACCCCTTCAAGCTCTCACCTGATCCTGTTGCTTTGATCTTCTCCCCCTTGCTCCGGTCCTGCCAATGTACATGTGCTCCTCTTCTCCTCCTGCAGCTGTTGATATACACTATGGCTACCTGTCGCTATACAGCTCCAGTCCTCAATACAACCTGATCAACTCCTTACTTCCCGTGCATGTATCTATCTCACAGTAATAAAGCTGCAAATTTGGGGTTTGTGTGACAGGTCTACTTTAAAACCACTTAGGGACCATGCTATTGGAAATCTACATATTTGTTGATTTTAGTTTATGCCATGATGTAGGCTTTCAAAGCAGCCATCCCACTGTCCCTGCACCCTTGCCCCCACCATAACAGCAGGGATGCAGGCACAGCAGTGCCACTGCTATGGAACTCTACATCCTGTCCTAAACTAACATCCAGAAACACAAAGCAGACGTCCAGCAGTGTGGTCCCGGCCCCGAAAAGGTTACGTCCCAATCTTATGATCCAGAGATCTGGAGTTATAAATAGAATACATGCCAATGCTATACTGTCAATCCCATTTCTATCATTTCAACAATGGGAAGGGGCGGGACAGAAAGTGGACAGTTTAATGTACTCAGAATTCAGTTTAATAAGTCAAGGTGTATGCTGCTGCTTAACATATCTCATTTATCCTGATAAAACATATTGCAAGCATTATGGATTCCATGACTAGATAATTCATTTTTACATGAAATCTCCATGTTTCCCAAAGCACCGTATTCCTTGGAGCTTCCAGGCATTAGCGTTCAGTGTCACTGTGAAGGGGGTCTCTTATTTAATCAGGCTGAGCTGCCAAGTCTCTCCTCTGGCTACTAGTCATGACGGATCATTTATTTCTTTATCAGAATACAGATGTATTTTTTTCCCCACTCTGCCATTTTCAGCTCTGCAGATTGTCAATTTGTAAAGCAGATTGCTCTCATGAAAATATATATGACTTGCTGCCTATCACATACTTTCCTCCTTCTGCACTTTTCTGCATGTTTAAATGACTGGGAATGATTAGCAATTTGGTACTGCACATCCATTTCAGTCTGAAAATTTTATAGGTACATTTTTCACAGGAAGTAACTCTCCTATTTGTCATACTCAGCTCAACATGCTGTATGTAAATACAGTTTCATGACACAGATGATTCTCACTCCAGATTTAAATAAAGAAAAATATAGCTGTTTTTCTGAGCTATGAAAATGCTGGATACGTTTGAGTGAATTTGGTTTTCAGTATTTCCTCTAAGACTTATCATTATTCTGTTTACTCCTCAGGTAAACAATTAGGTTTTATAAGATGCAACGTAATTACGGCTTAAACAACTATGGCGGATTTATTAATACTGGTATATTGATAATATTTAACAAAGTGATATAATCCTTCACCATTCTGGATCCTTGATCTGCTGCATCGGTTTTGCTTTAGTGAAGCTCTCATCACTGATCATATAGTTTTGTGAAACTAGGTTGCTGTACTAGCAGTGTGCCTATTAATGGTGTGGAGATGGAAAAGCACTAGGGAATACATTAAGCATTTGAATTCAGTAGTTAGCTACACTAGAAAAAGCAAGTGAAATTCTGGGAAGTGTAATAAGGCGAGATAAACATGGTATGAGAGTATAATATAGTTACTTTGTAAAAGCACTAGTAAAGCAATATGTTGAAAAGAGTAGAGTACTGGATATTTAAAGAGAATCGAGAATCGAAGGTGAGAGAAGAAGCTAAGATAACACATACATACCAAAGAGGTAAGCCTCTGGATCTTATATAGACTTCCCACGGCATCCTCTCTGCTGCTTTCCAGGACTCTGTGGAACATCTGGGCTGCTATTCTCTACTGGCATGAACGTGGCTGTGTTGCACCAGCAGCTCTAGCTTACTGCACAGTTACGGTCGTATTCGAGCAAGCACAGTATGGCCTTGGGACCTATAGTATTGCATTATTGGTACTAGGACATTTAAATGCATCTGCAGTAAAAAGTTAAAGAGTATTCAGAGGTGTACTACTGAAAGAGGACCCATCGTGACTCGTAGCAGAACCTTCAAAAACTATTTTTTTTTTCAATTCCGGAAAACACATTTTTACATTAATTATCCTGGGTTCAGCTTCAAAAACCTTTCCTGTAACTATATATATTGCTGTAGCTTGGCATGTAATCCCACCATCCCAGTGATATTTAGCCTAGGCTAGGATGTCATGCCGCTTTCTGCCCTAAAGCACCGCAGGAGATCAACTGATGTTTTTGCTCCCTTCTTAGAGGAGAAATAATAAAAAAAAAACATCCCACAGTAATGCACATTGTCAGCAGTAAAGATTTCCATTTAATAATGTTAATCAGGGTGAGATAAGATGGGAAAACATTGACTAAATATTTAGAAAATTTTAATATTATAAAAAATAAGCAATTTATTTCATTACATTATATCAAGTAAGGATTTTCCTTAAGTCCGCAAAAATATATCTGTAGTAACCAACTCACGCTCATACTTCTTTAGAACTGTACATTGATAGGTGCATGGCCAGATGGGATAATCCATATGCAAAACATGGTCACATGGGCAGCATGTACAGATTGTTCAGAAGACAACCCTGTTTAATCTATTGGTGAGGAAAGTAAATGTTCAGTAGCCACTAGTGCAGGCCCATAATCAGGGAGAGCAGTCCCTGTAGCTGCAGAGCAACCCAACTACTAACCTCATCTTTCTCTGATACTCCAGTTCATGTGTTTTGGGGGCTACACTTGTAATGGGTGAGAAGATCCTGATGGCCACACTTGTTTTATGACCCTTGTAAGATGGGCCCCCCAGTCTGTGTGGGTTACCAAGAAGAGGCAAAGGAAGGGATGTGAACATTAAGTTTTGCTGGGGGCCCCCGTAATTTCTAGTTATGCCCCTACACTAGTGACCTCTTTGTCAAACATTATGACACCCAGAAAACCAGCATTCTAAGTGGCTCCCAAATGTTGTCTCTTTTTATTTCTTGATTAAATAGCTTCTTCTCAGGAATCTACAATGCGTGAGCTTTAGATTTACTTTAACTACTTTCGCTACTACGAAACTACTACTAACTACTTTAGCTTCTACGTCCAGGAGGCCATGTGCGCTCCCGTGCGCTCCCACGGCCAATTGCGCGCATGCACATGTGCTCCTGGCCAGAGGTTCGTTAGCCAGGGAATCAGTTAATCGGGCCATGGTGCCTGATCACTGATTCCTCTCCCCCGCAGAAAAAGCAACAGCTTCTCTCGGAAGCCTAGCTTATTCTGCCTCCTATGTCCCCCCCCCCCCCCCCACGTCCCTCTAAGCGTATATGTTACACTTAGAGTGGCGTCATTGTAAACAAACTCATGGCTGCCATCTTGTGGCCAAAAACTACATCTGAATGTAAAAAATAATAAAAATAAAAAAAAAATGCTATTTCCATCCCACCCTCCCAAAAATTCCCACATAAAATGTTTAATAAAAAAAACAAAAAACATTCCAATAATACAACACATAAATATTTACCTAAGGGTCTAAACTTTTTAAATATCTATGTAAAGATGAACAATTTTTTTTTATTATTATAAGCTTGTAAATAGTGATGGATGCAAAACGGAAAAAATGCACTTTTATTTCCAAATAAAATATTGTCGCCATACATTGTGATATGGACATAATTTAAACGATTTAATAACCAGGACAAATGGGCAAATACAATACGTGGGTTTTAATTATAGAGGCATGTATTATTTTAAAACTATGACCAAAAACTGAGAAATAATGCATTTTTTCAGTTTTTTTTCTTATTCTACCTGTTAAAATGCATTTACAGTACAGTGGCTCTCAGCAAAATGTACCCCCCGCAGAAAGCCTAATTGGTGGGGAAAAAACAAGATATAGATCAGTTCATTGTGATAAGTAGTGATAAAGTTATAGGCTAATGAATGGGAGGTGAACATTGCTCAGATGCATAAAGTGAAAACGACTGAGGGCTGAAGTAGTTAGGATAAAACTGGAAAAAAAAATTGGATTGGAAAATTAGTTTTATTTTATTTTGGAAAAAGACTTAAGAGGAACTACAGTGAATGTAACTTAAATAAAACAATTCCTTATTTTCTTCAATTTTACTTCAAAAATTATTTAGTCTATGTATGCCAATTGTAAAACCTTTAGACACCTCTATTTGCATTCTTAAATGTATCACACATGGAGGCATATTTACTGCTGGCAAGGTGCACCAATAAAATGTTTATTTGTTAAGTGAGCAGGAACAACATCCCTGGGACTCGGCTCTGGGACAGACGGCTTTGTGATATAAAAGCCTAGGCAAAGCATCAATGGAAGGGCATGGTTATATTCCCATGTACAGCAATATATAGATATAGAAAGTGCTTCTGATGTTGAAACCATAAAATTAATGTAAAAATGGGTATTCTGAAACACATCTTACATTCTACCATATGTTACTATGATTCCTCTTTTTAGGTAATTTAATGAAAGGACATCTACATCTACAAGTATTTTTGGGGGGATATCCTAATTTTTTTCATATCATTAATTTCCTGTATGAGTGTCCTGTCTTCTAGTGCCTGACATTTCTGCCCTAGAAATAGCGTGTTTCACCTCTGAATTGTATCCTTTGTTTAAGCAACTTAAGCTTCTAATTATTTTATGTGCCTGTTATACTGTATGTCCTTAGTGCTTACAGAAACCAGGAGACAACTATACAGACATTTTCAGAACACTACTATGTTCAAGTAGCAGCGATTTTGGGGGCATGTTTTGGCATCTCTTTAACCTCATATAGCAGAAGCAGAAACTAAAAAAGAAATTGTGAAACTGTTTATATATAATATGATTCAATTGTCAAAGGTGAATATATACAGATATCATATTGACCTTTTCTCCCAAGGACAGTATGTAGGGCAAAGGGATGTCAGCTGCACATGATGGAAAAAATGTTAAAATGAAAATAGGAAAATGCTCCTTAGGGTTGGATACTTTAGAGTTGCAGAATGCCCTAAAACAGAAAGTAGCAATAAGAATATCAGTAGGAACAAACAAGAACACCTCTGGCAGTCTAGCAAGAATTTCTTTGAGCTTCGAGTGGTTCTGCAAATTTTCACAGTATTGTGAATGGCATTGAAGTCAGTAGTGATGAATTTAGCAGTTTACAGCAAAGCCTCCATACATGCCATAATCACCACATTGCTCGGTATGTTAAGGAGAGTAGTGGGAACAAGTGGGAGGCGGGAGGGGGGGGGGGGATTCAAAAATACCTTCTAGTTTTTGAGAAAATTGATTTTAAACTTATAGTTAACATGGATGCAAACTTTTAAGACATGTTGCAAAAACTCTATACCAGGTTGCGCAATTATAACATTTTTATACTTACCTTTTTAAATGTGTGAACCAAACCTGATATGATTATTTTTCCTCAAGATAAGTTCATCTAACTCCATCTGTATTCTGACTATGAGCCATTTTTGCTCCCTGGTCAGATTGGCTCCGTAGTTTACATCCAGCTCTTGTTTAACCTTCAGTACCCACCATACCAGAACATGTCTTTGTTATTCAGGCTTTTGTACACTACCAGCACTCCTTCTGGCCCCCTATCCTAGTCAGATTTGTTTTGCACCAAACTGTAATATCATGAATTCCTGACAACATAAAAAACTGCCCTGTTACTTTAAGAAGCATCCCCTTAAATCAGGGGTCTCAAACTTAATTTACCTGGGGGGCCGCAGGAGGCAAAGTCAGGATGAGGCTGGGCCGCATAAGGAATTTCACAATCGCGGCGCATCGCCGCCTCTGCCCGCCCCTCTCACTCTTCCTTCACAGAGAGGGGCGGGGAGAGGCGGCGATCCGTGCGGCGATTGACGTCAGGAGGGGCAGAGCTGAAGCTGAAAGCTCTGCCCCTTCCAGGAAATGCTGGCGGATTGCCCCCCGGGCAATTTGGGGGCTCTGCAGCCCTCGTTTAGCGGCGGGGATGCGGCGGATTACTTGGGAGCACTGAAGCGAACTATAAGGAAGCTTTTGCCGGCGAGGGTCACAAAATATTGTATCGAGGGCCGCAAATGGCCCGCGGGCCGTGAGTTTGAGACCCCTGCCTTAAATGAACCTATTTTTGGTTATAATAAGCACAGCCACAGTGACTTCAGAGACTTCACTGAGATTGTATTAAAAATAGAAAAGAGTTCTCTCTTTATCACATTTTTTTTTCTTTTGAATACATATACATTTATATGTATAAATATACATACGCATGCATTATGCAATAGTGTGTATGTATAATAGAATGTTGTAAAAAAAAAAGCTAAGAATTATTGAAAAGGTCAAATGGGTTGATGTAGACTTCAGAGAATTTTGGACACTTCCTGCTTGGTTTAGCTGAGATTTGAGAATATGAATGGGGATTTTGAGTGTCAGAAATAGTATTTAGATTTTTTTTTTTCATCTTAACTGGTTCCGGAAGACGGTGATTGAAATCTATGTCCTGTTTGTGTCTGCTTATTCCTGCCAGTGCGTAGATTTCAATCACCGTCGCTGCACCATCCGCTCTCACCATTCTCTCTGCTGTTCACATCGCAGCACCCACTCACTCTGCTGTCACACTGACAGCAGAACTTCAATATATTGGCTCCTGACCACGTGATCGCTGTGAGCCAATCACAGCTCTTAAAAGGGCATGGACTGTTCTGGCCTTAACCACTTCCCAACCGCCTAACGCACAGGGGCGGCCAGGAAGTGTAGCCCGCAAGGACCAGCTCACCCACAGAGGCGGCGGTCCTTGTAAGGGCATGGGCGGAGCGATCGCGTCATCCGTGACGCGATCCTCCGCCGGCGCCTGTCTCCGTACACCCGCCGCAACATCCCGCCGGCTATACGGAAGCGCCGGCGGGATGTTAACCCGACGATCGCCGCATACAAAGTGTATAATACACTTTGTAATGTTTACAAAGTGTATTATACAGGTTGCCTCCTGCCCTGGTGGTCCCAGTGTCCGAGGGACCACCAGGGCAGGCTGCAGCCACCCTATGTCGCACCCAAGCACACTGATTTCTCCCCCCCCGCCCCAGATCGCCCACAGCACCCCTCAGACCTCCCCCCCTGCCCACCCCCCAGACCCCTGTTTGCACCAAATCACCCCCCTAATCACCCATCAATCACTCCCTGTCACTATCTGTCAACGCTATTTTTTTTTCATCCCCCCCTGCCCACTGCCCCCTCCTGTAACCCCCCCACCCCTCAGATTCTCCCCAGACCACCCCCCCCAGACCACCCCCCTGTGTACTGTATGCATCTATCCCCCCTAATCACCTGTCAATCACCTGTCAATCACCCGTCAATCACCCCCTGTCACTGCCACCCATCAATCAGCCCCTAACCTGCCCCTTGCGGGCAATCTGATCACCCACCCACACCAATAGATCGCCCGCAGATCCGACATCAGATCACCACCCAAGCGCAGTGTTTACATCCATTTTCTCCTCTAAACACCCACTAATTACCCATCAATCACCCCCTATCACCACCTGTCACTGTTACCCATCAGATCAGACCCTAATCTGCCCCTTGCGGGCACCCAATCACCCACCTACACGCTCAGATTGCCCTCAGACCCCCCCCTTATTAATTCGCCAGGGCATTATTTACATCTGTCCTTCCCTGTAATAACCCACTGATCACCTGTCAATCACTCATCAATCACCCCCTGTCACTGCCACCCATCAATCACCCCCTGTCACTGCCACCCATCAATCAGCCCCTAACCTGCCCCTTGCGGGCAATCTGATCACCCACCCACACCAATAGATCGCCCGCAGATCCGACATCAGATCACCACCCAAGCGCAGTGTTTACATCTATTCTCTCCTCTAAACACCCACTAATTACCCATCAATCACCCCCTATCACCACCTGCCACTTTTACCCATCAGATCAGGCCCTAATCTGCCCCTTGCGGGCACCCAATCACCCGCCTACACGCTCAGATTGCCCTCAGACCCCCCCCCCCCCTATCAATTCGCCAGGGCATTATTTACATCTGTCCTTCCCTGTAAAAACCCACTGATCACCTGTCAATCACCTGTCAATCACCCCCTGTCACTGCCACCCATCAATCACCCCCTGTCACTGCCACCCATCAATCAGCCCCTAACCTGCCCCTTGCGGGCAATCTGATCACCCACCCACACCAATAGATCGCCCGCAGATCCGACATCAGATCACCTCCCAAGTGCAGTGTTTACATCTGTTCTCTCCTCCAAACACCCACTAATTACCCATCAATCACCCCCTGTCACTGCTACCCATCAGATTAGACCCCTATCTGCCCCTAGGGCACTCAATCACCCGCCCATACCCTCAGAACGCCCTCAGACCCCAGCCCTGATCACCTCGCCAGTGCATTGCTTGCATCTATTCCCCCCTCTAATCACACCTTGCGACACCCATCAATAACCCCCTGTCACACCCTAGCACACCTACCCATCAGATCAGGCCCTAATTTGCCCCGTGTGGGCTCCTGATCACTCGGCCAAACCCTCAGATACCCCTCAGACCCCCTTCTGATCACCTCCCCAGTGCATTGATTGCATCTGTTTTCCCCTCTAACCACCCCCTGAGACACCCATCAATCACCTCCTGTCACCCCCTAGCACTCCTATCCATCAGATCAGGCCCAATACAACCTGTCATCTAAAAGGCCACCCTGCTTATGACCGATTCCACAAAATTTGCCCCCTCATAGACCACCTGTCATCAACATTTTCACATGCTTATACCCCTGAACAGTCATTTTGAGACATTTGGTTTCCAGACTACTCACGGTTTTGGGCCCGTAAAATGCCAGGGCGGTATAGGAACCCCACAAGTGACCCCATTTTAGAAAAAAAGACACCCCAAGGTATTCTGTTAAGTGTATGACGAGTTCATAGAAGATTTTATTTTTTGCCCAAACTTAGCGGAAATTGATTTTTATTGTTCTTTTTCACAAAGTGTCATTTTTCACTAACTTGTGACAAAAAATAAAATCTTCTATGAACTCGCCATACTCCTAATGGAATACCTTGGGGTGTATTCTTTCTAAAATGGGTTCACTTGTGGGGTTCCTATACTGCCCTGGCATTTTAGGGGCCCTAAACCGTGAGGAGTAGTCTACAAAACAAATGCCTCAAAATGACCTGTGAATAGGACGTTGGGCCTCTTAGCGCACCTGGGCTGCAAAAAAGTGCCACACATGTGGTATCGCCGTACTCAGGAGAAGTAGTATAATGTGTTTTGGGGTGTATTTTTACACATACCCATGCTGGGTGGGAGAAATCTCTCTGTAAATGGACAATTGTGTGTAAAAAAAATCAAAAGATTGTCATTTACAGAGATATTTCTCCCACCCAGCATGGGTATGTGTAAAAATACACCACAAAACACATTATACTACTTCTCCTGAGTACGGCGGTACCACATGTGTGGCACTTTTTTACACCCTAAGTGCGCTAAGGGGCCCAAAGTCCAATGAGTACCTTTAGGATTTCACAGGTCATTTTGCGACATTGTTGGTTTCAAGACTACTCCTCACGGTTTAGGGCCCCTAAAATGCCAGGGCAGTATAGGAACCCCACAAATGACCCCATTCTAGAAAGAAGACACCCCAAGGTATTCCGTTAGGAGTATGGTGAGTTCATAGAAGATTTTATTTTTTGTCACAAGTTAGCGGAAAATGACACTTTGTGAAAAAAAGCCAATTAAAATCAATTTCCGCTAACTTGTGACAAAAATAAAATCTTCTATGAATTCACCATACTCCTAACAGAATTTCTTGGGGTGTCTTCTTTCTAAAATGGGGTCATTAGTGGGGTTCCTATACTGCCCTGGCATTTTAGGGGCCCTAAACCGTGAGGAGTAGTCTTGAAACAAAAATGACCTGTGAAATCCTAAATGTACTCAATGGGCTTAGGTAAGCAGTAACAACAATTATAACTTTATTTTCAAAATTGATCCACAGTTAATTCTCACAGTTCAGCCTTCACAAGTCATCTGAAAAACTAGATTTTAATGAGCAAATATAAATTAGTTGAACTGAATTATAAAGTAAAAGTGAGCAATGGTGAGAACCTCGATTGAGTTTGTTGTCATCTCACTTTTCTGTGCCAGTGGCAGGGGTATCAGTGAATACCAACAGCAATACATATCTTTATAAGGGAAATCAGTATGGTGTCAAAGCTTTTATTGTTTTCTTCAGCCCCGTTGGTAGGATTTGCACTACTACCCACCCCGTGGCAGAATCACTAATAGCAGAAATTGAGAATTATGTCCTCAACCAGGACATAGCAATGCGTGTTCTGAGCCCCCCTAAACACACACACACACACTTACACACTAAAGCTAAATACTCATCTCCCGAGGCAGGATGACAGATCCCAGCAATGTCCCACAACAACAAGCGTTCCCCGATCCTTCTTCCTTCCTAAATGTGATAGTGCAAGCAAGAGTATAAGGGTTTGCGGTACTGTGTGTAGGAGCCATCGGGATCTTAAAGATCCAATCCGCCATGACGGTCATTGCAGCTGCAGGTCTCCAATCATCATTCACGTAATTGTGCACCTGTACCCAGGTTGCGAGATTGCAGAAATGATCGCTCGTCACTTTAAAAATTGCTACTCGTCGAAAAATTGCATAGTGGGAACAGGTCTTAACCTAATTACTAATGCATTCAAAGTTAAATGTTTATTTTGGTTCTGAAAATGTTATCAATTTAGTACACAGCCCTAACTAGCATTGCATGATCCTATATTTCCAGGGAAAAAGTTAACACCAATCTATATCTTCTTCCTCTAGCTCTTAACCTGAAAAAGTCAGCTATTTACATTTTATCCCAGATAGAGTAGAGCTAATAAATCACTGGAATTTGGCTGTTCAGATAATTGCAATGTGACTTGAAGGCATAAGCTGCAGTAGAGGAAGAAGTTTACGGAAGGTTATAGAGGAAAGTGAAAACAATGACAAAGAAAAATGAGTTATATTTTCATGTAAAGATGAGTATTTGTAGCACAAAAATAACGTTACCTTTTTCAGACAAAGCAGAGCTTATTTCCATAATGACAGGCTTTGGTTAAATTCACGGCACTGTGTGTACCCAACCAAGGAAAACCAGTTACTGACCAGATAGTGATGTAGGTACACACAGGTTAGAATATATTACAGAAGGTCACTTTACATTAATTAAAACATAGATCATAGTTACACTATATGCTAGATTCAGGAAAAAAAGACCATAAAACGCATATAGTTTGCTAGGAGAAAAGCATAATATAAATGTTATTTGTCTTGTCAGAAATACATTGATTTTCCCATTCGATTCTCTGCAAATGAGATCATTGTGATCAAATCTGCCTGGAATCGATGCCACCAAAACATCTGATTGCTTTCTGACCTAAAATCAATCAGAAGCAATTATTAGACCAGATAAAGGAATTTGGTTGATTGAAGGCAGAGCAGGAGAAGCAGTCTATCAAGAATACAAAATAAATGCCGGCGGCGTTATCTACAATTCCTCCTCCAGGTCCAAGTGGCTGGTGGGAAATTATGTAATTCGGCTTCCAACTATTGCTGCCGGCCGAATTACAGTGTTTTAAAAGTAACTTCAACTCCGTCTTCTGATGGCGCCGAAGTTACTCACTGTGAACTATAGCGGAAATTCCTATTACGGTCTATGGTGGCACAGGCTGCGCCGAAATCTCCTGCGCTGGATTCCTTGTGTTCATCTATCAATGGCCCATAGTGGTGCACTGTGGCTCGTTTGATTTATTTCCATCAGGAATCCTGCTGGAAACTATTGCAAATCATGCTGCAGTGTGCAGATGGAATCAATATTCCAAACTGATTTTGATTAGAGTGTAATAGATTGTTTGGGGCCATTGGACAAAAATCTGTGTGCATGAGTGACTACATTCAGCTAGCTGCTTTTAGAATTGTTTTTACAATTGAAAAGTGGTAATGGAAATCTCCTGTATTTTAGTATGTGAACTGATCTATTATTACAGGCATCAGCATGTTAACCACTTGAGGACCACAGTGGTAAACCCCCCTAAAGACCAAGCTGTTTTTATCATAATTGGCCACTGCAGCTTTAAGGCCAAGCTGCAGGGCCGCACAGCACACGAGTGATTCCCCACCCCTTTTCTCCCCACCAACAGAGCTCTCTGTTGGTGGGGTTTGATCGCCCCCCCCTCCCCCCAGCCGGCCAATCACGTGATTGGGCTGTCATAGGCTTCTGCCTATGAGAGCCGATCGCTCTCTTGTCCCCCAGGGGGACAGCCGTGTGACACTGATCGCAGTGCTGTACTGTGTAAATAGATGGTGATCACGCCGTCTAACAGTCTCCCGAGCAGTTATAGCAGCTTGGAGACTGAAGATGGGGCGGAGCTCTGCCCCTCCGAGAAGGAGATGCGCGCACACCCTGCGTGCAATCTCCTTCAGTAGCCAGCTCCAGGACCTGATGCCAATTGGCGTTAGGCGGTCCTGGGGCTGCCACGACGGCAATGCCCACTGGCGTTGAGCGGTCTTAGAGTAGTTAAAGAGAAACTCTGACCAAGAATTGAACTTCATCCCAATCAGTAGCTGATACCCCCTTTCCCATGAGAAATCTTTTCCTTTTCACACACAGACCATCAGGGGGTGCTGTATGACTGATATTGTGGTGAAACCCCTCCCACAAGAAACTCTGAGGACCATGGTACTCCTGGCAGTTTCCTGTCTGTGAACCTTGCTACATTGTGGGAAATAGCTGTTTACAGCTGTTTCCAACAGCCAAAAAAGTATGCAGCAGCTACATCACCTGCCCACAGTAAAAATGTCACCATGTAATACATGGCAGAATGTAAATCAGGGATTTAAAAGATTTTACAACGGGCAAAAACGGACAAAATCATTTATACATAATTATTGTAAAAATTAAGCACTTTTTTATTACATTATTTTCACTGGAGTTCCTCTTTAACTATTTGACATTCCTGGACGTGAAACTCACGTCCAGGAAGCCATGTGCGCTTCTGCGCGTTCCCGCGGCCGATCGCGCGCGTGCACGCGCGCTCCCGGCCCGCGGTTTGTTAGCCAGCGAATCAGTGAATCGGGCAACGGTGCCCGATCACTGATTCCTCTCCCCCGCAGAAAAAGCGACAGCTTCTCTCAGAAGCCTAGCTTTTTCTGCTTCCTATTTCCCCTACGTCGCTCTAAGCGTACGTGTTACGCTTAGAGTGACGTCACTGTAAACAAACTCATGGCTGCCATCTTGTGGCCAGAAAGTAAACTACAGCTAAATGTTAAATAAAAATAAAAATACACATATTTACTAAAAAAAAAATACAATTTAAATCCCACCCTCCCAAAAATACCCACATAAAATGTTTAATTGAAAAAAAACAAAAAAACATTACAATTAAAAAAAAAAAAAACACAAATATTTACCTAAGGGTCTAAACTTTTTAAATATCTATGTAAAGATGAAATATTTCAATTTTTTTTTTATTATAAGCTTGCAAATAGTGATGAATGCAAAACGGAAAAAATGCACTGTTATTTCCAAATAAAATATTGTCGCCATACATTATGATAGGGACATAATTTAAATGGTGTAATAACCGGGACAAATTGGCATATACAATACGTGAGTTTTAAATATGGAGGCATGTTTTATTTTAAAACTATAATTGCCGAAAAGTGAGAAATAATGATTTTTTGCCGTTTTTTTCTTATTCTTCCTTTTAAAATGCATTTACAGTAAAGTGGCTCTTAGTAAAATGTACCCCCCAAAGAAAGCCTAATTGGTGGCGGAAAAAACAAGATATAGATCAGTTCATTGTGATAAGTAGTAATAAAGTTATAGGCTAATGAATGGGAGGTGAACATTGCTCAGATGCATAAAGTGAAAAACGACTGAATGCGAACTGGTTAAGCTAACAATAAAGCAAACGAGATGCCCATGTACATACGTGGAGATGTTTTTTTTTTTTTTTTTTTTTACTATTTAGTCACACCACTTCAGAGCTATAATAATTGTTAGATGTTAATTGTTCAAGTCAAATAGCTGAATGTTTATTTAAACTTCAACTCTGTTTAAGAGTCATAAATGTTTGATATTATGCCATTCATGACTAATTTGTCCCTATTGCCCATAATGTATATTTTACTGTACTCAAATGCCATTTTTGCATTTGCAATACAGAAAAGAACTGGGGTTTTATCATGTCAGATTTCTTTTGGCAGGACAAAACAGAATATCCCTATGCAATCTTACCAACCACTTAAGCTCTGTTGTTGGCAGATACAGATATGTTAATGTAAGCTGCTCTTATCATTCACTTCTACAGAGTGTATAGAAGGTCAAATTGGACACATTTTGCACATTTTTACAGGACAGAACCTAGGTATAAATTGATACGAACCTATCAAAACATACATCTATTTGGCTACTATACTTACTCAAGTTGGCACTGTATGGCAGCAGGATGGCATGATGGCTAGTACTCTCACCTTGCTGGGCCAGAACACTAAATGCATGGAATTTGTATGTTTGCACTGGCTTCCCCAGGCCGTCCTGTTTCCTCACAAAACCATATATTTGAAATAATTGGCTTTCCCTCAAAAATAGCCTCAGACTATAATAAGGACATTAAACTATCCTAGGGATTCGATTGCGTGCCCCTCTGAAGGACAGTTAGTGACAGAACTTTACACACTGTTAAGCACCAAGGAAGATGTTGGCGCTGTATACATACATTGCTGAGTTCTGATTACTGAGTGGCCTACCTGGCCTAAGTCTATACAGTTCAAAGCACACATGATAGGTACCTACATTAAAGGGTATTTAGGTATTTAAGTTAGGTATTTGTTAGGGGCAGCACGGTGGAGTAGTGGTTAGAGATATTGCTCTCGCTGGGTCCCTGGTTCAAATCCCAGCCAGGGCACAATCTGCAATGAGTTTGTATGTTCTCCCCATGTCTAAGTGGGTTTCCTCTGGGTACAACGGTTTCCTCCCACATCCCAAAAACATACAGATAAGTTACTTGGCTTCTCCCTAAAAGTGGCTCTACACTACGATACATATACTACACGATACATACATAGACATATGGCTATGGTAGGGATTAGATTGTGAGCCCCTATAAGTGACTAGACTATACATACTCAGTATAGCGCTGCAAAAGATGTTGGTGCTTTATAAATAATGCAAAAAAGGAGAGGACAGAAACCCCTTACAAAAACACCACTCAAGACAAAAATATTAATTTAGAAAAATCATAACTAGCACCATATTTAATAGATATCCGACATACCAACACAGTACAAACTGTTTAAAATCATCTAAAAACACACACAGACACACTGACATCAGTAATGACTTAGCTAGAATGTAATAATATGAGCATGTAAACCTGCAAGATATAATAATTATTAGTAATACAACCTTATCCTAGGTAATAATATATCCCGTGAGGGGTTTAGATAATGAGCCGCATCATGGATGAACCCGGGTTCAGTATGTATCTGTGCAAGAGAGCTGTGCAAAAGAGCTATAAAGTGACTGTAAATGACAAGTACAAATTGATAAATCACTCACTTAAAGACGAAAACACTTGTGAAAACATGAATAAAAAATAAATGATGTTCTCCAAAACCATGGATGAGCAAAATATATATATAAATATAAATAAATATTAAAGTGCAAACAGTCATTTACACAGTAGTACGTCTAGTGAGAAAAGTCAGGAGCAGCCCATATAGACGGTGCAATCATTGAGTGCAAAACAAAGGAGATACTTAGCCGGGTAGTACGGTCAGGGCCGGCCCGCTCATGAGGCGGGGTGAAACTTTTGCCTCAGGCGGCAAATTTCCAGAGGCGGCATCCGCCCGTCCGTTCGGGGAGCCGGCCGCCGAGCTGGAGGGGTATTGGGCCTAGCAGCGGGGAGGGGGTCGTACCCCCCCCCTCCCTCGCCTGGGTCCCCCGTCCTCCGCTCCCCTCCAGCCTTACATAGAAGCAGCCGCTATTTGTAAGAGGCACGGGCGGGGAGGACTCACCTCTTCCTCGATCCAGCGTGCGCTCCACTGACGTCACTTCCTGCAACGCTGCAGGAAGTGATGTCAGTGGAGCGCACGCTGGGAAGAGGTGAGTCCTCCCCGCCCGTGCGTCTTACAAATAGCGGCTGCTTCTTCTATGTAAGGCTGGAGGGGAGCGCAGTTCGGGGGACCCAGGCGAGGGAGGGGGGGTACGACCCCCTCCCCGCCGCTAGGCCCAATACCCCCGTCCTGCCAGCTACCCCTCCAGCTCGGCGGCCCCCCAGAGCGCCCCCCACCGGGGGGGGTGGCGGCGGAAAATTTTTTTTTGCCTTAGGCGGCAAAAAGTCTAGGGCCGGCCCTGAGTACGGTGCAGGAAATTGACTAGGTCAGATCGAGGATCCCCTCAAAATAGGTCCTACATGCTCCGTGGGCGTAACCCTGCTTTGAAAGGAGAGGAGGATAGTCGCTTTATAAATAATAATAATAGTACCCAAAAACTTAGGATACACAGTTTGCAAATAGATTATTTCACCTTTCAGGCTCCCATCTCTCAACATAAAGCTCTGAAAATGTTTAACTATAGAAGGTTTCGATTGAGGCTGTAATCAGAACATCGGCTTTTGAGAATCAGTAAATTATTGTGCTTGTTGGCATTTAGCTTTTTTTAAAATTCCTGATCAACACTGATAAATTTTAAATACTTATCTTACCTATTATATGTCCATGAACATGCATCATGCATGGAGATGTGTGCAGGTGTGAGATAGACACTTATTTTACCACAAATATTCTCTGTATCTTCACATGCCCACCATGGGGGATTTTGGCACTTAACTGGGAACAGTATGGGTGCTTTAACTGGTCTGTGGCTATTTATTTTTTTATTGTATTTATAAAGTGCCAACATATTACAGAGCACTGGACATTAGTTTAGGTTACAGACAATATTTAGGGGTGACATACAGGAATACAAGAAAAACCAGATCACGCAGCACGGTATGAGTACAAGGTAATGCTTAGTCAGTCACTTGATTGGAGCATGGAGTTTAGGCAAGTTGAGTTTACTCAAATGCATAGCATAGGTGCACAGTAATGTAGGTGCATGATCAGGTAGGACACAAAAGGAGGAGGACCCTGCCCGAAGGCTTACAATCTAGAGGGAGAGGTAGGGACACGAAAGGTAGGGGACCAGAGTTCAACTTGTGAGGGGTGTTAGGCCAGAGTGAAAAGGTGAGTGTAATGATCCGCTTGCTGGAGGCTCGGTGAGGTAACCGTTAAGCAAGCGCTCGCGTCCTCTGTTTCATGTTTGTCTGTCGGTAGTTAGTTAGGCGTGCTTGTCTCTGTTGTGCTTAACACGAGAAGACCGCGCAGTAAACACGTTCGCTGTTGCGAATGAGTGCGGTGTTCGTGTTTAGTTAGCGTTTGTTATTTTCCTTATCTTCTCATTGTATTAATTGCTGTGCCTTTGCTACTCTCATGCCCTGTCTTGCTGAAGCCTTGTGTCACCTCGGGCAATCGCCTCTCTCGCGATTGCGTTCCTATTTCGCTTCTGCTGTTGTGTGTGCACCGTCGCGGGTTGGCGACTAGATTGGGGCACATACATACATTCTGTCTCTGTGCTCATTCTCTTTCGCAATCGCTTCTCTTGCGATTGCGCTCTCACTTGGTCTCCTCTGTTGTGTGTCCACCGTTGCAGGTTGGCGGCTAGATTGGTGGACATACATACATTCCTCATCTGTGCTTATTCGGTCTTGTGTCGCTGTTAGCAATCGCCATCTCTTGCGATTGCCTTCTCACCTGGTCTTCATGGTTGTGTGTTCATCGTTGCAGGGTGGCGACTAGATTGGTGGACACACATACCCTCTGTCTCTTTGATCTCTCTCTTTCAGGGCTATCTTGCCCTGCGTTTCTTCCCTTCGTACAATTCCTGTCTGGCGTCTGTGGCAGGGCAGAGGAGCTGTTCCTCTGCACTCCACAGCTCCACCTGCCGACAGGAATTTCCCTCTACAGGTGCGTTGCACCTTTTGCTGGGTTCCCTCAAATTATACGCTTGTGGAGGATTTCCGCAGTGTCAGCACACGTCCTGTGCGCTGATCACGGAGAGAATTCCACAATCGTTACAGTATGACCAGCCAAACCGAAATTCTCAGTGTAGAGGGAATTTCCGATTTGTACGATTTGGTCGAATATGGGTCCTGTGTCTTTAAGAGGTTTAAGATACTGGACTCTGAAACCAGAGATGAGTTCATATCAGAATGTTCCAGATTCTTGGCAAATCCTGAATTTCAGGCCACCAATATTTCTACTTGGAGTGGTCAGATTGCTTACAACCTTTTCCAAGGGGATCTGTTTGTGTGGGCTGATGAGTATGCCAGACACAAGAATCTGAGACATAACCCTCGCAGGTTTCTGGCTCATGTGTTTTCTCGTAAGCTTGGAACTTGCATGCCATGTTATTTCTATGAGTTTTTTCCTGCAGTGCAAGATGCTGATCAGATTAGTTCATGCAACACCTCTTACTTATTACCATATGTTAATGAGTTGGTGCTTGCAGGCCAATCTGCTGATTCGGCTTTTCAGCCAAGAAATTCGTTGCCCATAGCAACCACAAATAAGGAGGTTATTTCTGTCAAGTCTGAAATGTGTAAAACCAGTCAGTATGAATATCAGTTCAATGTTTCTGCTGCCACTTCAGGTTTTAAACAGGTGCAAGAGAATTGCCTGAATACCCTTCTTGCATTTAAGCAGCAGACATGCAAAGTTGCTAAAAAGGGAAAAACTAAAAATCGCAAGCATCTGAATAAAACACTCCCTATTGATGTTTACAATGATGTTGCTCAGTCTTCCGGGTTTTTTACCCCAATCCAAAGCTTTTGCGGATCCTTTAATAGGCAGAATTATTTTCTATATTAAAGGAGTAAGAAAGTCTATGCATGTACCTGACCCCAACCCGTATGAGAGCTACTTAGATACCGGGTTATTTGAGCCCCCATTTGCTCCCTGGGATATGGGAGCTTTGGTTAAGGAATTCGAGATGGATTGGAAAGAATTTTGCGATTACTACATCGCAGAAAACGCAGAGACGCTAAACGCTTCTATAAATTCCGTGTACACTTTGATAGATTCTGATGAGTGTGACAGGTGTTTTGTGGATCCAGTGATGTGTGTGTGGCAGACGATTTTGGATGAGTTGCACACACACCAATCAATTGATTCTAATAAAGAGACATCATTGTCGGATGATTGTTCCTGCCTTTCTGTGGTAAAGCATGTGAGTCTTGACATTGTGCGATCTGAAATGAATGGGTGTACCACTGTGGTTGATTCCTGTGCGAATCCTGAAAGATTCTCTCCTGTCCTGACTGTGTGCAGTTTGAATCTGTGCAATCTAATGTCTGTTTCTCGGATGTTCCTGCAGATTGTGATCAGCATGAATGTGCCAGTTTTCTCAAGGATGTGTGGGATCCCTTGTCATTTAGAAACAGATCTTTAAGATCTTCCATCTGTGACCTTGCTATAGGGAAAATTCCTAGACTATGCAGCGTCAAAAGTAAAATTAACCACTTTACCCCCACGCGTACGAATTTCTCCATCCCTTTTTCCATCCTTTAACCCCCAGGGACGAAGAAATCCGTACTTTCCGCGTTCCCGCCGCTGTCCGCGCTCCCGCTCGTAAACACGCCACCCGCCGCTAGTAAACACGCCGCCGCCCGCTCGCCCAGAGATCAATGAACGGGAAAATCCATTCCCGTTCGTTGATGTAAGCCCCGCAATGATCCGCTGCTCTCCGATGGGCAGCGCGATCATTGTAAAAAACACAAACTTACCCAGCCTCCAAGTACTTCCTCCAAGCTTCCGGAAGGACGCTTGGAGGTCGCATTAAAACAAAAAGTTACTGTGGCCATCTTGTAGCCAAATAGTAAAACTACACCCTAAACATTTTTTCCATACAAAGAAATTACTTTTACACAAAAAATTAACTCATTACCTCCCACACTCCCAAATTTTTTTTTTACCTTAGGGACTGAACTTTTTAAATATTTATGTCAGGAGGGTACAACACTGTTACTTTATAAACTATGGGCTTGTAATTAGGGATGGACGCAAAACTGAAAAAAATGCACCTTTATTTCCAAATAAAATATTGGCGCCAAACATTGTGATAGGGGCATAATTTAAATGGTTTTATAACCGGGACAAAAGAGCAAATACATTTCATAGGTTTTAATTACAGTAGCATGCATTATTTAAAAACTATAATGGCCGAAAACTGAAAAATAATTAATTTTTTTCCCACATTTTTCCTATTTTCCCATTAAAACACATTTAGAATAAAATAATTCTTGGCATAATGTCCCACCTAAAGAAAGCCTAATTGGTGGCGGAAAAAACAAGATATAGTTCATTTCATTGCGATAAATAATAATAAAGTTATAGACGAATGAGTGGAAGGAGCGCTGAAAGGTGAAAATTGCTCTGGTGGTCAGGGGGTAAAACCCCTCAGTGGTGAAGTGGTTAATATGTCTAATAAAGTTTCTCCTGTTGTTGTCGCTATTTCTTCTGCTAATGAGTCTTTGTCTCACCCTGTTCACACCTGTAAGGGCCCGTTGCCTAGTGACAGTTGCTCCAGTGTTTCTGTCTTGAACACCTTACAGTCTGCTCCGCAGATCACGGAGGTTTGCGCTATGGACGCGTCAGTTTCAAACCTAAAGCGATTTTGGATTCACAAGTTTTGCGTTCTGACTCCTCGGACTCGACATTGTTAGCCGAATCTAAGAGTGAGACAGCGCTTCGGTTTTGCGAATCTGATGCTGAAGCTTTTTTGCTTTGTCCAGAGAAGCTTTCTCTGAGCCTACCCTGTACCATGAATGAAAACATGATTTCCACTCGCACTGACATTTGTGAGTCCCTTTCTTGTTCTGAGGAAAATGCTGATTCTGCACCCTGTACTCTGGATGAGTCAATGTGGTCTTTCTTAGAATCTCCTGCAGTGTCCCTAGAGGCTCGTCTAGGTATTGCTGCTATTCTCACCTGTTTTTCTGCAGTTTTGGAGTTGCAAGCTAGTTTGACTGCTACGCAGAATTCTGGGTGCAGTGAGATTGAAGTTAGGGAGTCAGTGTGTGTTCCAGTAAATATTCCTGCACATTCCGCTCAGGATGATGAAATTCAGTCTCAGCTTATGATGGAACCATTCCTGGGACATCTGCCCTGCCTGCAGGAGGTAGTTAATGTTCAGCCCTGTAACATGGATAGTTCAGAACCCTTCATAGAAAACTTGGAAAATGACATTTCTGAGGTCTTAATTGATGTTTTGGAGGTTTCCAAGTCCCTCCTAAAGGGTGCAGAACTTCTAGGAGATACCTCCTGCCCCCCAGATCCATCTGAGGTTTTGCCCACTTCTGTGGGCATTGCTGTTGTGCTGACTACTGTTGCAGCTCTGGAGGAGCTTCAGTCTTGTGTAGTCAATGATGAATATGGGGTAGATACCAGTATAGTCACAGAAATTTCTAGGTTTGAGTCCAAGCCTTCTTTTGAAAGTCCAGTGCTTGTGACCACTGCTGGTGATGATTCTCTGCCCGGTTCTGGTTTTAGTCTTGTCGTAACGAACTCTGAGGTTGGCAGTTCCTCGACGTGTCCTGAGGCTCCCCTTGGGCTAGTGTACCCCGATGTGTTCTGTGACCCAGAAAGCCCAAGTGTGTCTCGGTTGCCAGCCTGCTCAGATGCTTCCTCGGTGGAAACCTGTTCTGATGTTGCCTGCCTGCCTGCCTGCTAGTGATGGGCGAACACCTGGATGTTCGGGTTCGGGAAAGTTCGCCGAACATGGCCGAGATGTTCGGCATGTTCGGGCCGAACCCCGAACTTTCCGAACATCCAGCTTTTGGGGGCCATATGGGGTCGCAGGCATAAGGGGGGAGCATGCCCCGATCGCGGGGGGGGGTCGGAAATTCCCCCCACCCCCTCCGCTAGCGCTCCCCCCTCTGCCCGCTTCCCCATACAAAAGTTTAAGCAAAGTACCTGTATAGTGGATGGCCTGGCAGTGGGCGGCACTGTGGAGTGAGGAGGAGGAGTCCGGAGAGTGACGAGTTGAGGGAGGCCGGGCAGCGGGCGGTTCAGCGGAAGTACCCTTGTGGTACTTCCGCCCTTTCTCTGACCTCACGCCCGCTGCCCGGCCTCCCTCAACGCGTCACTCTCCGGACTCCTCCTCCTCACTCCACAGTGCCGCCCACTGCCAGGCCATCCACTACAGGTACTTTGCTTAAACTTTTGTATGGGGAAGCGGGCAGAGGGGGGAGCGCTAGCGGAGGGGGTGGGGGAAATTTCCGACCCCCCCCCGCGATCGGGGCATGCTCCGCCCTTATGCCTGCGACCCCATAGGGGGGCAGTATTCGGCCGAACAGGGCCCTGTTCGGCCGAACAGGGGCCCTGTTCGGCCCTGTTCGGCGGCCATTAGAAGTTCGGGGCGAACCCGAACTTAAAAGGCCGAACACCATCAGGTGTTCGGCCGAACGCGAACATCACCCGAACAGGGTGATGTTCTGCAGAACCCGAACAGTGGCGAACACTGTTCGCCCAACACTACTGCCTGCATGCCCAGAGGTGGTCCCTGAAGGTCCCTGAAGGCCCTTGATGCTTGTCCTGGTAATTCTGAATCCGGAATTGTCATTGGTTCCATAGGGGTTCTTGATAGTTCTCCGTGTGAGCCTGGTGATCGTTCTGCCCTCCTGGGATCTCTGCGGAGCTTCAAAGTGTTCTGGGAGATCCTGGGAGAAATATTTCCTGGTACCTTGGATGAGATCAGCAGTGAGTGCTTTGTGGAAAGGGACACTTCGAATGGGTATTGTGGCAGGTTTGGTATTTTTGGATGGTCCCTGGAAGGTGGTGGGCATGGCTCGGTGGGTGTCGATGGCTTCTTCTCTGGCATTCACAGTCCTGATGGGTGTTACACTGAGACTTGTGGTACTGATGGGCATGTTTCGGTGGCTTCTCCTTCCGATGAGGTCGGTTTCGGGTGGGCTGACTCTGGAATTGGGCCTTGTCGGGCTGTCCCGTCCTTCATGAGTCTTCAGTTACAGTCTTTTGCAAATATCAGTTTAGAGGGTCGTCTGGAATCCGACCCTAGAGGAGGGGGTACTGTAATGATCCGCTCAGCTGCCTGCGCAGGCAGGCAGCTTTTTGACCACTGTTCAGGTCTGCATTCTGCAGGTCTCTGGAAAGGAGACCTTTTGTCAGTTTTGCAGCTTGCTGCTGCTGAGGAATTTGCATACGTTTGTCATGCAGATTGCCTAGCCACATCCTTTGTAGGCTTGCTCTATAAATACCATGTGATTCCACAGTACGTCGCGGGTCATAAGGGTTTGTCCTGTGTAACACTCCTGGAGTGTCAGCCATGCTTATTGTTTGAAGATTAGCTTAGAGTAATTCCTGGGACTGCGCTAGGCATCCTTGCTAGAGCAGTCAGGATTGTATTATTTGTATTGCCTGTTCTGTCTGTCTGTCTGTCGTGCTTGGATCACACTAGCCTCTAGCAGTAGCGGCTGTGGATCCTTCTGATCTACAACTCTCTTGCTGTACTGGATCGCACTTGCTCTGATGGAAAGAGCAGTGGATCCAGCTCGCTCTGTTTCTATACTTGGATCACACTCGCTCTGGCGGAAAGAGCAGTGGATCCTGCTAAGCTCTCTTGTTATACTGGGATCGCACTTGCTCTGGCGGAAAGAGCAGTGGATCGTATCTCTCACTTATTCCTGTTTTCGTGTATCTGTCTTGTCTGATACGAACGCTTGCTGGAGGCTCGGTGAGGTAACCGTTAAGCGAGCGCTCGCGTCCTCTGTTTCATGTTTGTCTGTCGGCGGTTAGTTAGGCGTGCTTGTCTCTGTTGTGCTTAACACGCAGAGACCGCGCAGTAAATGCGCTCGCTGTTGCGAATGAGTGCAGTGTTCACGTTTAGTTAGCGTTTGTTATTTTCCTTATCTTCTCATTGTATTAATTGCTGTGCCTTTGCTACTCTCATGCCCTGTCTTGCTGAAGCCTTGTGTCACCTCGGGCAATCGCCTCTCTCGCAATTGCGTTCCTACTTCGCTTCTGCTGTTGTGTGTGCACCGTCGCGGGTTGGCGACTAGATTGGGGCACATACATACATTCTGTCTCTGTGCTCATTCTCTTTCGCAATCGCTTCTCTTGCGATTGCGCTCTCACTTGGTTTCCTCTGTTGTGTGTCCACCGTCGCAGGTTGGCGGCTAGATTGGTGGACATACATACATTCCTCATCTGTGCTTATTCGGTCTTGTGTCGCTGTTAGCAATTGCCATCTCTGGCGATGGCCTTCTCACCTGGTCTTCATGATTGTGTGTTCATCGTCGCAGGGTGGCGACTAGATTGGTGGACACACATACCCTCTGTCTCTTTGATCTCTCTCTTTCAGGGCTATCTTGCCCTGCGTTTCTTCCCTTCGTACAATTCCTGTCTGGCGTCTGTGGCAGGGCAGAGGAGCTGTTCCTCTGCACTCCACAGCTCCACCTGCTGACAGGAATTTCCCTCTACAGGTGCGTTGCACCTTTTGCTGGGTTACCTCAAATTATACGCTTGTGGAGGATTTCCGCAGTGTCAGCGCATGTCCTGTGCGCTGATCATGGAGAGAATTCCACAATCGTTACAGTGAGTTTTGAGGGCCTTCTTGAAGATGTTGAAGGAGGGGGCTGCCCTCATGGGTGGAGGTAGGGAGTTCCATAGTGTTGGAGCAGCTCTTGAGAAGTTCTGGAAACGTGCATGGGACTGGGTGATGCGGGGGGCGTTCAAGCGAAGTTAATTGGAGGAGCGGAGTGAGCGGTTGGGTGTGTACCTCTGAGTAAGATCAGAAATGTAGGTTGGACAGGTTTTGTGGACAGATTTGTAGGTCAGACACAGTATCTTGAATCTGATTCTGGACTGGATAGGAAGCCAGTGGAGGGATTTACAGAGGGGGAGCCTCCGTGGTGGAGCGATAGGAGGAGTGGATAATTCTGGCTGCCGCATTCATGATGGACTTCAGTGGGGCTATTCGGGTTATAGGGAGACCAGACAGAAGGGCATTGCAGTAGTCAAGGTGGGAAATTATGACGTAGTAGGAGTGAAGGAGGTGAGGGGAGGATAGTGTGGAGGAGAAGCTGGATGGGAGGGGGTGGGAGGTGAAGATTGAGGATTGGATATTTCCTGACGGATGGAGACAATTTTGTTGGTGAAGTGGGTGGCTTAATCTGTGGCAGAGAGGGAGGAAATGGAGGGTTTGAAGGCACATTCATAGCACTCTAGGAAGCACTGTGCATTACGACCCTCTGCTCTCATGGCTAGCATTATTTTGGGTTTTTTTTGTTTATTTTCTTAGTAATTTGTGCTATAGTTTCTCTACTGTGGGATCAGGCCAGACAGGCTGGATATTCTCTTCTCACATATATCTTTGACTATTTTGCATACATAGACCTTTTGTCAATGCACTGTCCTTGGCCGACTTTTTGTAGACAAAGGGTATCCGGTGGATTAAATTCCGGTGACAAAACTCAGGGCCCGGGATGGAAAAAAGAAGAAACAGAGAACACCACACAGCGTGGTATTTTCAGGCATTGGAACTACAAATGTGATAAATACTACTTACATAACTGGGTTGCTGATAGGCAACCACAGTATCAAGCAAGTGGAGAATACCACGCGGATAGGAAATCTTCTTCAGCATAGGTTGGGTTGCACTCCAAAAAAAAAAACCCCAAACAACTCGCTGGACAAATATCACAGTGTATACCCCTGGTGGAGGGAAGAATGTTAAATAAATTGGGAGGAGGTGCCCCAAAGGTTGTATGCAATCAGTTCTGAGTGGATAATAAAACAGCTTTACCTCACTCTGATGGTATAGAAATTCATTTTCTTTTGATTGACACTAGAAAGGACAACACATTTTGTGGGACCTGCCTGCTTCTTCAGGTCTATAGAGTAGTGTCTGCAAACACATAGAAAGCTCATAGTTACATGCTCAAGTAAAATATATAAAATGATAAACAATAATAAAATAAATTAGTTGAATTAGGTTAAATAAAAATAGATTAAGTTAAAGCTCCACCCCTCATGGGGTACAGCAATCATAACAATGGACTTATGACATAAAATAACATAATAATATAAAAATAACACTATTAAAAGTTGCATTTATCAATGTAGATGCTAACCATTTCTTACTGAAAACACCACATATGACATCTGAGGATAGACATGAAGGTCATTGTTTAGGCAAATGAATCGCTTAGAATGTAAAAATGTACACGTTTACTAAAATATGAATCCCACAAATTAATATCTTATAATCATTTAATTCTGAGCAAAGATGATTTCCACTTGTTTTCCCTTTGATGTGGTGACAATCTTAAGTTATTCCAATGAACCTGACTCACCAACAACAAATTCCTCTGTTTCAGAAATGTAAATATGCTTAGACACATAACACCAACCCTGAGCTCACTCCACTGGCTACCGATAAAATGGAGAATTCTGTTTAAGATTGGCTTACTGACATTCAAATCCTTGCACAATCTGGGCCCTGGATACCTGAAGGACTTGTTGCAACTACATCACACCCCCCACAATCTTAGATCAAAAAGACATAACACCTTGGTCACCCCCAGAGTCCACCTCAAAACCTTTGGAGACAGAGCCTTTTGTCATGCTGCCCCTACACTTTGGAACTCCCTGCCACACCCAATCAGGACAGCCCCATCCCTGGAAGCATTTAAGTCTAAACTGAAAACCTACCTTTTCAGTCTGGCATTCAGGAACATCTGACTATCTCCTCTGTAACACAACCCAGCCTGAAACCCTGTATTAATCTGAGACACAGCTATGCGCTTTGAGTCCTATGGGAGAAAAGCGCTTTACAAATGTTATTGTATTGTATATTGTATTGTATAGACAGAGAAAAGAGTGCTTCGGTAGTTGCTTTCCTCTAGTCAGATCATGATTGCAGGAAAGAGTGAAGTCAGGGGCGTAACTAAAAATCACTGAGCCACCCTGCAAAACTTTGGTTGGGGCCCCTTACCCCCTGGAGGGAAAACCTGAGGTAAGGGAGGAGGGGAGTTGGGCCTTCCTCCTCACCGCTGTGTGCCCCCTGTTCTCTTTTCTGTGTTGTGCTCCCCTCCCGCTGCTAAAAACAGTCCTGGGTGGGCCCCCTACCAGGCTTGGGCCCCCCTGCACCTGCATCCCTTGCAGGGGCTATTGCTACACCCCTAAATGAAGTTATCAATGTTTAAAGCTAACCTGAAGTGACATAAACATACTAAAATGAGATGGTCCTATGTGCAGGGGTGCTTACTTAAAGTGAGTGTTATTCCTCTCCTCCAGTAACCAGTATAGTAGCGCTGTCATCTCTAAACATTGACAGAGTGACACAAATTCCCATGAACTTTTCCCTCTCCAATTTGTTAGATGCTCAGTCCATAAAGGTGGCCACTAATGATACAATCTTGATTTTATAATCTTACCACTTTTATATAATATGAGGGACTACCCAATGCATCTGTTCAAAGTATATTCACTTAGTTTACTCTTCTACTTCAAAATTTTAAGAGGAAGGTGGACAGACAAACTCCAGTCCAGTCCAATCGCGCAACTCCGCGCGCAGCGCCCATAGGGTTTAATGGGCGCATTGCGCGCACTGCACCGTGCGCCGCGCGATTACATAGTTACATAGTTACATAGTTATTTTGGCTGAAAAAAGACATACGTCCATCGAGTTCAACCAGTACAAAGTACAACTCCAGCCCGTCCCCCACATACCCCTGTTGATCCAGAGGAAGGCGAAAAAAACCCCACCAGGCATGTTGGATTGCGCGTGAGTTTCATTTTATCACACCTAAACTGAGTTTAGGCGTGATAAAGCGCTTTTTCACAGGCGTGCAAACACTTTGCACCGCTTTGTGAATCAGGCCCTATATGTGCAGGTGAAGCTCAGCCCAGATTTTTATAACACACATCATTAAGTATGGAAAGTACACCTTTACTATTTTTTTCCCTTATTCACCACCTTAAAGGAGGGCTTTTCTCAAGAGACATCAGTGTAAAGGTGCCCATTAATGATCCAATTTCCCAAACGATCAACTTGCCAATCGGATAAATGCAATCAGTTACAAATGATCGGTCAGGGCCACAAATGGCAAGGAACACTTAACCAATCTGATTATTGGTAGAGGAATCAATCTGAAAAATGGATTGATGTGACAATCTGTAAGTCCACTGGTATCACCAATGATGGCCGATCCAACTGATTGGACAGCGGATTGCATGGGAAATGGGATCATTTAGGGCTCATTCACACTGTATGCGTTGCGGTCAGTTTTGATTGCAAATAGTGTGCAATAAACATGGTAACATGAAAGTCCATAGACTTTAATCTTAACATTTAACATCAGTGAGTTGCTGAGCTGAGCATTTCAAAGTGTTGGAAGTGATTAAAATGCACTGCAGCGCAAAGTAATGCACGTTTCGTGCGTTTCAGCTCTTGGATCATGCAGATAAGCTCATGAATCAGCTGGTTTTCTTTCACTCTACGTCACTTCACAGTGGTTTCACAATTCAGGAAAACTCATAAAAATGCATTGAAATGCACTATGAAGTGCACAAAAAAAACGTACTGACAAATTCATGCATTTTTACATGCATTTTAATGCATTTCAAAGTATTTACTAGTGTGAATGAGCCCTAATGGACACCTTTTTACGTCTCTGTGTAATAGTAATTACATAGCAGAGGGTATGTGAAAAGTAGCATAAATGCATTACAAAGAGGACATACTGTATATACATGCTGCTGCCTTGCTGTCAATAACTGGTTAGCCAAGCATTGAAAAGGCCCCACACTTATAAATAGTTCTCTGTAGAATCTGTCAGGTATTCAGAATGCAAGAAATTGTATGCAGACTTAAAATGTTCAACTACTGTAGGTAAAAAAAGAGCGATCTCTAACGTTTATAGACAAATGAACAATGTCAGAGCACATTTGAATTCAGCAACAGCACAATGGTCTGCCAATCAGATGATTAGCAAAAGTACGAAAATAAGGACCTGGGAGTGCGTAACTAGCCACACCTAAGTAGTTTCAAAGGAGCAATCATTTTTTATTGTTCGGTACAAATGACTAATGGCAATTATCGTTCAAACTGATCCACCAGCATGGATTGTTCTACATGGACAATAATTGCTGTCTTTTACCCTTGTTTGGGAACCTTTTTTTTAATGATGCTCGTTCCACATTTGTTTTGAGCAGCAGCGGTCAAATGTGTGTTCAGAGCTTTAGTGATGATAAAGGGAAACTACAGGTGATATGGATCCCTTGGCTGGAGTATTGGTCACATTTTTAGTGCTCACAGATAAAACGGAGATGCTGTTTGGGAATAAGCAAAGGCAGATTTAGTTACTTTACTGCTCTCTTAATGCATGTTAATCAAATCTTAGTTTTCTTATCTGTAAATGGCAAAGCAAATGTACTCTTATAAGCATGTTAACACTGAGAACTATTGTCATGTAAATTGTCTTTGCTTTCTCTCTGAAATAAAGAGAAAGTTTAAAGAAAAAAAAAAAACCCACAGCAACACTAAGCTAGAGTTTCAATCTGAAATATAATAGGGCTAGATCAAAAACCAGAAAATGTCAAGTCAGAAGCAGCAGGTTTATTGGTCAAATGAGAGAGCAAGAAAGAAAAAGAATTATTCTAGCAGAAAATAACTATAATTGGATATCTAAATATATTTTCAGAAACTGGCTTTTGAGAGTATACCCTTCTCTTTTTCTTGCTTTGAGATATACAAATGGCCAAGAATCACAAAATCTATTTATACACGCTAGTATATGGTAAATAAAAGAGATGCATTGGCATTAAATGTGGTAAGTGTACACTGCCAGTCATGTGTACATCCCCATGTGTACTCCCACCTTGTTTCAATAGTCATTGAAGCAATTAGTGTCCAATCTGGTGATGTTGCTTCTGGTGGTTTTCATTAGGGAAAACATCCCTGAAACTAAGACAAGTGTTACATTATTGGTTTTAGTTAATAAAAACGCATAATGCCCTTCTCCCAAGCCTTAAAAATCCCATCAGACATCAGTCAGGTTGGAAGGCCATGAGTATGGGGCTCTGTCCACTTACCAGTACTAATACACATGCTTTTTTAACATTTGTAGGAAACATTTTCTGGGGAACACAAATTCCCTCCAATGACATATCACCCATGTCCCATATGGGGCAGCACGGTGGTGTAGTGGTTAGCACTCTTGCCTTGCAGCGCTGGGTCCCTGGTTCGAATCCCAGCCAGGTCAACATCTGCAAGGAGTTTGTATGTTCTCCCCGTGTCTGCGTGGATTTCCTCCGGGCACTCTGGTTTCCTCACACATCCCAAAACATATGGATAAGTTAATTGGCTCCCCCCTAATTTTGCCCTAGACTGCAACACATACACTACACAATACATACATAGACATAGGAGTATGGTAGGGAATTGGAGTGTGAGCTCCTCTGAGGAACAGTTAGTGACAAGACGATATACTCTGCATGGCACTGTGGAAGATGTTGGCGCTATATAAATAATAATAATAATATTGAGAAGACTGGATTCTTTAGAGAAATCCTTGATGCTTGGAAAAATAGCGTTCAACAAAAGAAGAGGACAGCAAAGGCTAAGATAGATACACAGCACATGTTAATCTATGAATTTGCCTATAGAACAGCTGAAAGAAGCAGTGGTTGACAAACACATTGACAAAATCACAAAAAAGTTGCAGAGAAATTTGCTTTCACAAAAACATCTACTTCCTCCTAATTGGCATTGGTCACTAAGGGACTGCAAGTACATACACCTGAATGTTCAATTAATACTTCTTTTGGGTAATGATACACATATATACATTTTAGATATAAAATATACAAATATAAATATACATTTTAATCAATGGTAAGTTGACTTTAAAATCAGAGTTTCATCCCACTTTAAGGACTGCTACACTATCTACCAGGAAAGACCAAAACATTACAAACCGTGGCAAAGACAAAGGAAGGTCTCCGGTTTTTACTTTTTACATGGAACATTTTTATTGCCTGGAATTTACTAAATTACTAGTGAAAAATATTAAAAATGTCTGTTTTTTTCATCTATTTCACTTTTTCAGCATTTTGAAACTGAAAAAATAGACAGACTTTGCTATGATCAATGGTATGTCATCATTTTGAAAAGTACAATTTAGTAAACTTTAACTTTCATAACCTTCCTATTTCCAATTTATGAAAGTCCAGAAAGTTTGTGTTAGAATATTTAAACTTGGACTTTTCTTTTTATTTGTGCAGTTTATGGGAGCTCTTTTTTTTGCATTTCTTGAAACTCTTGATTAAATGTGCCCTAGTCTTACAAACGGTTAGAACAGGATAACATTTATCATGTTTTCTTCAAAAACCACAAGTAACCTTTATATGAACTGAGAACTTTTAATAATACACGCTTGATGTATATTCTGCAAGGGCACAGATTTGATAATAAATATTTAATCTGGAACTGGAATTTCTTTTTATGTTATTTGTGTTGTTATGCATTTCAATGAGAACATGAAAAAATGTACCCCTGCACTGTTGCCTGAAACGTATAAACTGTGGCTTGGAATTTCTTTGTCAATATTCAATTAGCAGTGTGAAATGCTCCATAAATTGCTACTTAAATCTTAAACTCTGTGACTTTAGGAAAATAAAACGAATGTGATTAAATGTATTAAAAATCAAACAGTCAATTAATTTACCAAATTTGTTCTGCTCTCAGTGTGCATTAAAAGTGTTTTACAATATAAAACAGATGCAGCACTTATTAGTTAAATTATTCATTAAAGTGATATTTCACTTTTCTTAAGAAAATCCCACCAGTTTAGATGTATACATTGCAAGCACAAGGAACTTTGATAAGCACTATTTCAAATGTCTCGGTTTTCTCTGCAGAGAAAATTATATCCATGGCTCATCCTTCCTGGCAGCTGACTTGAATGTTCTTTTTAACTACCCCTATAAAGTTGCAATGCTTCCTGCTCTAAGGAAGAAAATTACCCATTCAGGCAGAGGAAACTAGCTGGCCTACTAGGCAGAAAGTACTTTGGAGAGTGCACTAAAATGTTCCGATTTTATGCTTGGAAACAAATCTTATCTAGACACTTTAGGACATCAATGAGTTCATCTAAACTAAAAAGGGTATATAATTCTAAATAGTTTAAAAAATTACAACAAAATTATTTTCTTAATTTTTTTTGTCAAGGTCTAGATTCAGATACATTAATTATGGAGTGTCACAAGTGTAACTAGTGTTGATTCCAGTGCTAGTGGTAGGTGTGGGCTCTCCCAGTGTCTAGAAACTAAGTGGCTGGAGGTCTTAATCAGAACACCTGTCAAGGGATAAGAGGCTGACAAGGCACTTTGCCTTACCATTGACATGAGGGACAGGAGCCTTCAAACAGTAGAACAGGTAGAGTAGCAGTCTGGCATCTGGAGGGGGCTTAGTTGTCAGAACAAGCTGAGGAAAGGACAGGTAACAGTCTAAGTCAATAACAAGCTGAGAACACAATACATCTTACAGTATGCCTCATTTCAGGACATGTCCTGCTTTTTAGAAGGATTATGTTAATGTGTTGACAGCAAAAAAAAAAAAAAAAAAAAATTAACTCGACAAGTAATGTAGTGTAGTTACTTTTGGAGTTTTCTCCTAGGTGATCTTTACACAACTTGTAAATAAAATGCATTTTAAACCAACAGCAAGCCGACAAATACTCAAAATAATTTTGATAGTACTTTTTCCATTGCAAAGTGCCAAAAAGTTATTTTAGATTGAACATGAAAAATTATCTCCTAGGAGAAAACTCAGGAGAAAAAGGGAATTGCATATGGGCCAGAGTGTTTCAAGGAAATACTTTACATTATGAAGTGCCAGCGATAATCTTTCATTGACTCTTTAGCCTATGCAATAAAGAGATCAATTCATAGATTATTAATAATCCTTGGGCCATATAGAAGAAAAAAGTAGTTTTTCATTACGTGGATGCCCCCCTCTCCATTCAGAATGAGATCTCCCTGGTTGTAAACTGTTTATTTTACATTGAGAGGCAGAAAGAGAGACAAACACAGGATCAGGCACACAGAGCTGCAGCTGATTATTATTTACACACATTTGAAGACATTTCTGTTTTCTATTATTCTGAACACATTTTACTCACAGTATTACGGCCAGTGAAGATTGTTTCTGTATGCTGGATGTGCTGGACACAGTCCTCCATAGTAATGCCCAGAGTGAAAATGGTTCTCTCTAAAGGTCATATTTTTTCACATAAAAAATGAAAAGATAAAAAAGCCTTTGTATTGCCATTTGCTAGTAATTACTGGAAATATATGTGGCATTTAGAATTTTAGTTAAAGAGACAATGAAGCGAAAAAAAAAATTATGTTATTATGATTTGTATGTGTAGTACAGATAAGAAATAAAACATTAAGATCAGATACATCAGTCTAATTGTTTCCAGTACAGGAAGAGTTAAGAAACTCCAGTTGTTATCTCTGTGCAAAAAAGCCATTAAGCCTTACGACTTTCAAAGTCGTGGAGAGGGCTGTTATCTGACTTTTATTATCTCAACTGTAAGTAAAGAAATGTCTTTTTCTCTGCCAGAGGAGAGGTCATTAGTTCACAGACTGCTCTGAAAGAATCATTTCGAATGCTGAGTGTTGTGTAATCTGCACATATTAGGGAATGATGCAATGTTAGAAAAACACTATATACCTGAAAATAAAAATATGAGAATATTTTCTTTGCAGCTAATCTTCTAGTAATTATTCATAGTACACAACCAATTCATTATATCATATATTTTGTTTCGCTTCAGTGTCTCTTTAACTTTGTCACTTGTCCTTTAAATATCAGAATGTAGTGCCAGTATTTGCAGTCACAGAAATGTGATGGGTAACAATTTAATAGAGATGACTGTGACAGTAAAGACCTTTGTGACATTTTTCTCCATTACATACTGTACCTGACCCCTTATTTATTTATGGCCCCTCATATAAGTACTGCAATCTAACATTAAGTGATATATAGTATCTGCCTCTGTTGATTTGGATGCTCAAAGAGTTAAACATTTCAGCATTCTTTGTTATTATTATTTATACTTGTACTAGATTTTCACATAATGTAGTAGAATTGCCTCTATATATCTGAACATTCATGTTCTACAATTCAGTACTGATTCTGATGAATTGACGAAGGCAGCAGCTCCCAAATGTACAATTTTTGTGAGTGCAAATAAAAATGTATCACGTAGCGTAACTTTTTTTTTTTATTCTGCATCCGTAAGAATAATAAAATTAAATCAATTTTTAATAGAAAGTTGAAACAAGTTGTACCTCTTTCCTGCATTTTGTATAACCTTGCGCAAGCATAATGTAATTAGTACCTGATTATTTAAGGCTTCTGAAACATAACTGTCACATTGTTAATTAAAGTTATTCAGGCATACAAAACAGCATAAACAAGACATTAGCACACATCTGGTTGCATTAATTTGAATTATCAAAAATCAGTTAAAGGGTATTGTAAGAAAGAAACAACTACTTGTTATTGTAACAGTAAGAAGTTCATTTTAAAATGACTATTTTAAGGCTGTAGCTTGCAGTTATATACAATGTATGTGGACTATGGTTACAGAGATCATAGTGATAATGTAATCCATAGAAGGATTAGATGTTCACAGTTGATCTACAATAACTTCAGCTGTCAGCCCTTCTGGATGACTTTATTCTACTTTGTGCCATTCTGCTGTGTGTAAGATAATATTTTGATATGTATTTTTTATTCGTCTGACTGTTGGGTTTCAGCATTAGGAGTGAGAGGAACAAAACAAGCCTACAAAATCAATTTCATGAGCAAAACAGCAAAAATATATTTTAGATTCTTAGTGTTGTGTCAAAATATTGCCTTTTTTATGTAAGAAATCAATACTAGCTATTCATTTCATCCAGCTGAGCCTTCCAAAATAACTTTTCAGGCTATGTAAGCAATCAGAGCCATCAACATCAGCCAATCATTAGTTAACCAGTCCTCTTCCTGTAGAAAGCAGAATAAGGTGATTGTTTCCACTATGTGGTGTTAGTATTTGTGACCTTCAGATTGTGGAGAGTTTGTAAGAGGAACAGGAAGAAGTTCAGAGTTGTGCACAGACAAAAGCAAATATAACTGTAGTCTAATGGCCATTTTGCTTGATGGTGTACTTGTGTTACACTTTGTTCTGCTGTAAAAAATGCATTTAGTAATTGTTTCACATCAGTAGAGTTGGGCCGAACGGTTCGCCTGCGAACGGTTCCATGCGAACTTCCGTGGTTCGCGTTCGCGTCCCGCAGGCGAACCTTTGCGGAAGTTCGGTTCGCCCCATAATGCACATGGAGGGTCAACTTTGACCCTCTACATCACAGTCAGCAGGCCCAGTGTAGCCAATTAGGCTACACTAGCCCCTGGAGCCCCACCCCCCCTTATATAAGGCAGGCAGCGGCTGCCATTACGGTCACTCGTGTGCTGCCTGCGTTAGTGAGAGTAGGGCGAGCTGCTGCAGACTGTCTCTCAGGGAAAGATTAGTTAGGCTTAACTTGTTCCTGTCTGGCTGCATACCTGTGCTGTGAACCCACCACTGCATACCTGTGCTGTGAACCCACCACAGCATACCTGTGCTGTGAACCCACCACTGCATACCTGTGCTGTGAACCCACCACTGCATACCTGTGCTGTGAACCCACCACTGCATACCTGTGCTGTGAACCCACCACTGCATACCTGTGCTGTGAACCCACCACTGCATACCTGTTCTGTTCAGTGGACCCGCCACTGTATACCTGTTCATTGAACCCACCACTGCATACCTGTGCTGTGAACCCACCACTGCATACCTGTTCTGTGAACCCACCACTGCATACCTGTTCAGTGAACCCGCCACTGCATACCTGTTCTGTTCAGTGAACCCGCCACTGCATACCTGTTCTGTTCAGTGGACCCGCCACTGTATACCTGTGCTGTGAACCCACCACTGCATACCTGTTCTGTTCAGTGGACCCGCCACTGTATACCTGTTCATTGAACCCACCACTGCATACCTGTGCTGTGAACCCACCACTGCATACCTGTTCTGTGAACCCACCACTGCATACTTGTTCTGTGAACCCACCACTGCATACTTGTTCTGTTTAGTGAACCCGCCACTGCATACCTGTTCTGTTCAGTGGACCCGCCACTGTATACCTGTTCAGTGAACCCGCCACTGCATACCTGTTGTGTTCAGTGGACCCGCCACTGCATACCTGTTCTGTGAACCCGCCACTGTATACCTGTTCTGTTTAGTGAACCCGCCACTGCATACCTGTTCTGTTCAGTGGACCCGCCACTGTATACCTGTTCAGTGAACCCGCCACTGCATACCTGTTGTGTTCAGTGAACCTGCCACTGCATACCTGTTCTGTTCAGTGGACCCGCCACTGCATACCTGTTCTGTGAACCCGCCACTGTATACCTGTTCTGTTTAGTGAACCCGCCACTGCATACCTGTTCTGTTCAGTGGACCCGCCACTGCATACCTGTTCTGTGAACCCGCCACTGTATACCTGTTCTGTTTAGTGAACCCACCACTGCATACCTGTGCTGTGAACCCACCACTGCATACCTGTTCTGTTCAGTGGACCCGCCACTGTATACCTGTTCAGTGAACCCGCCACTGCATACCTGTTGTGTTCAGTGAACCTGCCACTGCATACCTGTTCTGTTCAGTGGACCCGCCACTGTATACCTGTGCTGTGAACCCACCACTGCATACCTGTTCTGTTCAGTGGACCCGCCACTGTATACCTGTTCAGTGAACCCGCCACTGCATACCTGTTGTGTTCAGTGAACCTGCCACTGCATACCTGTTCTGTTCAGTGGACCCGCCACTGTATACCTGTGCTGTGAACCCACCACTGTATACCTGTTCTGTTTAGTGAACCCGCCACTGCATACCTGTTCTGTTCAGTGGACCTGCCACTGCATACCTGTTCTGTGAACCCGCCACTGTATACCTGTTCTGTTTAGTGAACCCACCACTGCATACCTGTGCTGTGAACCCACCACTGCATACCTGTTCTGTTCAGTGGACCCGCCACTGTATACCTGTTCAGTGAACCCACCACTGCATATTTGTTGTGTTCAGTGGACCCGCCACTGTATACCTGTGCTGTGAACCCACCACTGCATACCTGTTCTATTCAGTGGACCCGCCACTGTATACCTGTTCAGTGAACCCGCCACTGCATACCTGTTGTGTTCAGTGAACCTGCCACTGCATACCTGTTCTGTTCAGTGGACCCGCCACTGTATACCTGTGCTGTGAACCCACCACTGTATACCTGTTCTGTTTAGTGAACCCGCCACTGCATACCTGTTCTGTTCAGTGGACCTGCCACTGCATACCTGTTCTGTAAACCCGCCACTGTATACCTGTTCTGTTTAGTGAACCCACCACTGCATACCTGTGCTGTGAACCCACCACTGCATACCTGTTCTGTTCAGTGGACCCGCCACTGTATACCTGTTCAGTGAACCCGCCACTGCATACCTGTTGTGTTCAGTGAACCTGCCACTGCATACCTGTTCTGTTCAGTGGACCCGCCACTGTATACCTGTGCTGTGAACCCACCACTGCATACCTGTTCTGTTCAGTGGACCCGCCACTGTATACCTGTTCATTGAACCCACCACTGCATACCTGTGCTGTGAACCCACCACAGCATACCTGTTCTGTGAACCCGCCACTGCATACCTGTTCAGTGAACTTGCCACTGTATACCTGTTCTGTTTAGTGAACCCACCACTGCATACCTGTGCTGTGAACCCACCACTGCATACCTGTTCTGTTCAGTGAACCCGCCACTGCATACCTGTTGTGTTCAGTGAACCTGCCACTGCATACCTGTTCTGTTCAGTGGACCCGCCACTGTATACCTGTGCTGTGAACCCACCACTGCATAACTGTTCTGTTCAGTGGACCCGCCACTGTATACCTGTTCATTGAACCCACCACTGCATACCTGTGCTGTGAACCCACCACAGCATACCTGTTCTGTGAACCCGCCACTGCATACCTGTTCTGTTCAGTGGACCCGCCACTGCATACCTGTTCTGTGAACCCGCCACTGTATACCTGTTCTGTTTAGTGAACCCACCACTGCATACCTGTGCTGTGAACCCACCACTGCATACCTGTTCTGTTCAGTGGACCCGCCACTGTATACCTGTTCAGTGAACCCGCCACTGCATACCTGTTGTGTTCAGTGAACCTGCCACTGCATACCTGTTCTGTTCAGTGGACCCGCCACTGCATACCTGTTCTGTGAACCCGCCACTGTATACCTGTTCTGTTTAGTGAACCCGCCACTGCATACCTGTTCTGTTCAGTGGACCCGCCACTGTATACCTGTTCAGTGAACCCGCCACTGCATACCTGTTGTGTTCAGTGAACCTGCCACTGCATACCTGTTCTGTTCAGTGGACCCGCCACTGCATACCTGTTCAGTGAACCCACCGCATCAATGCGCATACCTGTGCAGTTAAGTGAACCCACCTACCTACGTGAGTGCACACAGTGTGATATACCACTCCGTGCATACCCGATATGGACAAAACAGGTAGAGGAAGAGGTAGTGCCAGAGCCAGAGGAAGGCCACCCGGCAGGTCTGCGCGAGGTCGTGTAAATGTAATTTCGTGTGGACCTGGCCCACAGTACAGTGCTCGGAAGAAGGCACGTCCCATCACCTCCCAAGATTGTCAGGACGTGGTTGAGTATTTAGCGACACAGAACACCTCATCTTGCTCAGCCACCAGCGCTACTACTAGCACCACTTCCGCTGCATTTGACACTTCGCAAGAATTATTTAGTGGTGAAATCACTGATGCACAGCCATTGTTGTTACAGCCAGATGAATTTTCACCAGCTCATATGTCTGAGTTACGCGGCAACATTATGGATGTAACGTGTAAGGAGGATGAAGGACCTACTGATGGTGCATGTTTGGATTTGTCTGAGGCAAGCGAAGCTGGGCAGGATGATTACGATGATGACGATAATAAGGATCCTCTGTATGTTCCCAGAGGAGATGAAGAGGGGGACAGTTCAGAGGGGGAGTCAGAGAGTAGTAGGAGGAGAGAAGTTGCTGAAAGAAGCTGGGGCAGCTCTTCGTCAGAAACAGCTGGTGGCAGTGTCCGGCACCATGTATCGCCACCTATGTACAGCCAGCCGACTTGCCCTTCAGCATCAGCTGCTGAGGTCCCCATAGTGCCCACATCCCAGGGTGGCTCAGCGGTGTGGAAATTTTTTAATGTGTGTGCCTCAGATCGGACCAAAGCCATCTGTTCGCTCTGCCAACAAAAATTGAGCCGTGGAAAGGCCAACACTCACGTAGGGACAAGTGCCTTACGAAGGCACCTGGAGAAAAGGCACAAACAGCAATGGGATGGCCACCTGAGCAAAAGCAGCAGCAGCACACAAAAGCAAAGCCACCCTCCTTCTCCTCTTCCTCCTCCATCAGGTGCATTATCTGCTTCTGCCGCTTTCTCCCTTGCACCTTCACAGGCACCCTCCTCCACTCCGCCTCTGCCCTTGAGCGGTTCCTGCTCCTCTGCCCACAGCAGCAGTCAGGTGTCCGTGAAGGAAATGTTTGAGCGGAAGAAGCCAATTTCGGCTAGTCACCCCCTTGCCCGGCGTCTGACAGCTGGCGTGGCGGAACTGTTAGCTCGGCAGCTGTTACCATACCGGCTGGTGGACTCTGAGGCCTTCCGTAAATTTGTGGCCATCGGAACACCGCAGTGGAAGATGCCAGGCCGCACTTATTTTTCGAGAAAGGCCATACCCCAACTGCACCGTGAAGTTGAGAGGCAAGTGGTGTCATCTCTTGCGAAGAGCGTTGGGTCAAGGGTACACCTGACCACGGATGCCTGGTCTGCCAAGCACGGGCAGGGCCGCAACATTACCTACACAGCCCATTGGGTGAACCTGGTGGTGAACGATGGCAAGCAGGGCGCAGCGGACCAAATTGTGACACCTCCACGGCTTGCAGGCAGGCCTCCTGCCACCTCCTCTCCTCCTGCTACATGCTCTTCGCTGTCCTCCTCCTCCTTGGCTGAGTGGCAGTTCTCCTCTCCAGCTACACAGCCCCAGCTCCGCAGGGCCTATGCTGCATGCCAGGTACGACGCTGTCACGCCATCTTAGACATGTCTTGTCTCAAAGCGGAGAGTCACACTGGAGCAGCTCTCCTGGCTGCTCTTAAGAAACAGGTGGATGAGTGGCTGACCCCGCACCACCTGGAGATAGGCAACGTGGTGTGCGACAACGGCAGCAATCTGCTTGCCGCTTTGCATATGGGGAAGCTGACACACATACCCTGCATGGCACATGTCATGAATCTAGTGGTTCAAAGATTTGTGGCAAAGTACCCTGGCTTAGCGAATGTCCTGAAGCAGGCCAGGAAGTTCTGTGGGCATTTGAGGCGGTCTTACACAGCCATGGCACGCTTTGCGGAAATTCAGCGCAAAAACAACATGCCGGTGAGACGCCTCATTTGCGATAGCCCGACTCGCTGGAACTCGACCCTGCTCATGTTCTCCCGCCTGCTAGAACAAAAGAAAGCCGTGACCCACTACCTCTACAACTACAGTAGAATGAAACAGTCTGGGAAGATGGGGATGTTCTGGCCCGACAACTGGACACTGATGGAAAATGCATGCAGGCTCATGCGGCCGTTTGAGGAGGTGACCAACCTGGTGAGCCGCAGTGAGGGCACCATCAGCGACTTAATTCCCTACGCTTACTTCTTGGAGCGTGCTGTGCGTAGAGTGGCGGATGAAGCTGTGAATGAGCGTGACCAGGAACCGTTACGGCAGGAACAGGCATGGGACCAATTTTCATCAGACCCAGCTGTTTCCTCAACACCTGCGGCAGCACAGAGGGGGGAGGAGGAGGAAGAAGAGAAGTCGTGTGCAGAAGACGAGTCAGACTCAGAGGATGATGAGCAAGGTGTTTCTTTGGGGGAGGAGGAGGAGGAGGAGGAGGAGGAGGGGACAGCGGCAGGAGAACAACCTCAGCAGGCATCGCAAGGGGCTTGTGCTGCTCAACCTTCCCGTGGTATTCTTCGCGGCTGGGGGGAGGAGGTTGACTTACCTGACGTCACTGAGGAAGAGCAAGAGGAGATGGAGGGTACTGGATCCGACTTTGTGCAGATGTCGTCTTTTATGCTGTCCTGCCTGTTGAGGGACCCCCGTATAAAAAACCTCAAGGGGAATGACCTGTACTGGGTGGCCACACTACTAGACCCTCGGTACAGGCACAAAGTGGCGGACCTGTTACCAACTCACCGGAAGGTGGAAAGGATGCAGCACATGCAGAACCAGCTGTCAACTATGCTTTACAATGCCTTTAAGGGTGATGTGACGGCACAACGCCAGCAAGGTACCACTGCCACTAATCCTCCTCCCGTGTCCACGCAGTCAAAGACAGGACGCTCCAGCGATCTCATGGTGATGTCGGACATGCGGACGTTCTTTAGTCCAACGCCTCGCCGTAGCCCTTCCGGATCCACCCTCCTCCAACGCCTGGAACGGCAGGTAGCCGACTACCTGGCCTTAAGTGTGGATGTAGACACTGCTGTGAACAGCGATGAGGAACCCTTGAACTACTGGGTGCGCAGGCTTGACCTGTGGCCAGAGCTGTCCCAATTTGCCATCCAACTTCTCTCCTGCCCTGCCGCAAGCGTCCTGTCAGAAAGGACCTTCAGTGCAGCTGGAGGCATTGTCACAGAGAAGAGAAGTCGCCTAAGTCACAAAAGTGTTAAGTACCTCACCTTTATCAAAATGAATGAGGCATGGATCCCGGAGGGCTGCTGCCCGCCCCAAGACTAAGTCAGTCCCCGCACACACAGCATCTCTGCCTGCACGCCGTGTGACTGGCTGCCTGGCCTGCCCCAAGAAGACTAAGTCGCTCCCAGTCCCTCCACACAGCATGTCTGCCTGCAGGCCGCTTGACTACCTTCTCCGCCACCACCAACAGGGTCCGGGACTCCAGGCGGATTGCTGAATTTTTTAGGCCGCTGCTAGCAGCGGCCGCTGTAATAATTTTTCTGGTGCGTGTACATGACTGCCTAATTTTTCTGGCTGCACTGCGGGCAGCTGCAACGACAAAAGAAAAGGCATGTACATGCGCCCATTCCCCTTCGTGATCATTACCTTGCCGTGTTGAAGGGGCTTGCGTATCACAATGAAGCAATGACCGGCGCCTAGATGAGTGTCTCGGGGGGCACACCCACGATAATAAGGTCGTTGCCTCATTGTGGTCAGACCAAATTTGATCAGCTGGACAGTTACTGTTCTGTCATTCAGCTACATCAGCCAGGCGACCATATGGGCTGTAAAGCCACCAAAACCTGCACTCTCGCCATGGTGCGCACCAGTCCAGCACGGCCGTCACTACACAAACAGCTGTCTGCGGTGCGTTACACGGTGAGTTTGGTGTGTCAGTGTGAAGCAGTACCTTAATTACACTACCTGATTGATGTATACACATGCAAGATGTTTGAAAGCACTTTAGGCCTGTCATTTAGCATTCAATGTGATTTCTGCCCTTAAAACGCTGCTTTGCGTCAAATCCAGATTTTTCCCGGGGACTTTTGGCATGTATCCCACTCCGCCATGCCCCCCTCCAGGTGTTAGACCCCTTGAAACATCTTTTCCATCACTTTTGTGGCCAGCATAATTATTTTTTTTTTCAAAGTTCGCATCCCCATTGAAGTCTATTGCGGTTCGCGAACTTTAACGCGAACCGAACCTTCCACGGAAGTTCGCGAACCAGGTTCGCGAACCTAAAATCGGAGGTTCGGCCCAACTCTACACATCAGATGTTTTCAATAAAAGTACATTTTACACATTGCAGTACAGCAACATATCTGTACAGATCAGAGATTGCTAATTAAATGATTTATAATACAGAGGTGAGATGATAATATAGCAGAAAAAGATGTTCAAGAGAGTTAACTAGCCCTTCAGTAAAGTAAGTACAATGACTAGGGACAGCTTACATCAAGCAGGATGAGTCAGTCAGGCATGCTTTTGAAGGACAAATAATTGGGGGGAGTATAACTACCAGTGCTAATATCAGTAGCCTATAGTGCTGAAAGTGTTTTCTTAGTTGGGTGAGAAGATTTTGTTTCATTTGGTAAGAGGAGATGAGCCTTATGAAGACCATCAACAGTCAAAGCCAATATTAAGCATTTGGGTAGATAATATTTTGTATAGGCTTTTTTGCTGTGTCAGTAGGCTATTCTGAAGAGTTAGAGAGTCTCACCCAAAGAAGGTGTAATTTGTTAAGGAAAGTTTGAAATGAAAGAAGAATGCCCTCTTCCTCAAGCAGCTGACCACAGACATTGATATTAAGAAATATAGAATATAGAAATTAAGTTTGTATAATTAGAGAATATTTGGGGAGAAGTGATCCCTTTAAATCCATATACTGTATTTTAGTACCTGTTTCCTGCGGATCTCTTTGGCTGCAGTTAGTGTTGGGCGAACAGTGTTCGCCACTGTTCGGGTTCTGCAGAACATCACCCTGTTCGGGTGATGTTCGAGTTCGGCCGAACACCTGACGGTGCTCGGCCAAACCGTTCGGCCACATGGCCGAACTAAGAGCGCATGGCCGAACGTTCCCCGAACGTTCGGCTAGCGCTGTGATTGGCCGAACGGGTCACGTGGTTCGGGCCCGAACGCGCTCTGATTGGCCGAACGGTCACGTGGTTCGGGTAAATAAATACCCGAACCACGTCATATCTCCGCCATTTCTCTGTGGGTTTAGCTTTGGGTAGGCAGGCAGGGTAGTTCGCTCTCCAGCCACGCTAGCCAGGGTCCCCCCCAGTCATTGTGTGTCGCTGCTGGGAACAGTAGTACACCGCTCGCTCAGCCACACTATATATATAGCATTGTTTACTGCCACTGTGTACCTCGCTCAGCCACGCTATATATAGCATTGTGTTTTCTGACACTCTGTGTACACCGCTCAGCCAGACTATATACCATTGTTTACTGACACTCTGTGTACACGGCTCAGCCTGACTATATAGCATTGTGTGTACTGCCACTGTGCACCTCGCTCAGCCACGCTATATATAGCATTGTGTTTTCTGACACTCTGTGTACACGGCTTAGCCTGCCTATATAGCATTGTGTGTACTGCCACTGTGCACCTCGCTCAGCCACGCTATATATAGCATTGTGTTTACTGCCACTCTGTGTACACCGCTCAGCCAGACTATATACCATTGTTTACTGACACTCTGTGTACACCGCTCAGCCAGACTATATACCATTGTTTACTGACACTCTGTGTACACGGCTCAGCCTGACTATATAGCATTGTGTGTACTGCCACTGTGTACCTCTCTCAGCCACGCTATATATAGCATTGTTTACTGACACTCTGTGTACACGGCTCAGCCAGACTATATAGCATTGTGTGTACTGCCACTCTGTGTACACGGCTCAGCCAGACTATATATCATTGTGTGTACTGCCACTCTGTGTACACCGCTCAGCCAGACTATATAGCATTGTGTGTACTGCCACTCTGTGTACACCGCTCAGCCAGACTATATAGCATTGTGTGTACTGCCACTCTGTGTACACCGCTCAGCCAGACTATATAGCATTGTGTGTACTGCCACTCTGTGTACACCGCTCAGCCAGACTATATAGCATTGTGTGTACTGCCACTCTGTGTACACCGCTCAGCCAGACTATATAGCATTGTGTGTACTGCCACTCTGTGTACACCGCTCAGCCAGACTATATAGCATTGTGTTTACTTCCACTCTGTGTCTGCTGGGCCTGGGAACAGTAGTACACCGCTCACCCGCCACTGTATAGCATTGTGCTCTGTGTCGCTGCTGGGAATAGTGGTACACCGCTCACCCGCCACTGTATAGCATTGTGCTCTGTGTCGCTGCTGGGAATAGTGGTACTGTATAGCATTTCTGTACTGCCACTGTACTGCTGCCAGTCAGCGTGTACTGTAAGGATAAGTGAAATGAGGAAGAAATCCGGTGAAAGAGGGAGGGGCAAGGGAAGAGGTGTTTCCCCTGATGGTTCACGTACAGGCCACAGGGGAGCACCCAAGAAAACCCACTCAATACCGCCCATGTTGTCCAGGACAACAACCCTCACAGATCCAAAAGAACAGGGCCAGATAATTACTTGGATGACCTCTCAAGCGTCCAGCAGTGGGTTAAGCAGCACCAGCACATCACGCACGAGGTCCGAGTCCTCAGCCAGTTACAAGGAGCCAGTGGGCACAAAGCTGACACAACCGGCAGCGACACCACGCACACAACTGCCAGATAACCAGTCCGATGAATTACCTCAGGACACAATGGGGTATTCGCAGGAGCTATTCCCAGCCCAACAAACTTCCACCTTTCAAAGGTCAATGGAGGAACAGCCAGAAATGTTGTGCCCGGATTCACAACCATTAACTGTGGGAAATGCACCGCGCACTGAAATACAAGGCGAGTCCGAGGAGGACTCGGAAACCCAAATCCCAGAGCAAGTTGGGCAGGAGGGGTTGCCATTGCAGGAGGTCGGCCGACAAGATCTGGAAGACGACGTTGGAGTGAGCTGCGCAGAGGTTGTTCTGGGGAGCTCTACTCCACGGCGGCGGCCCCCCACAATGACATATGACGAGTTTGAGGAGATGGAAGAGGAGGGTATGGACAATGTGGACATAGACCCAGATTTTGTTTGTGAACGAGAACATCGCCGTTGTAGCAGCAGCACAGATGAGTCTGTTGAAGAACCCACTGCTGCACGAGTTCGCCTTGTGCCACAAGGTAGGCGGCGCGCAATTTCAGGCACCACAAGCGTGGAAGTTCAAGTGAAAGGCAAAAGAGGAGCAAACAGAAATCGCCAGCAAGGAGGCAGGTGCTCCAAAGTCTGGGCTTTCTTTGAAGACTGCACTGAGGAGTGTTACCATGGCGATTTGCAAGGTGTGCAAGACCCGCCTGAGCAGGGGGAAAAGTATTAACAACCTCTCCACCACCAGCATGAGCCGCCAACATGCTATCCAAACATCCCACTCTGTGGGCAAACGCGGCAGGACAGGGTACCAGCAACACTGCCTCCCTTGGGTTCACCAGACTCACCACCAGACCCGCCTCAGCAGCAGCAGCAGCCCAGCCATTGCGTGGTTCACAACATTCACAAACATCAGACGACGCTGACACTGTCACTTTCCGGAGTAGTGCTCTTGAGGTCTCCCAGTGTTCATCAAACACAACAACCAACAGCCCTTCCGTGTGCAGCGCTACGGTTCAGTTGTCTGTGTCGGAGAGGTTTGAGCGCAAGAGGAAATTGCCAGCAAATGACCCCCGGGCCGTGGCAGTAACAGCCAGCATAGCCAAGCTTCTGGCCTGCGAAATGCTGCCATATCGAGTGGTGGAGACAAACAGCTTCAAGGGCATGATGTCAGTGGCCATCCCACGTTACGTGGTTCCCAGCCGCTACCACTTTGCGCGCTCTGCAGTGCCTGAGTTGCATGAGCACGTGGTCAGCAAAATAACCCGAAGCTTGAAGAATGCCGTTGCCTGCAAGGTTCACCTCACCACTGACACTTGGACGAGTGCGTTCGGACAGGGTCGATACATCTCCCTTACCGCGCACTGGGTGAACCTTGTGGAGCCTGGCAGCGATTCCTCACCTGCTACGGCGCGGGTGTTGCCCACGCCGCAAACAGCTGCACCGCCGTCCCTCCCACTGGATAACAACAGCAGCACCTACCTCTCTGACTCCTTCTCCTCCAACGCATCTCAAAGCTGTACCTCATCCGGAAACGCTAACCCAGCAGCAGTAGGATCGTGGAAGCAGTGCAGCACAGCTGTTGGCATGCGTCAGCAAGCGTTGCTGAAGCTGATCTGCCTTGGGGATAAGCAGCACACAGGGGAGGAAATTTGGAAGGGAATAAAGGAACAGACGGATTTGTGGCTGGCACCGCTGGACTTGAAACCGGGCATGGTTGTGTGTGATAATGGGAGTAATCTCATTCGCGCTTTAAGGTTGGCTAAGCTGACACACATCCCTTGCCTGGCGCACGTGATGAACCTAGTAGTTCAGCGGTTCCTGAGGACATACCCAGGCGTGGCCGATCTTCTGTTGAAGGTGCGTTGAGTGGCCAAACATTGTAGAAATTCCAGTACTGCTTCGGGGGCACTCGCCAAGATGCAGGAGCGCTTCAATCTCCCCCACCATCGCTTGCTGTGTGATGTCCCTACGCGCTGGAATTCTACGCTGCACATGCTAGCACGCTTTTGTGAGCAGAAGAGTGCAGTGGTCCAGTACATGACGGCGCAGTACCGAGGCGCATCCGGACAGCTGCCAAGCTTCTGTGGATCCGATTGGGCCAACATGTTGGACCTCTGCCAAGTCCTCCAAAATTTTGAGCAATCCACGTTGCTTGTGAGCAGTGACAACTCTTCAGTCAGCATTACCATACCACTGCTGTGTTTACTGAAGAGGTCAATGTTGAAAATCAAGGAAACAGCTGTCATGATGCAACTGGGGGAATCTGAAGGAGAAAACGATCAGCGTGATGGTACCAACATCAGGCCATCCGCCTCAGGGAACGCTGGCCCCAGCAGCTATGACGAAGAAGAGGAGGAGGAACAGCTGGAGTTGGAGCAGGAATTTCATGCCACCACTGACGAGGGCCAGAGCGGTGCACGTTGGACTTCCACAATTCAGCGCGAATGGTCAGCAGAAGCAGACCAGGAGGAAGGTGACGACTATGATGCATCACAACAACTATCACAACGCTCACAAGAGGATGATGAGGATTCTGGTAGGACTCTGGCACACATGGCTCAATTCATGCTAGACTGCATTGAACGCGACCCACGCATTGTGCGCATTCTGGACAACACCAATTACTGGGTTTATACCCTTCTGGATCCACGGTACAAACACAATGTTCCAAAACTGCTTGAAGAAAGAGTCAGACAGGTCAAAATGGAAGAATACCAGCAGGCCCTTGTGGAGACTTTAGAGAGGAGATTGACATCCTCCCCCTCCTCTAGCCAGTTGAACGCCGACAGACTGACTTCCGCAAACCCAGGACGACCAGGAGGGCAGCAAACAACGCAAGCCGCAGCTAGTGCCCAAAAGGGAATGGTATCGGCAGTGTCCTTGGAGTGGGAAAATTTTCTGACACCCATGCAGCAGCAGCCCACTGAACAGCAAGCGTGCAGATCCACCTCCAACACCGATCGCCCGGAGAAGATGGTCAAGGACTACATGTCAGATGACGTAGCCGTGTCGAACAATCCATCTGCACCCTTCAACTATTGGGTATCGAAGCTAGACACCTGGCACGAACTGGCAATGTACGCAATAGAGGTGCTGGCTTGCCCGGCAGCCAGCGTTATGTCGGAACGCTGTTTCAGTGCTGCCGGAGGCATCGTCACAGATCGGCGTATCCGCCTCTCCACAGAAAATGCAGACCGTCTGACTCAAATTAAAATGAATCAATCCTGGATTGGAAATGACTACGCAACACTCCAGGACCCCAACCAAGTAACATGACCAATGAACATCTGGGATGGTGTAGCGTTTCCGGTCCCTGTTTATTGAACCTCTCATCTGTATTACATTTATGACTGCATGGCGGCAAAAAGCATTGCTGCTATATCCGCACGCTTCTTGTCCTCATGCAAGGCCTGGGTTGTTGTGTCTCAAAAAGCATGGCCTTCTCCTCCTGCGCCTCCTCCTGTTCCATCACGTCTGCTGTTGCTGGGTTAGCATTGCCGCGTGGTCCCTGTTTATTGAACCACTTATCTTTATTACATTTATGACTGCATGGCGGTACAAAGCATGCTATCCGCACGCTTTTTGTCCTCATGCAAGGCCTGGGTTGTTGTGTCTCAAAAAGCATGGCCTTCTCCTCCTGCGCCTGCTCCTGTTCCATCACGTGTGCTGCTGCTGCTGCTGGGTTAGCGTTGCCGGTCCCTGTTTATGGAACCTCTTATCTTTATTACATTTATGACTGCATGGCGGTACAAAGCATGCTATCCGCACGCTTCTTGTCCTCATGCAAGGCCTGGGTTGTTGTGTCTCACAAAGCGTGGCCTTCTCCTCCTGCGCCTCCTCCTGTTCCATCACGTCTGCTGCTGCTGGGTTAGCGTTGCCGCGTGGTCCCTGTTTATTGAACCACTTATCTTTATTACATTTATGACTGCATGGCGGTACAAAGCATGCTATCCGCACGCTTCTTGTCCTCATGCAAGGCCTGGGTTGTTGTGTCTCACAAAGTGTGGCCTTCTCCTCCTGCGCCTCCTCCTGTTCCATCACGTCTGCTGCTGCTGGGTTAGCGTTGCCGCGTGGTCCCTGTTTATTGAACCACTTATCTTTATTACATTTATGACTGCATGGCGGTACAAAGCATGCTATCCGCACGCTTCTTGTCCTCATGCAAGGCCTGGGTTGTTGTGTCTCACAAAGCGTGGCCTTCTCCTCCTGCGCCTCCTCCTGTTCCATCACGTCTGCTGCTGCTGGGTTAGCGTTGCCGCGTGGTCCCTGTTTATTGAACCACTTATCTTTATTACATTTATGACTGCATGGCGGTACAAAGCATGCTATCCGCACGCTTCTTGTCCTCATGCAAGGCCTGGGTTGTTGTGTCTCACAAAGCGTGTCCTTCTCCTCCTGCGCCTCCTCCTGTTCCATCACGTCTGCTGCTGCTGGGTTAGCGTTGCCGCGTGGTCCCTGTTTATTGAACCACTTATCTTTATTACATTTATGACTGCATGGCGGTACAAAGCATGCTATCCGCACGCTTCTTGTCCTCATGCAAGGCCTGGGTTGTTGTGTCTCACAAAGCGTGGCATTCTCCTCCTGCGCCACCCTCCTCCTGTTCCATCACGTGTGCTGCTGCTGGGTTAGCGTTACCGGTCCCTTTTCCTGGAACCTCTTATATGTATTACATTTATGACTGCATGCCGACAAAAAGCATGTTACCTGTGCAAAGAAAACAGACATTTCCCGCATTTAAAAGACAGTTTTCCCTTTGAAACTTTAAAATCGATTTTCTCAAAAACTATAAGCTCTTTTTGCTAAATTTTTTTTCCTCTTGTACCCACTCCCAAGGTGCACATACCCTGTAAATTTGGGGTATGTAGCATGTAAGGAGGCTTTACAAAGCACAAAAGTTCAGGTCCCCATTGACTTCCATTATGTTCGGAGTTCGGGTCGAACACCCGAACATCGCGGCCATGTTCGGCCTGTTCGGCCCGAACCCGAACATCTAGATGTTCGCCCAACACTAGCTGCAGTAGTTTCTGAACCACACACCTGAAACAAATATGCAGCATATTAAATAAAACAAAGGAAACCAGAGATGAATATGAAAAAAACATACATACCTGGGGGTTCCTCCAGCCCTTTCCAGCCTGATTGCCCCCTCAGCACAGTCCTCCGCTTCCTCAATCTTCCATTAGGGGTCCCAGTATTTTGGCCAGTTGGTGCTTATTGCGCATGCGTGGCCTGGCTGTGCGCGCCCACACCAGTGGTTAGGAGCTTTCTGCGCCTGCGCAGTACTATTGTGTGGGCACAGAAATCTCTTGGCCATGGGAGCAAGCACAGCTGCACTGCGCATGCGTCAACTGGCCAAAGATACCGGGACCCCTTACAGACCATTGAGGTGGCGGAGGACGGTGCCGAGGGAGCGATCAGGCCGGAGGAGGCTGGAGGAAGACCCAGGTATGTATGAATTTCTTTTTTTTGATATTCATATCTGGTACACTTTAAGTCAAATATCTGATCTGCATGTGTGTTCCCGGTCTATGGATTAAAGGATTAGAAGCGGAGGATAAGTATAACTGCCAGGAAACTGGTATTGTTTCAAAGAAAATAAATATGGCAGCCTCCATATGCCTTTCACCTCAGGCATCCTTTAATGAAGCATTTGTAGCCATAGGTAAGAAGAAGAATAAAATGGTGGGCATCACTTCTAAGCATCTCTGTATGTTCAAGTAGAAATGTTTTAAACAACCACTTGTAAAACCTTAGGGTCTGCCTGAAGGCTCTGGTGGTGTTATAATATAAAAGGAAGAAGGCCTGCTTAAATGTTTGTGGAAGGTCTAGAGTACAGGTTCCCTTTGATCCAATGAGGAATAAAGATCTGAGAGGAGTAGCTCGGTCTTCCAAAGCTTCAGAGTAAGCAGGGAATCATGTTTGTGAGTTTACTAAAAGTATTGTGTTTTACTACTTGTGTCTCATTTCCCGTGTCCTGAACTGAAGCCAGACAAGACATATGCTGTGGAGGGTTGTGCATGGAAGAGGGGGTAGATACAGTACCTGAAGGTTGAGAAAATCATCCTGGAGGAAATATGAGTTTCAATTGGATTCTTTCAGCAGGTTCCAGTGATCTGCAGAACAGGACAGGCTGCAATTAACTGGAGCTGGGATTAAGATGGAGAGTACAGTCATTGCAAGCAATTTAACAACAGATAAATAATTGGTGTAGTGGAGATTCAGGCAAAGATAGTGGTTATAGTGGTTATAGTACCAGCACAGCCAGTGCCAGGCTGTGCAAAAATAAGTAAAGTCCAGCAAATTGGTGAAAGCAAAGAGCAAGGTCTCATCTCTCTCCATACCATGTATACCATAGGTGACACAACACTTTTTCCAAGAAAGGAGTGTCACAATTTCACTTCAACCTGATTCAAGCAGGGTGTGAGCACTCTCCGAGAGCTGGCACAGACAGGTGCCTGGTTCCTGGCAGATGGTGTCTCCAATAGTCCCAAGTGCTTGCATGGATGGACTTCCTCTGTCATTGCTAGTCAATGTGGGCATGTTAGAGGCCTGGTCTACACTCTCCAGGGCCATTTCTGATCAAGGAGGTGATTGACTAGCAGAGTCTTTGTCTCCAGTTCACACGGGGGCTTGTCTTAAGGTGAAAAGTGTGGAGTCGAATTGAGGAATAGGGTCTGAAGGAAGGTGAGAGATCTGCCAGACCTTACAGAGAGCCACACTACAGACTCTAGCTCTACCAATCCAGTCCTATAAGGCCTGGGGCCCACTACAAATCGCAAAATAATGCCGATCTCTAAGTGCATTTTGTAGTAATTTCAGCAGCATTTTCCAGAGCAGTTTCTGATGATTTTAATCACTTCCCGACCGCCGTATTGACAATTGGCGGCCGGGAAGTGGACCCCGCAAGGACCGCCGTATTGACAAATGGCGGCGGTCCTTGTAGGGGCATGGGCGGAGCGATCGCGTCATCCGTGACGCGATCCTCCGCCGGCGCCTGTCTCCGCTCACCCGCCGCAACATCCCGCCGGCCATACGGAAGCGCCGGCGGGATGTTAACCCGACAATCGCCGCATACAAAGTGTATAATACACTTTGTAATGTTTACAAAGTGTATTATACAGGCTGTCTCCTGCCCTGGTGGTCCCAGTGTCCGAGGGACCACCAGGGCAGGCTGCAGCCACCCTATGTCGCACCCAAGCACACTGATTTCTCCCCCCCCCTGCCCCAGATCGCCCACAGCACCCCTCAGACCCCCCCCCCTGCCCACCCCCCAGACCCCTGTTTGCACCCAATCACCCCCTAATCACCCATCAATCACTACCTGTCACTATCTGTCAACGCTATTTTTTTTACCCCCCCCCTGCCCCCTCCTGATCACCCCCCCACCCCTCAGATTCTCCCCAGACCCCCCCCCCCCCTGTGTACTGTATGCATCTATCCCCCCTGATCACCTGTCAATCACCTGTCAATCACCTGTCAACCACCTGTCAATCACCCATCAATCACCCCCTGTCACTGCCACCCATCAATCAGCCCCTAACCTGCCCCTTGCGGGCAATCTGATCACCCACCCACACCGATAGATCCGACATCAGATCACCACCCAAGCGCAGTGTTTACATCTATTCTCTCCTCTAAACACCCACTAATTACCCATCAATCACCCATCAATCACCCCCCTATCACCACCTGTCACTGTTACCCATCAGATCAGACCCTAATCTGCCCCTTGCGGGCACCTAATCACCCGCCTACACGCTCAGATTGCCCTCAGACCCCCCCTTATCAATTCGCCAGTGCAATATTTACATCTGTGCTTCCCTGTAATAACCCACTGATCACCCATCAATCACCCATCAATCACCCCCTGTCACTGCCACTCATCAATCACCCCCTGTCACTGCCACCCATCAATCAGCCCCTAACCTGCCCCTTGCGGGCAATCTGATCACCCACTCACACCAATAGATCGCCCGCAGATCCGACATCAGATCACCACCCAAGCACAGTGTTTACATCTATTGTCTCCTCTAAACACCCACTAATTACCCATCAATCACCCCCTATCACCACCTGTCACTGTTACCCATCAGATCAGACCCTAATCTGCCCCTTGCGGGCACCCAATCACCCGCCTACATGCTCAGATTGCCCTCAGACCCCCCCTTATCAATTCGCCAGGGCATTATTTACATCTGTCCTTCCCTGTAATAACCCACTGATCACCCATCAATCACCCCCTGTCACTGCCACCCATCAATCACCCCCTGTCACTGCCACCCATCAATCAGCCCCTAACCTGCCCCTTGCGGGCAATCTGATCACCCACCCACACCAATAGATCGCCCGCAGATCCGACATCAGATCACCTCCCAAGTGCAGTGTTTACATCTGTTCTCTCCTCCAAACACCCACTAATTACCCATCAATCACCCCCTGTCACTGCTACCTATCATACTAGACCCCTATCTGCCCCTAGGGCACTCAATCACCCGCCCACACCCTCAGAAAGCCCTCAGGCCCCAGCCCTTATCACCTCGCCAGTGCATTGCTTGCATCTATTCCCCCCTCTAATCACACCTTGAGACACCCATCAATCACCTCCTGTCACACCCTAGCACACCTACCCATCAGATCAGGCCCTAATTTGCCCCGTGTGGGCTCCTGATCACTCGGCTAAACCCTCAGATCCCCCTCAGACCCCCTTCCGATCACCTCCCCAGTGCATTGATTGCATCTATTTTCCCCTCTAACCACCCCCTGAGACACCCATCAATCACCTCCTGTCACCCCCTAGCACTCCTATCCATCAGATCAGGCCCAATACAACCTGTCATCTAAAAGGCCACCCTGCTTATGACCGGTTCCACAAAATTCGCCCCCTCATAGACCACCTGTCATCAAAATTTTCAGATGCTTATACCCCTGAACAGTCATTTTGAGACATTTGGTTTCCAGACTACTCACGGTTTTGGGCCCGTAAAATGCCAGGGTGGTATAGGAACCCCACAAACTGACCCCATTTTAGAAAAAAGACACCCCAATGTATTCTGTTAGGTGTATGACGAGTTCATAGAAGATTTTATTTTTTGTCAAAAGTTAGCGGAAATTGATTTTTGTTTTTTTTTTCACAAAGTGTCATTTTTCACTAACTTGTGACAGAAAATAAATTCTTCTATGAACTCGCCATACACCTAACGGAATACCTTGGGGTGTCTTCTTTCTAAAATGGGGTCACTTGTGGGGTTCCTATACTGCCCTGGCATTTTAGGGGCCCTAAACCGTGAGGAGTAGTCTACAAAACAAATGCCTCAAAATGACCTGTGAATAGGACGTTGGGCCCCTTAGCGCACCTAGGCTGCAAAAAAGTGTCACACATGTGGTATCGCCGTACTCAGGAGAAGTAGTACAATGTGTTTTGGGGTGTATTTTTACACATACCCATGCTAGGTGGGAGAAATCTCTCTGTAAATGGACAATTGTGTGTAAAAAAAATCAAACAATTGTCATTTACAGAGATATTTCTCCCACCCAGCATGGGTATGTGTAAAAATACACCCCAAAACACATTATACTACTTCTCCTGAGTACGGCGGTACCACATATGTGGCACTTTTTTACACCCTAAAGTACGCTAAGGGGCCCAAAGTCCAATGAGTACCTTTAGGATTTCACAGGTCATTTTGCGACATTGTTGGTTTCAAGACTACTCCTCACGGTTTAGGGCCCCTAAAATGCCAGGGAAGTATAGGAACCCCACAAATGACCCCATTCTAGAAAGAAGACACCCAAAGGTATTTCGTTAGGAGTATGGTGAGTTCATAGAAGATTTTATTTTTTGTCACAAGTTAGCGGAAAATGACACTTTGTGAAAAAAAAACAATTAAAATCAATTTCCGCTAACTTGTGACAAAAAAATAAAAACTTCTATGAACTCACCATACTCCTAACGGAATACCTTGGGGTGTCTTCTTTCTAAAATGGGGTCATTAGTGGGGTTCCTATACTGCCCTGGAATTTTAGGGGCCCTAATTCGTGAGGAGTAGTCTTGAAACAAAAACGACCTGTGAAATCCTAAAGGTACTCATTGGACTTTGGGCCCCTTAGCGCAGTTAGGCTGCAAAAAAGTGCCAATCATGTGGTATCGCCGTACTCGGGAGAAGTAGTATAATGTGTTTTGGGGTGTATTTTTACACATACCCATGCTGGGTGGGAGAAATACCTCTGTAAATGACAATCTTTTGATTTTTTTACACACAATTGTCCATTTACAGAGTTATTTCTCCCACCCAGCATGGGTATGTGTAAAAATACACCCCAAAACACATTATACTACTTCTCCTGAGTACGGCGATACCACATGTGTGGCACTTTTTTGCACCCTAACTGCGCTAAGGGGCCCAAAGTCCAATGAGTACCTTTAGGATTTTACAGGTCATTTTGAGAAATTTTGTTTCAAGACTACTCCTCACGGTTTAGGGCCCCTAAAATGCCAGGACAGTATAGGAACCCCACAAATGACTCCATTTTAGAAAGAAGACACCCCAAGGTATTCCGTTAGTAGTACGGTGAGTTCATAGATTTTATTTTTTGTCACAAGTTAGCGGAAATTGATTTTTATTGTTTTTTTTCACAAAGTGTCATTTTCCGCTAACTTGTGACTAAAAATAAAATCTTCTATGAATTCACCGTACTACTAACGGAATACCTTGGGGTGTCTTCTTTCTAAAATGGGGTCATTTGTGGGGTTCCTATACTGTCCTGGCATTTTAGGGGCCCTAAACCGTGAGGAGTAGTCTTGAAACGAAATTTCTCAAAATGACCTGTGAAATCCTAAAGGTACTCATTGGACTTTGGGCCCCTTAGCGCAGTTAGGGTGCAAAAAAGTGCCACACATGTGGTATCGCCGTACTCAGGAGAAGTAGTATAATGTGTTTTGGGGTGTATTTTTACACATACCCATGCTGAGTGGGAGAAAGATCTCTGTAAATGGACAATTGTGTGTAAAAAAAATTAAAAAATTGTCATTTACAAAGATATTTCTCCCACCCAGCATCGGTATGTGTAAAAATACACCCCAAAACACATTATACTACTTCTCCTTAGTACGGCAATACCACATGTGTGGCACTTTTTTGCAGCCTAACTGCGCTAAGGGGCCCAAAGTCCAATGAGCACCTTTAGGCTTTACAGGGGTGCTTACAAATTAGCACCCCCCAAAATGCGAGGACAGTAAACACACCCCACAAATGACCCCATTTTGGAAAGTAGACACTTCAAGGTATTCAGAGAAGGGCATGGTGAGTCCGTGGCAGATTTCATTTTTTTTTGGTCGCAAGTTAGAAGAAATGGAAACTTTTTTTTTTTTTTTTGTCACAAAGTGTCATTTTCCGCTTACTTGTGACAAAAATTAATATCTTCTATGAACTCACTATGCCTCTCAGTGAATACTTTGGGATGTCTTCTTTCCAAAATGGGGTCATTTGGGGGGTATTTATACTATCCTGGAATTCTAGCCCCTCATGAAACATGTCAGGTGGTCAGAAAAGTCATAGATGCTTAAAAATGGGAAAATTCACTTTTTGCACCATAGTTTGTAAACGCTATAACTTTTACCCAAACCAATAAATATACACTGAATGGTTTTTTTTTAATCAAAAACATGTTTGTCCACATTTTTCGTGCTGCATGTATACAGAAATTTTACTTTATTTAAAAAATGTCAGCACAGAAAGTTAAAAAAAATCATTTTTTTGCCAAAATTCATGTCTTTTTTGATTAATATAATAAAAAGTAAAAATCGCAGGAGCAATCAAATAGCACCAAAAGAAATCTTTATTAGTGACAAGAAAAGGAGCCAAAATTCATTTAGGTGGTAGGTTGTATGAGCGAGCAATAAACCGTGAAAGCTGCAGTGGTCTGAATGGAAAAAAAGTGGCCGGGCCTTAAGGGGGGTAAAGCCCACGGTCCTCAAGTGGTTAAAGAACTTTTACAGCAATTTCAATTTCCTTTTTTTTCTTTTAGGTAGTAAAAGGGCTGCAAAATCACTTTGTATGAGTGATTTAAATGTGATTCTGCAGTCCTCCTTACTTTTTTATTAGAAAACAATTGCTCCAGAAGTGCTGCAGGGCCCATGATTGGGATTTGGGGAAATTGCAACTACCTCTATTCCAAAGTGTGGCTGAAATATCATCCGTGGGTCTTTTTTTTACTTTTTTATCTGGTAGCCAATGTTTTGGCAGCTACAGGATTTTAACTGTATCAAATATTTCTTTACATAACGTTTTTACAGTCTGACAAAGCTGCTTATTCGTTCAGATTCCAGTCAGAGTGTGTAAGCTGCATGTTTTCTCCCCCCTGTCTTTATTACGTCATTATAGACTACAAAATAATTAGAGTTTCTGTCTGCATTTGTGTGGGTCTCGGCTATTTCTGATAAGTGTTGAGATTGCATAATTGCACCTTTTCTAATTTATGCATACAAAACAGTACAATTACCATTCTAACTGAGGTCTACAACTAATTAAAACATAATTAAAAAGCATTATTTTCCAGGCTTATCTCTGCAGTTGTGAAAACAAATATCAGAACATCATTTTAACAGTAAAATCAGTGTTAAAATAAACAAAACACACAACTAGGGCATCAGTGTATAGTTTGTTAACTTAATGTGGTCTGAAAGTCAGCATTTTTACTTTGAGCTAAAAGATTACTTACAGCTTTAAAGCTACTATTCCAGTAAAAAATTGTAACAGAACATCACTGAAATGGTTAAACACAGCACTTTGTCCTGCTATGCAAAGGCTATTCAGCTTCAAATTCGCATTCAGACTTGAGATAACAATCTTTGTTTACATTCCTATGTTGATACATTTGTGTGTAATAAGTAAAAAACACTCTCTGAGAAGCTGTCTCTGCTTCAGGCACACACAAAGTTCAGAACAGCTCATTAGAAGATTTTAATATATAATAAAAAGCAGTTGGAAAATGCAATGGCAGCGTTCAGGGCAATATAACTTACACTTTGGAAACTTGTGATTTGTAGACAGACAATATTAGTTGTGCACAAAAGCAAATCCAGTATGATAACTGTATGAGTAATAAAAAGTAGGAAAACACATTTTTATTGAATGTTATGTCAGAGTTTCAGACCACTTTAATTATTCCTTGTGTTATTTGGTTTGTCTATAGTAAAACAAGACAACTCATTGGCACCAGTAAAAATAGTAAGAAAAAGTATGGCTTATTGTTAAAATAAGAGTCAAAGGTATACTGTGAAGATACAGACACTGGACTGTCAAGCCAAACACTCAATTGGTACATGGCCTTCAAAAACCATCATATCCAGACAGACAAAAGGTACCCCTTCCGAACTATGTGGCAGTCCACAATAATATGGATGGAAAGACAATAGAATGGAATAGTAGGTAAAATTATTTCATGCAAAGGTAAAAAAAAATAATGCTATTATAAAGAGTTGGTGTACCTTGTAATGCCCTTCAAAATGAAGATGAATGGGAGATATGCCTGTCATAGCTTGTGGGCGTGTTAAAATAACTTCAAAATGTCCAAGGTGAAAGAACTTTCATTCTTCACGAGAATTCTGTTGATGTCACTGCATTACTCACTGCCAAACCAATATGCATAATTACAGTGAATGTTCATTGGAGAGCTAAAAAAGCTGATAACATCAGTAAAATGTGCTTACATGTACTGATATTCTCTACTATATCAGCTTGGTGATGATATATACAGCGGTAAATGTTTTACCTGTCCAATGCTGATGCAGCCATTAATAAATAGTATAATGTACTTGATGTGTAACCCTACCCTTTCCCTCCCTCACATAAATGCCATCCTGACACCTTGCCCTAACCACCTTCCTTAATGCAAAATCATTACATCAGTTGAAAAAAATCTCTAGGCCCCAGAACAGAATAGTTTATGATGTTACTGGGTGTTATCATGTTCTTAATACTCAGATGCTTTCTGAACACAGTCTTAGAATTTATTTCCTGGCTCAAAGTACTCCAATGTTTGTCCATTATTTTTTTTTTTTTATTAAAATTTACTTTGATGGTACACTGAGCAAAATGGGGTCAATCATGTTCAAAAGTCAGGCTTGTATCGGTTTTGTCTATTTCCTGAATGCATATCTATGATCCAATGTATTTAACCAGTTAGCTTATCAACAGGCCATTTTGAACTCAACTTTTCAGATCATTCATCTATCTTTTCCCTCATGTTGCTTCTGCTGCTGTTGTCTGTTAGTCCCTCCACTGGTTGCAGATAAAATATAGGTCCTACATGTTTCATGCCTTCCTGTGACTAATCTCCCTATAAATAAATCACAAAACATCATTAAACATGTAGGATCGCTCTGATATTGAAGTGACTTTTACAGCTTAGTTGCGCAGTGTTTGTCAAGTGGAGGAACCCAGCCTTTAGGCAGAAAAAGAGGTACCCAACCAAGGGCCCACAGATGAAGGGAGCCAGTAGAAAACCTCTGAGTGCTATTTTTTTACCCTGGAAACATGGGTGCACAGCTGTTTTTTTTAATTCAGTTTTAAGGATTTTATGCTAGGTGCTGGTTGTACTTTGTATGGGATAATAACACCTTAACACTATAAGGTAAGGCAAGCATGCCCTGTGAGTACCTAGCAATGGGCTCTGATTTACCCAGAGGTGCACTTTCACCCACTAATACTTTGTGTTAGATAGATGGTTCGATAGATCATTTCCAACATGTCCGATCTTATTTCCGGTTTGTTTTTCTGATCGATTTTTGTGAATGGTGAATAGAAATAGAATGGAAATAGATAAGAAAAGATATCAGAATCGAATCGGAAATCGATAGGAAAATTGGATCAGAAATAGATTGGACAGAAAATGGACCAAAAAATAAAATAAACCTGCATCGTGTGTACCCAGCAAGAGAATCATTGCTAGGAATGAGCAATTTAAATTTAGAATGTTGGTCTCATGGCTAATTGGCCCCAATCTTGCTTAGCAAGATTTTTACAAACTGGGAAATCAAGCTCACCATGTGGCTGGATTAGGTGAGAACAAAGACAACACAGAGTGTTGTCAGGTGGGAAACATGGGAAACTCCCAATACGTTCTTCCCATAATGCACACCTTGCTCAAGCAACCAATCCTAAGAGATCACACCACAGACCTTCATAAAGAAGAAGAGAGTTATCTCATTCTGTCTTGCACTTTTATGCTGTTTGGAGGGAGAGGATAGCGAGGAAAGAGCTGCATCCATTTCAGGGAATTTTAAAGCTGCGTGTATTGTAGAAATAATTATTTTGCTATACCATTATGTTATTCTGCATGCATATACAAAGTTAGCTGTGCATTTTACAATTGTTTAGCTGCAATTATTCTAGAAATGATATGACTACTTTAATATTAGGCATATGCACATTATTTAGACTTAGCTGCATTACTTAAAGGGGCACTATGGTGAAAAATTGTAAAATTGAAATATGTGCAAACATAGACAAATAAGAAGTACATTTTTCCAGATTAAAATGAGCCATAAATTACTTTTCTCCTATGTTGCTGTCAGTTACAGTAGGTAGTACAAATCTGACAGAAGCAACAGGTTTTGGACTAGTCCATCTCTTCATAGGGGATTCTCAGCAAGGCTTTTATTTTTTATAAAGATATTCCCTAAAAAGTATTTAAACAATGATGCTGGCCAGCTTCCCTGCTCGCTACACAGTTTTTCGGCAGTTGGACAGAGCAACTGCCATTCACCAAGTGCTTTTGAAAATAAATAAATCCCTGACAATCCCCTATGAAGAAATGGATTAAGTCCAAAACCTGTCGCTTCTGTCAGATTTCTACTACCTACTGCAAGTGACAGAAAAGTCATAGGAGAAAAGTAATTTATGGCTCATTTTACTCTGGAAAAAACATACTTCTTATTTGTATATGCTTGCACATATTTTAAATTTTAAAATTTTTCGCCATAGTGCCCCTTTAAGGAACAGTCTTCATACAAAGACTGATAACAGTTGTTAATTTTGTTGTTTAATATTCCCAGTGTTTGCAAGGGTTTCTTGCTGGTTCTCCAGTTTCCCCCATGTCTCAAAAACATATACAGATAGGTATTGGTCTACTCTCCCCTAAAAAACAAAAATTACCTTAGGGCTTATTCACAGTGGGACATTGCGTTGTAATGTGACGTTGAAGTCACAACACAGCATTATAACGCAATGCAAAAAAAAGTGCCAATGCTCATTAACGCTGCATTAACATTGCATACAGTAGGTACAGTAAAGCATAAAGGCAATGAAAAGCATGCTTTCCTGTACCTGGTAAGCAGTGCGTTACCATAACGCTACACATTACATTGCGACACTAACATAGGATAGGATTAGCATTGCAGTGCAGTAAGCACTGAAGGACAGTTAGTGACATGACTATATACACTACAGTATGAAAAAGTACTGCAAAAGATGTCGGTGCTACATAATAATACATTATAATAACACAAGTAATATTAAAAGACACACAGCATGTTGTTTACACTACTGAAGCAATGCAAATTCATTGGAGCCAGTTTAATAGCAGTTTCTCAAAACAGATTTGGGTGATTCTTGTGAATAATTGTAAGTTCCATTAAAAACTCACAAACTTGTCAGCTACCATTTCAATCACTACTAGTAGTCACTACATCTGGTGACTTAACTTCAAAGGGTGTGGTGGCAGCTTATGCTTTCTGTGGCTAATGAATGATTTGGGCGCCCCGTAGGTGCAAATGCAAATATCAGCTATTGGGCAAAGCCGTGCCTGTCTGCCATTTTTCATTTTTGAAAATTAGAGGCATCAGGAAGGGGGGAGGGGGGTTAGGTTAGGCACCAGTAAGTGGGTTTTAGGGTTAGGCATCAGGAAGGGGAGTTTTAAGGTTACGGGACAGGAAGGGGAGTTTAGGGTTAGGCATCAGAGGGTGGCAGGCTCTGTGTGAGAGTAGGGTTAGGTGTAGTTGTAGTAAAATATGGGTGACATCTACCAATGTTTTACTATTGCCATTACCATTGTAAATATTTTTCGTCTTCATTTGGCGGTCAATTCAAAACAGTATTTCTCAGTTACACTTATATCGCTTCACCCGGATTCCATTTTTCTTTTCGCCTCTATTTCATGCACACGAGATAAACAACTGTATCTAGTGTCTTAATCCTAAAAAAAGGACTTTCTTGAAATTCCATAGTTTGCGTGTTTTTGGAGCGATGGTGGGTTGGAAGATGTTTATTAGCTCATCTTAAATTGCTTAGTTCGAGTTGACTTTGAGTGAAATATCATTCATTTACTCGTTTAAAACAGCACATATATTTTCCTTCATTCCAGATGATTCTGGGATGTTAGTAACAAAGTAGACTGCCACATGTTACTTGTATTATTCTATTTCCAATGCAGAACTGAGGTTTTATCCAGCACATGATAAGGGTACTACATCTGTCACCCAGACTCCTGCTGACATCATCTAAGATTAATTTTCCAGTCTGACACCACTATAAAGCAGCGGTGTTACTTTATTGATAGGCTTTTCAGGAAAGCCTGTTATTCATCATGTTCTGAAAACACAGTTTCCCCAATTTTAGATTCTTAGCAGAGAAAACAGTGACAATACAGTATATAGCTTTTCTTAGGAACAGATTTATTTGGGTATGATCTACAACCTAGGGAATGTACTATGGTATGCTAATGTGATCTTGATTACATTATAAAGGTTTTAAGTAAGTAAATATGGCTACATATTAAATAATAAAAGTTTTAAGTATTAGTATTTTTATTACAATTATTATTGTTATTCAGTCATCTTCCCAGGCATCGTACAGCCTTACAGAATAGCACTCTGCTCATATAAATATAAATAATATGAAATAGGGCAAATGGATAGCATTGAGATCATGACTGACAAACATTGTTTATCATGATACATATAAATGGACTAAAACTATGTCCCACACGCCATAAATGTATATTTTTTGCAAGATGCACAACACCCATTATAAGTAGCATGTATTATTTTTATGAGTCTGGAAATAACTGTGGTTGTTATTGTAACTCTCACTAACTATTGAACTGTCCCTTTAAATATTTTTGAACCTTTCTGTAAACTAGGCCCTTTTTTGTCAAAGATTTATGGAGGATGACAAAACAGCACAGTGGCATATTGTTTAGCAGTCTCAAATTTCACAGTAACAAGTTGAACTCCTCAAATCATCTCCAACTAAAAATCTCACACATTTGGTTTGTACCTAAGGCCAGCTGCAAATTCTGGTCATTCCTCTATCAATCCCAACAAGACTATTTTAACACCCTGTTTTGTGGTCTCCAATTTAAACAAATGGCTTATCCCCAGACTAAATACTTGTGCTCAGATCATGCATGCCTCTTCTCACTCCTGATATGCTGCTATCTGACAGACACACCACTTGCTGCCCATTAGCTATAGGATTTAGTTCATGTTTGTAACCTACACCTACAATGCGCTCTCAAGTCTGACTCCACCACAAATTACTACACTATTCTCTCCAGCCACATTGCTATACATTAGATCAGCGTTTTTCAACCACTGTGCCGCGGCACACTAGTGTGCCGCGGCATGTTGCCTGGTGTGCCGTACAGGTCTGGCCTCTCGCCAGACCTGTTCCTACTTGTTCCTACCTGTTCCTCCCCCCTCCCCACCGCTGCCTCCACTGCCCCTCCTTCTAGCGCTGCTTCCCCCCTCCTGGGCATCTATACTGGGGGGGAACTGTACTAGCTATACTGGGGGCAACTAAACTAGCTATACTGGGGGCAACTAAAGTAGCTACACTGGGGGCAACTAAACTAGCTATACTGGGGCAACTAAACTAGCTATACTGGGGCAACTATACTAGCTATACTGGGCACTATACTGGGGCACTACCTACCTATACTGGGTACTACCTACCTATAGTGGGCACTATGCTAGCTATACTGGGCACTATACTAGCTATACTGGGCACTATACTGGCTATACTGGGCACTATACTGGCTATACTGGGAACTATACTGGCTATACTGGGGCACCATACTAGCTATACTGGGGCACCATACTAGCTATACTGGGCACTATACTGGGGCACTACCTACCTATACTGGGTACTACCTACCTATACTGGGCACTATGCTAGCTATACTGGGCACTATACTAGCTATCTGGGCACTATACTAGCTATACTGGGCACTATACTGGCTATACTGGGCACTACCTACCCATACTGAGCACTATACAGGGGCACTACCTATCCATACTGGGACTATACTAGCTATACTGGGGTAACTATACTAACCGTACTGGGGCAACTAAACTCACTATACTGAGCAACTATGCTAGCTATGCAGCCGCACCCCAGCCCCCCCCCCCCCATAGCCTGCTGCGCACGGCACTGTCCACTAGGTCGCGCAAACACCCCCCCCCCCCCCCGCCGTTCCCCGGAGAAAAATATAATCAGAAAGTGTTCCCCGGGCCAGAAAAGGTTGGGAACCACTGCATTAGATGATATCAGCTTAAAGTACTTAGTATAAGGAGCCTGATGCATATTCTGTCAGTAGCATTAACAGCACTCCCACCACCACCACTTCAACCCTCCAGGCTGTTGTCACCTAATGGACGCATTTAATTTTCACATTTCAGAGCTCCTACCATTAATTTTCTAATATAGATAAACTTTATCACTACTCATCACACCTAAATGATTTACATCTTGTTTTTGTGCCACAAATTAGGCTTTTTGTGGCGATATTTTTTGTTGTTGTAATTATGGTATTCTCTATGCATTTTAAAGGGAAAAAAAGAGAAAAAATGAAAAATACACAATTTCTCTATTTCCATTGACCGTTCCATTGCTTTAAAATAAACAATAATACCGTAGATAAAACCCACACATTGTATTTGCACATTTGTCCTGAGTATCCCAACATTTAAATGATGTCCCTTGCGCAATGTATGGGGATAATATATTATTTGGAAATAAATGTGTATTTTTTTCTGTGTGGTGTTTTTTTTCTCATTGTACCCTAGCAATAATTACAAGCCCTTATTTGTAAAATTAACAGCAATGTACCCTTATGGCATACATGTTTAAAAAGCTTAGTCACTAAGGTAACAATTTATGTATTTTTTTTAAATTCTGTCACTGTTTTCATTTTACAAGCTGTTTATATGAAAATAAAAATTGTATTGCTTTTGGTTCAGTTTGTCACAATTTATCACTAAAAAAGTCACAAGACATAGGCTTCAGCCCTAAAATTATTACTCTACTAATTATTATTCTACTAATTATCATAGTTAAAATAATACCACATATCTTTCAGTCGATAGCTAGTTGGGCATCTAGCAGGCGACACACTCCAAAGTGTGCATGTGGCTGTGGACAGGCCAATTTTTTTTTCCACAAAGTATTTTAGTGCCATACCTTGTTTGAATAGCCCCAGAAGAGTCTGTTCAGCAGAAAAAGTCCACAAATGTCACCTTTATGGAAAAATTACAACCAGGACTATTCAAAAGTGGGTGTTTTGTAAGCTACCAACTCGTGTAGTTTTGCTGAAACTTTCCCAAGTTTGATCATAATCTTGAAAATTACATTATTTTTGAATGATGGATTAAGTTTGCCCCCACTAGCGTAACTACCGCCCCTGCAGGGCCTGCGACCGCAGTGGGGCCCCGGGGGACTCAGGGGCCCGGCGCCCGCTCATGTATATATCGATCTACACGGAGGCAATCCGATTCCCAGTAGTCTCTTGCCTCCTCTTGTCTCATGACGTACAGGGCACACAGTGACTGACATGCAGAGGCAGAGCAGCCTGCTTAGTTGGTGCTGCAGCCTTTACTCACGTTAGTCTTAGCAGTCTCCTTTACTGCCCCCCCCCCCCCCCCCAGCACGCAGTGGTCGGTGGTCCCGGGATAAGATAGAAGATGCAGGCACCACGCTGTGACAGCCTGCCTGAGCTCAGCTGCCGAGACTGGAGGGGGATGGAGGGAGGGAGACGGAGAAAGGGCCGCCTGCAGCCCTGCAATGGAAGAACTCTTGTGTAAGCATGTTGTTTTGTTTGTTTGTTTATTTATGTACTCTGCCTGTGCCTGTCACTGTGCTTTCATGTGTGCTAATTGTAGTTGGGGACTGGGAGAAGGGAGGGCGAGAATAGGTGTGTGAAAAGTTGTGACTGAGGCAGAGGTCTTAGCTAACAGAGCTGGGAAAGGTGGTTGCCTGGTTGTCAGGATGAGGTATTAGACAGCGCAGGTTAAAGGATACCTTAGTGCTGTTTAAAATGTAAAAATTTAAAAACTGTTTAAAAAGCCATGTGCACTGCGCTGTCCTCATGCCCACTACTCCCCCGTTCTCCTTCATTATCTTAAAGTCCTCCCGAAGCTATTTCCGGGTTGGCCGAGCCGGGGAGTAGAACGCAAGCGCTGCCCGGCAGCATGCATCTTTGATTGTGTGTTCAGATCCACACAACTTCAAAACGATGTAGTGCAAATGCGCAGAGTGCTCCTGGCTGTGGGCGTGTGATCAAGGATGTTAGTCGCTGGGCAGCTCCTGCACAGTGCACACTGACCCGGCTGATCCTGAAGTAGCTTCAGGGGGCCTTTAGAAGATAATGGAAGGGACGAAAGAGAATAGGAGAAGTGGTGGACATGAGGAGAGCTTCTCACATACCTACTCCCCTCGTTTTTATCTTTTCAATTTGTGCTAAGGCGTCCTGAGGTGTTGAGGGGCAGGGGTTAGAGGGTTGGAGCCCGGAAATGCCTGTTTTTGTTTTTTTTGTAGTATAAAAATCCTCCAGGTTGCTGCTGTCCACCCCGAAAGATCTGGCAACTGTGCGTCGCCTTGCTCCCATTTCTGTGGCCTTGAGCGTTCTGCACATGTGCAGTCTTTGTGAACTGTGCAAGCGCAGAACGATCCCATCTGTGAGAGTGTTATCAAGGAGGCCCGTGTACAGACCCATGCATGTACAGTAGCCACAACCAGAGTCTAGCCGGGGATCATTCGGAGGGGACAGTGGTACTCTGAAGGGGTTCAGAACTACAGCAAGGGACCGGATAGACTGCGGGAGGCTGGAAGAAGCCCTGGAAAGGACAAGAGCTTGTCGAATATGTTAATGGGCTATGCTCCTCTTCATGCACGAGTGCGGCCATACTGTGCCTGTGTGAGTTCGACCGTGCCTGTGTATAAAGCCAAAGCCATTCATCTTGATGCTCAGGCATGGCTGTACTTGCACAGGGGCAGTATGGCTACACTCCTGCTATCTGAGGAGCACAGTGTGAAATTCATGAGTCTCGGTCAGTGGCCATGGTCTGGAGGTGGACACAGAAAGCTTCCAGAGGTTCCTCTTCCTAGGAAAAGTATGTTTTTTTAGGTCCCAATTTGCCTTGGGTTTGAGTTAAACATTTACTTAAAGGACAACTGAAGCGAGACCGATATGGAGGCTGCTATATTTATTTCCTTTAAGCAATACCAGTTGCCTGGCTATCCTGCTGATCCTCTGCCTCTAATACGTATAGATATAGCCCCTGAACAAGCATGCAGCAGATCAGGTGTTTCTGACATTGTTGTTAGATCTGACAAAATTAGCTGCATGCTTGTTCCTGGTGTGATTCAGACATTACTGCAGCCAAATAGACCAGCAGGCCTGCAAGGAAACTGGTATTGTTTAAAAAGGAAATAAATATGGCAGCCTCCATATTCTTCTAATTTTAGTTGTTCTTTAATTTTGTTGATATTCTGGCAACACAGAAGAGATGTGTGTGTGTAGGGGGGCAGTCAGGAGTTGGAGGGGGGGGGCCCATCCAAGGTTTCGCAGGGGGGCCCAGTGATTTCTAGTTACGCCCCTGTTTGCCCATACCTATTTTTTACGTGGCAGGGTCCCAAGCTATAAGACACATCAAAATGTATTCTACTACTCATTATGATTACAATGAGGTCACATATACGTCATCTGATAACAATCTCGATACATAGCAATTCATTATTCTCAAGTTGCGCCTATAGCTTTTATTTCAGGCTTGCTGTTCCATAGTGCACAACTTTTCCCAAAAGCAGTTACATATCTGCTAATCTAAAGAAAGTCTTAATTATCCCTCCTGTAGTTAGAGGAACTTTACTAAATAAAATATAACATAATTATTAAAATTGCTTAACGTTTTACATATCACTTATTACAAAATACATTATTCAATCAATGTTTGCCCATTGTAAAATCTTTCCACACCTTGATTAAAATATTAAAATTTATCACAGAGGACAGCATCTTTACTGCTGGCACAGCGCATCACTGTTGACTGTTTGTTGTGAAGTGAGCAGAAACAACACCTGGCTTCCCAGAATGCTCTTCAGCAAAAGGCTGTATGACATCATAGCCTAGGCAAAGCATCACTGGGATGGGAGGATTCGATAACAATATAATGTAGAGTAGTGGTGGTGTAGTGGTTAGCGCTCTCACCTTGCATCGCTGGGTCCCTGGTTCGATTCCCAGCCAGGTCAACATCTGAAAGGAGTTTGTATGTTCTCCCCATGTCTGTGTGGATTTCCTTCGGGCACTCTGGTTTCCTCTCACATCCCAAAAACATACAGATAAGTTAATTGGCTTCCCCCCTAAATTGTCTCTTGACTACAATACATACAATATAGACATATGACTATGTTAGGGACTAGATTGTGAGCTCCTCCGAGGGACAGTTAGCAAGAAGACTATATATACTCTGAACAGCGCTGCGGAAGATGTCGGCGCTATATAAATACTAAATAATAATAATAATATAGATATAGGAAGTGTTCCTCATGCAGAAATCAAGATGATTAAATAAAAAAAATTGTCTCAAATAGTGCATTACATGGTTTTTACGTGTCCTAACATTATTTATGCAATGCTCAGTATCATCTGCTCAGAGATATAGAATCTAGGGCATGCCATTTTTGGGAAATCCTAGAAATTACTTTACCTCCAGAATGGATGTACCAGAGTATCATCAGAAAACTGCTCCACAAATTAGTGGGATCACTCTTCCTCTGCAACATTACTGCCAAATGAGTTTAAAGGCGAGTGTTAAAGCAAGGTCAATTATTCTGGCATTGTTGTACAATCTAGAGCATGCATTTTTAGGAAATCCTAGAAATTACTGTACCTCCAGAATGGATGTACAAGAGTATTATCAGAAAACTGCTCCACAAGGTCAATTATTCTGGCATTGTTGTCACCTGATAGAGACTTCTCAACAGAGTTAACAGTGAAAGTGATTCATTTTCATGTACACAACGGATGTAAAAAGAAAATAATGTGTGTAACTTATGTTTGTTAGGGAGCTGGAAAAAAATGTGTTTGTGATAGTGTTTTTAAGTTCAGGTACACTATAACATAACGTACTGCTTTAAAAAGTACAGGGTCACTCTGACTTCATTGCAGATGATGCTCATTCTAATTAAATCTGCTCATGCTAATTGAAATCAGTTAAGTGTACTTATAAATACATTTATTTTTTAAGTGTCTTAGTTCTGTGTTATAGCTCCAACCTAAAAAAATCTGCAGTTAAAAGGCATAACTAATTAAATCTTACTTTTTATTTGTGTGCCCAAAGTATATTTTGAAAGAAGTACATGCTCCCTTTGCATATTAATATTATAAATATTCTAAAGAAGTAATTTCAGATAAGTGTTCTTGACAAAAATAATAGACTTGACCTACAAGAGCCATAGTTGTATGCAATGAGCCATTGTCTAACAAAACTGAGGAATATTCATTCATTTACAAAATAAATAAACAAACCTGTACCTGTGTGCACATTGCAAATACAGTAACCCTCTCATATGACCTAATTAATTATTTAATTTAGAGATGGCCCAAACAGTTCAACCGCAAACTGATTCGTGCAAACTTCAGTGGTTCGTGTTTGCGGTAAACGGCGAACTACAGTATATGCGAGTTTGACCCACCCCCTATACTACATCATTAGGCTCAACTTTGACCCTCTACATCACAGTCAGCAGACACATGGTAGCCAATCAGGCTATATTCCCTCCTGGAGCCCCCCCCCCCTTATAAAAGGCAGGCAGCGTCGGCCATTTCCTTCACTCGTGTGGCTGCAGTAATTAGAGGAGGGAGAGGAACCTGCTGTAAACATAGGGAAAGCTTAGTTAGGTTCTTGTTAGGCTTGTTAGCTTGCTCCTTGCTGATACTTATTGCTAAAAAGCACCCCTTAACAGTTCTTTTGAGAGCTAAGCTGTTCTTGTGATTATTTTGTGTGTGTGTGTGTCCCACTGACACTTGCATATACAGCCCTGTCAGTCAGTCGCAGCTGGCCCTTGGCCCCTTGCTAATTCCTACTGTGCCACTGCCAGGCCCAGCACATTCAGCGCCTACCTTTTCACTGCATGTGTGTCACAGGCAGCTGCACATTTGTAATACCAATCACTGCATACCTGCTCATGTTTACTGCACCTGAATGACAGAAGCACGTAGTGTTATATATCAGTCACTGCACCTGTTCACGGTACCTGTGTGTGTGACAGCTGCACATTGTATTGATACCAGTCACCTACGTGACCACACGCAGTGTTATATTCTAGTCACTGCATACCTGTTCAGGGTACCTGTGTGTGTGACAGCTGCACATTTGTAATACCAACCACTGCACACCTGTTCACTGCACCTGTGTGACCACACGCTGTTTTATATACCAGTCCATGCATACCTGTTCACTGCACCTGTGTGACAGCTGCACATTATATTGTAATACCAATCACTGCATACCTTTCACTGCACCTGTGTGACTGCACATTGCATTAGTCAAGTCAGTGCATATCTTTCACTTCACCCCCCCCCCAATATGGACAAAACAGGTAGAGGCAGAGGCAGGCCACTCGGCAGGTCTGTTCGAGGTCGTGCTGATGTGATTTCATGTGGCCCTCGACCAATGTAAAGTGCTCAGAATAAGGCACGTGCCATCAACTCCCAAGATTGTCAGGACGTGGTTGACTATTTAACACAGAACACCTCATCTTCCGCAGCCACCAGCGCTACTCCCAGGGGCGTAGCAATAGGGGTTGCAGAGGTAGCGACCGCATCGAGGCCCTTGGGCCAGAGGGGCCCCGAAGGGCCCTTCCTCAACTACAGTATTAGCTCTCTATTGGTCCTGCGCTCATAATAATTACTTCTATAGATACTTGGAATAGTGGTAATCCTTAACAAACTGTTTCCCATCCTTTTCTTGCACCTCTGAAACTGTAGTTTTCCTTGGCAGGTCTTGGTGCACCGTATCAATTGTTACGTATAGAGTGCTTGGGGGGGCCCCATTGTAAAACTTGCATCGGGGCCCACTGCTCCTTAGCTACGCCACTGGCTACTCCAAGCACCACATCCACTACATTTGACAGTTCACAAGAGTTATTTGGTGGGGAAATCACTGATTCACTCTATTATCGTTACAACAAGATGAAGGCGCTAAGCAAGTTACACCACCTCATATGTCAGGCGACACTATGGATGTAAGGTGTGAGGAGGAGGAGGATGAAGTACCTGCTGTTGGTGCAGTTTTGGAGGTGTCTGATACAAGCGAAGCTGGGGAGGATGATTATGATGATGATACTGCCAATGGATGCCACGTGGGATCCTAATAGACAAGATGACCATGGGGACAGTTCAGAGGGGGAGTCAGAGAGGAGTAGGAGGAGACGAGTTGCTGAAAGAAGCAGGGGGAGCTCATCGTCAGAAACAGCTGGTGGCAGTGTCCGGCACCATGTATCGCCACCTATGAACAGCCAGCCACCATGCCCTTCAACGTCAGCTGCTGACACCACCATAGTGCCATCACCCCAGGGGGGCTCAGCGGTGTGGAAATTTTTTTGTGTGCCTTCCTCAGATGAGAGCAATGCCATCTGTTCTCACTACCACCAAAAATTAGGCCGTGGTAAGTAGAGATGGCCCAAACGGTTCGCATGTGAACAGTTCCAGGCGAACTTTCGGTGGTTCGCCTGGAAGGCGAACTTTTGCGGAAGTTTGATTCACCCCCATAGTGCGCCATTAGGGTCAACTTTGACCCTCTACATCACAGTCAGCAGGCACATTGTAGCCAATTAGGCTACACTCTCTCCTGTTGACACCACCCCCCTTATAAAAGGCAGGCAGCCCCGGGCTTTACACTCACTTGTGTGCCTGCATTACTTACTGAAGGGACAGCTGCTGGCAGACTCTCATAGGGAAAGATTAGTTAGGCTCTTGTAGGCTTGTTAGCTTGCTCCTGGCTGATTGGTATTGTTAAAATAGCACCCCTCAACAGCTCTTTTGAGAGTGAATGTTCTCCTATTGTGTTTTTATTGTGTTGCCCACTGACACTGCATTATACAGCCCTATCTGTTGCAGCTGGACCTTGGTAATTGCTATTACTGTGCCAGCCAGGCCCTGCCTAACTATCTATACTGGGACACCTACCTATGCCTACCTAACTACTGGGGCACCTACTTACCTATACGGGGACACCTACCTATGCCTACCTACCTATACTAGGGCACCTACCTACGCCTACCTACCTATACTGGGTCTCCTACCTATGCCTTGATAACTACTGGGCACCTACCTATGCCGATCTACCTATACTGGGACACCTACCTATGCCTACCTACCTATACTAGGGCACCTACCTATGCCTACCTACCTATACTGGGTCTCCTACCTATGCCTAGTTAACTGCTGGGACACCTACCTATGCCTACCTACGTATACTAGGGCACCTACCTACCTATACTGGGTCTCCTACCTATGCCTTGATAACTACTGGGGCACCTACCTATGCTTATCTACCTATACTGGGACACCTACCTACCTATATTAGGGCACCTACCTATGCCTACCTACCTATACTGGGTCTCCTACCTATGCCTAAGCTAACTACTGGGGCACCTACCTATGCCTACCTACCTACACTAGGGCACCTACCTATGCCTATCTACCTATACTGGGACATATACCTATGCCTACCTACCTATACTGGGACTCCTACCCAGCAATGTCATCTTTCATCCACCACCCCTCACCGCTCATCCCGGGGCTCCCATTAGCTGTGAAATACTATAAGCCTTGGCAAAGCATCTTTGAAGCTCCCAATGGTGCTCCCCATTGGTCCACTCTCTGGACTAATGAGAATCCTCCAGAAGGAGATTTAAGAATTTCTTACATCCAATGAAGGGTGGATGCCCAAAATGTATGGTGTGATGTACTCCAAAGGCTTTATAGCACAGGTCTTTCTAGTGATTTATACTTTTTTTTTGCTTGTTTGTAAATTTTGCCGACCAAATGTGGAGTGCTTGATCTGGATGCTGCCACTGGCTTTATCCTTCTCAATTGAGTATAAATTAACAGAGGCAGTTTAGGATTCTTTTGTCAATAATTGTACATCATTATTTCCTAAGACTAACTGAGCAAATGCACAATGGTGTAACATTGTTTTATGTATTATTTTTTTTCAGTTGCCTAATTTAATCTACTATAAATCTATTTGTATGACTGTTTCTTTGAACAAGCAAGACTTTGTGCAATGAATTTTTAACTAATTAAACATTCATGGGCTTGTGCGTAACTCAAAATTCATTTTAAAATTGCCTCTGCATTCCTGTGTCGCTCTTTATCAGCAAGTAGGGTTCACGCTTACTGAAATTCATGTGCATTTTGGGATTGTGCGAACACGCATTCACTGCAAGCTAATGAAAGTCAATAGGGAATCTACACTTCTGCTAAAATTCCCTAAATTGCATTTGCATTTTTCATGCACAAAAAAAAACCTTAATTCTTGCATCAGAAATTTGAAAACCCCATTCAAATTCCCATTGATTTTTATTAGCCTCTTTGAAAAAAACACAGGCCAAATTCACACAAAATGACAATTTTAACATGAAAAAACGCATGCAAGAAGTGTTCGGTTTTTCATAATGGTAAGTGTGAACCCTGTCTAAGGATGGGGCAATCTAGTCTCCAAGTTTTCAAACTGGGTTTTTTAATTGACAACAGAAGTAACATACATCACAGTGGTCAGAGCCTATAGACCACATAAAAGTGCCCATTTACGACACAATTCACCATGTTAATCGATTGGAAATGATCAGTCATACCTATTGGTGGCCGAAAACCCACTAACAAATCCAATCTGGTTGATGAGATCAATCTAAAAAAAGGGATTAATACCGAATTAACTAGTGGGTTTTTGACAGTGGGCACAACTAATTTCCGACCAGAAACAATCAGCTGCGGAATTCTATCCATACATTAATGGGCATCAATGAACTTTAACTAAAAATCTCTTTGTAATTTCAATAAAGATGAGAAAAGAAAGTAAAATCCCTTGCATACTGGAATGCAGAGAGCCCTCCAAGTATTTGCCAGGCTTAACAAAGCGAGATTGTTATTAACATTGCTAAGTACCATGTATTCAGGCCACAGGGCAACAGTTAAAGGGTACCTGAACCAAAGCTTGGGTACAAAATGAGATACTTGCCTAAAGAGAGGGAAGCCTTGGGATCCTATTGAGACTGCTCTCGGTGCTCTCATGTCCTTCATAGCTGAGCATGTCCTGCCGGGGGATTAGTGACAAGGGCGCAATCCAACCCTGCTTAACAGGACTGTCAGCAGTAGATATGTGTTTGTATACAACTTTTTTGCCGGAAGTATCCTGTAAAAAATCCCTGCATTGGGCTTTCTGCAAATCCGAGTTTGCTACTGTGTTATTAGAGTTTTAGCTGTCATAAAACAAGAGTTAGAGAAATGCGTGCTTAAAGCACTGTAAACATCTTACTTAGAATAAAACCGTTACTTACATATGTATTAGCTTGATAAGTCATTAAAATAATCTAGGGTGCATTTGCATAAACTAAATTGCAGTATAGATGCATTATACATATGTAAATAATAACATTTCAGAATTATAAATGCACATTAGATTGCTAATTGCGTTACATAATATATTGTAGGCTCTGTGAATCCTTAACTAACTTGAAATGCAAATTTATCTTCTAGCTGAGATATGTGAATCTGATATTTTGACAAAGCCTCTTACTCATTTTCATTAATTCCTAAACTGTTTGAGAAATGGGAATCTCTTCTACTCCCCTTTTATATGGAAATTATCATCATTTGTGTTTCCTTGTAAGATATAGTACCTTGGGAATTGTAGCTTGAAATAAATCATTTCAATTTAATATGGGACTCTTTAGGTGTTGCAGAGGAGAAAAACTTACTGTGAATCTTACATGTAGTGGCTGTGATGACACAGAGGTTTAGATAGCTAAAATCACTCACATTTTTATGGTACTTGGGTCAGTTTCTAGGCTAAATGTGTACAAAATTTAAGTGTGGTCACAAGCAAGAAATGTTCCATATCTGCTTTTAGATGACTAGTTGAAATCTACGCCCTGTTAGGGACCTGTTATTCCTGCCAGGGCATAGATTTCATCTTCCCCACCGCATACTCCCACCGCTACCACTGAACAGCATCGTGAGATCTTCAGGAGCTTATGTCATTGGCTCCTGACCCCGTGATCATTGTGAGCCAATCTCACAATGATCACATATCGATGCAGTTACCGCACGCGTAGTTGACGTATGTATTGCGAAGTCAACTACTCGTGCGGTAACTGCATCTATATGGATCATTGCACATGCGCAGAAATATTATTGCCCTTTTATACGCATACAATTCCGCATTGGAAGGTGGAATGTACATTTATATTAGTTTATATTTGCAAATAGGTTGAAGATTATTGCGGAAATTTTTCCGCATAAGGGCATAAGCGGTCGCATCAACTACGCTTCGGAATACGCAAAGCTTGCATATTTTAACACGTAGTCTACGAAATGCAAATGTAGTAAAGTTTCTGATTACATAGCCGTAGATTGCGAAGCGTATTTGCGTAAAAATACGCGTAGTTCCAGCATAGCGAAGTTGGCTGACTACGACCATCCCTGGTCAGGAGTCAATGAAATTGGCTCCTGGCAGACTCACAGGGCTCTGCTGTCATGGGCAGCACGGTGGCGTAGTGGTTAGCTCTCTCGCCTTGCAGAGCTGGGTCCCTGGTTCGAATCCCAGCCAGGGCACTATCTGCAAAGAGTTTGTATGTTCTCTCCGTGTCTGCGTGGGTTTCCTCCGGGCACTCCAGTTTCCTCCCATATTCCAAAAACATACGGATAAGTTAATTGGCTCCCCCTAAAAAATTGGCCCTAGACTACAGTACTTACACTACATAATATAGACTTATGGCAATGGTAGGGATTAGATTGTGAGCTCCTTTGAGGGACAGTTAGTAACAATATATATATATATATATATATATATACACTGTACAGCGCTCTGTAATATGTTGGCACTAAATAAATAATAATAATAATAATAGCAAAAGCAGAGCGAGTAAGCTTTAGTGATGGGTGAGCAGCATGAATGGCGACATCTGCAATTTTGTGCCTTGAGAGTGAGACATCGTTAAGCCCCTTAAAGTGGTCTGAAAGTCAGCATTTCTACTTTGCTCTAAATGATTCCTCACAGCTTGAAAGCTACTATCCCAAAATTTTATTTCAGCAGAACATCACTGAAATGGTTAAACAAAGCACTTTGTCCTGCTATTCAGCTTCAAATCTGCATTCAAATTTGCATCCAAACTGGAGATAGCAGTATCTTTGTTTGCATTCCAATGTTGATATATGTGTGTAAACACAGTGAAAAGGAGCTCTCTGTGCTTCAAGCACACAAACCGCTCAGAACAGCTAATAAGATGTTAATATATAATAAAAAGCAGTTTGAATAAAATGCAATGGCAGGTTTCAGGGCAAGATAAACTACACTTTGGAAACTTGTAATTTGTAAACAGACAATGTTACTTATGCACAAAAGCAAATATGATAACTGTATAAGTATGAGTAATAAAAAGTAGGAAAACACATTTTTATTAAATGTTATGTCAGAGTTTCAGACCAGAGCAAGTGGATATGCTTAGTTTTACACTTCCACAATAGTAAAGAAGGACACGGCACTCAGGAGCTGTGCAGCAACAAGCTGTATTGGAGTCACAAGATACACAACATGTTTTGGGCGGAGCCCTTCCTCAGGTGTACCTCCCACATTCTAAACAGGTAATATACAGGATCTTCTAAAAAAATTAGCATATTGTGATAAAGTTCATTATTTTCTGTAATGTACTGATAAACATTAGACTTTCATATATTTTAGATTCAAATACACACAACTGAAGTAGTTCAAGCCTTTTATTGTTTTAATATTGATGATTTTGGCATACAGCTCATGAAAACCCAAATTTCCTATCTCAAAAAAATTGCATATTTCATCCGACCAATAAAAGAAAAGTGTTTTTAAAACAAAAAAAGTCAACCTTCAAATAATTATGTTCAGTTATGCATTCAATACTTGGTCGGGAATCCTTTTGCAGTAATGAATGCTTCATTGCAGCGTGGCATGGAGGCAATCAGCCTGTGGCACTGCTCAGGTGTTATGGAGGCCCAGGATGCTTCGATAGCGGCCTTAAGCTCATCCAGAGTGTTGGGTCTTGCGTCTCTCAACTTTCTCTTCACAATATCCCACAGATTCTCTATGGGGTTAAGGTCAGGAGAGTTGGCAGGCCAATTGAGCACAGTAATACCATGGTCAGTAAACCATTTACCAGTGGTTTTGGCACTGTGAGCAGGGGCCAGGTTGTGCTGAAAAATGAAATCTTCATCTCTATAAAGCTTTTCAGCAGATGGAAGCATGAACCCACTTTTGAACCAGAAACAGCGGCAGAGGTGCCTGACCTGGGCTACAGAGAAGCAGCACTGGACTGTTGCTCAGTGGTCCAAAGTACTTTTTTTCGGATGAAAGCAACTTTTACATGTCATTTGAAAACCAAGGTGCCAGAGTCTGGAGGAAGACTGGGGGAGGGAAATGCCAAAATGCCTGAAGTCCAGTGTCAAGTACCCACAGTCAGTGATGGTCTGGGGTGCCATGTCAGCTGCTGGTGTTGGTACACTGTATTTTATCAAGGGCAGGGTCAATGCAGATAGCTATCAGGAGATTTTGGAGCACTTCATGCTTCCATCTGTTGAAAAGCTTTATGGAGATGAAGATTTCATTTTTCAGCACGACCTGGCACCCGCCACTAGGGGGATGTCCTGCTGGGGGGTCTGATTGCAGCCGGCTTGCTGCGCTTTGCGCGGGGGGGGCTCTTCAAAGCCCCCCTCTGCAGCGTTTTCTGTGCTCCCTCCCTCTCCCTCCCTACCTCTTCCTCCCTGGGCTGTGCAGGATGGAATTCCTCCATGAACGGACATGGAAAGGCCGCTCGAACGAGCGGCCGTTTCCATGGAAACCCGCAGACGACCAATTTATGCCAATCGGCGTTAGCTGGTCGTCAAGAGGTTAAGCCACCAGCAAGCAACAAAATACTCAAAATCATTTTTATATTTTTTCACCATTTTTTTGTATTTTTACAATTGCAAAGTGCTAAAAATGTATTTTAAAGAGAAGATTAAAAAATCTCCTAGGAGATAAGTTAGGAGAAAAAGTAAATTGCAAATGGGCCAAAGTATTTGACAAATAGTCACACACCAGAGCCATCATTTTAATGTGTCACATGTCCTTTTCCCATACAGCACACATTATAAATTCAGGAGATACAAACAAGCAACCATCAGTGTGTCTCATTCCACAGTTACATACTGTTTATCCTCCTTAGGAAAAAAAAGATGTATAATTTGACTTTTAAAATGTTAGATGGACAATCACAATCATTTACTTAGCAGAGATTATTTAGTAAAAGTCAATACTATTTAACTTAATAAAGCGTACAGCTCTTTACCCACAATAATGTCAGACCTGGAATAAGACACAAAATAGCAGAAGTAAAAAGACAAAACAAAACCGAAAAAAAGTCATAACATTTAAAGCCATATGGGGACCCCCAAAATTGTTTTCTACGAATGTTGCCTCCTGTAGTGTTCCAGCTACAGCCATATTCTTTACAGTGCCTCTAGTAGAGTGGTCAACTTACAGTGCCTCCATTACAGATGAAGTCACTATGACCTCTCTTTTCATATCCAAAATGTCTAACCTTCTTCAGCAGTTGCAGTTCTGCAGTATTATGTGGGGGCTTATAGCACAGCCTATTGTTTCCCCCAAGAATATTTAGCAGACTCCAAACCTTCACCCATTTCATAATTCATGACAGCTGTAAAATCATTTTCAACAAAGCGACAAACGCAATCTTCTTTTGTGCCTAATATCTCCTTTCTAAGCACATTGCAATCATACAAATATACCATCCACTCATGGCTATTATCCATCCATGGCTCCACTATTCCCTCATTGCCTTTTCTGATCAAAACTAATTTCAGTTCACTTTGTAACACATTTCCCAATCTTATCTACATTTAACTGGCCACATGAAAGTTCAACCACTTACTTATTATACTTTTCCCACCCCACCTTCTATCACCAATAGTTTTAGAATTGTATTGTCTACATATTGAGCCTTTACTGCCCCCCCCCCCCCCTTCTTAGATATTAGTTTAAAACTTCCCCCAACCTTCTAATGGTCTCAGCTAGTACAGCTGCACTTTCCCTATTACAGGGCAGCTCATCCCTACTGTAAAACCTGTAGCTGACTGCATTCTGCCCAGTTCAACAGAAGCCGAAATCCCTTCTTCTTACCCTCCATAAAGCGAGACTATTTACGAGCTCTTAAATCTCTAAAATAAGTATGCATAAAAGACCATAAACTTTTATATAGGAAGAGCCTAATTTCTGGCTAGTGATGGCCGAACATTGCGATTTCGCGTTCGCAAACACACTGACAGGCGTTACCACGAAATGATTGCTCAGGGTGAACCCCATTGGCTTTAATAGCAGGCAAATGTTTGAAACCTTCAGGGCATCACTGAAGTCCCAATTAATTAAAAAAAAGTGTACAAAGTGTACAAAACCCAGACAGCAGCATGGCAGAGTTGGATCAAGAGTAAAATAATTGGCAAAAATTACGTATTTTATGCAGAGGCTTTTTTTTCATGCATAAATGCCAGAAATCACATATTGTTATAGGACACACTGACTTGTCTGATATCACTGGCAGTAATTTACAGTACGGTGACACGGGTCTGTTGCTGTGTCACTGTAACACGGGAGGTTAATCACTCAGTGACACAAATGTCCTTGACAATGTATTTTTTTTTATAAAGGACACACTAACTGTCGGATATCACTGATAGTAACTCATAGTAAGGAGACACAGGTGACACTGTGTGGGTGTGGGTTAGTGACAGTCAATCACTTTTGCACAGTGACAGTGATATAGAACAGTGATGCAGCCAGCCACACATTACACTGTAGATGGGTGTTGTCTTGCTAAAACACACACCACAATGCAACAACAAAATATCAGTACAACAGGGTCAATATCAGTGCACAAATAGACTTTTGTGATCAGAATGAGTCCTCAAAAGGACTATTGGGGGCTCCCTAGCTGGTGTACTTCAAGTAGCAGAGCACCTAGGAAGCACCTACACAGCACAACATTCAAAAGCATGCGCTGATCAACATAAATAAAACTCAATATAAGGTGAAATATTAGAAGTGTTTTATGGCTGTTCTGGCTTTGAAGGAGTGTAGGGCATGCTATCATGTTTGGTTTGTTTATTCAATGTGTCAATCACTAACACATAAAAATAAATGGTTTAAAAACAAGAGAGCACACAGATGTGGAAACACGATATCACAATACAGCCAATCTATCACTGTACCTCTATCTGCAGGAGGCGCTCCTCTCCCTACACTAAGGAAGAGTGAAAATGGCCACCGGGATCATGTTTTTTAGGCGGGGGGGGGGGGGGGGGAGTGGCCCTGGTGGCGATTCTGTGTTATTGGCCATCGTGTTCCATGTGAGTTCAGGGTGAAGGGTCAGAACATGACTCCATGGGAAAGTTTGCGGTGGTTTTGAACAACACATAAGAAAACAAAATATTAGGTATTGCACTCTTTAGTCAATAAGCAGTATGATAAACTCAAAACTATTTAAATCACTGTGTGCAGTGTCAAAATCACCATAACATTTAAATAACATACGGACACGCACACCATGCCAGTTCAATGCAGTTATGTTTGTATTCAAAAAATACTCAAGAATATCACACCATAAATCAATGTAAAATATGGTTATAACCAAAGTTTTACAGTACAACTTGTAGTACAATAGTTACAACAACCAAATAATTGGAGTGATCTATGGTACAAAAAAAGATCCTGGATCCAGCACTGGGGAAAGTGGTTCACATATTATATGCAAAATAAAGGCCTCCAGCCAATAATAGTCCATCAAATGCAAACAATAGTGTGATCCAGGACACAGTTCATATAGATGTAAATGTCCCTTTAAGAGAACAAAGTTTGCAATACTGTGTGGGGTAATGCATACAGAAGGATCAATGCGAGAGGAGGTGCCGACACCCTTTTATATTACCCAGACATCAGCGTTTTGGATATAATCCTTCCTCAAAGGGTTTATTTGCAGTACAGCAGCAAGCAGGCAACTTAAGCATAGTAACAGAGAGGCAGTGGTTTTGAGCAACCCATACAGTTTGCTATAGACACAAACGGGCGACCATTTGCCGGGAACTATTCACATAGGGCACATTTCTGCCATCCCTATTTCTGACCATTTATACCACCTTATCATTACCATACACAAAGTTAAACAGAAAATAAAAGTAACATCTGCTTTCTAAATAAGCGCTTTAAACTAGTCTGTTTTTTGTTTCTCAATTTTGTATAAAGTAGGATTGTTTAGACAAAACAAATGTGTCAATGAATTATGATTGAAGCTCATAAAATGATGTTTAACACCAAACAAATCATTCAGAAACATGTACTGACTAGCGTAAATGAAACTCAATATAAGGTGAAATATTAGAAGCCCGTTATGCATAGCTATGTGTTTAATAGCTTTTCTGGCTTTAAAGCGGTATTGTCACCATAAAAATCTAATTTCAACAGCAACTGGTCTGAGTGTAGTAGAGTGATAAAGATGCTAATCCTGCATTCAAAACTTGCAAAAAACTTTTTCTGCTGTTATGGTTTGGAGTTATGACATACTTTAGGAGCACTGGGCCTTTAGTAGTCAGTGCCAAACAGTTGAATGCTGGGGGTTCTTTTTATCTATAATATATTCCTCTGCTTCCATTTATTTCCCTGCCTAGCTTCTTATCTGAAAGACCTCTGCTCACTTGTATTTACAAGCAAGACTGAGGTGACTCAGCGATTGGAGGAGAAAAGAAAAACAAAAAGACAGTGCAGTTCCTAGTATACACCTCAGTGGGAGTGTCTTAAGACTCTGGGAGGAGGGCAGCTAATGAATACACAATGAGCAAGAGAAGGGAGGGGGGAAAACAAGAGTCAGGGAGGATATGATGTCAGCATTAGCTTGGCAAAATGGCCACTGCCTAGAATAGGATTTTCTGCTTTTCCTTTATAAAATTCACAGGAATCATTAAGTGGATAGCACAATACATATGTTATATAAGTAGAAGTAGTATTTATCTACTTATATATGTGTTTTTTATTTCTAGGTTAGCATGGGTGTCATTTGTTGCTACTCTCTTTAAAGGAGAGTAGGGCATTTTATCATGTTTGGTTTGGTCACTAAACATTAAAATAAAAAAGTTTAAACATAAGCGAGAACATGCAGAAACTCTTTTACATTACAATTTTTTTTATATATAAATGACCATCATTTGCACAATTTGAGATTGGATGGGGGGAAGCACATGTTCCTGTGTCTCAGTTAGTGATAGTTACATAGATAGTTGAGTTGAAAAAATACATTTCTCCATCGAGTTCAACCAGAAAGTATGTTTTTTTGCATAACAACACTAGCCTGCACTCTTGCATATCTTAGATGATCCAGAGGAAGGAATAAAATCATTACAAGGCTTGGACCTTGGCCCTAAAAGGGAATTAAATGCCTTGCTGACTACTAATTGCAATCAGATAACATCCCTGGATCATCACCCCTGAGAATTACCTAATAATTATAGCTGTAGATGTCCTTCAATGCAAAGAAAACATCTAAGCCCACTTTAAATGCAGCTATAGAATTTGCCATAACTACTTTCTTTGGTGATATTTTCCCCATTTTAACCCTTCATATGGTCCATTTCCACTGCAACATGTAAAATGACATCCGTTCATATGCAGGCATTTTCCAGATGTGTTTTTCCATGTTTTTCATGCACTTTTTTTTCTACTAAGCAATTCTACATAGGGCACACATGCATCTAACTAAACATGCATTTTCCATTTAAATATATTATACCCGAATCACATATGAAATGCAAATGTATCTGGAAAACTGCTGCAATTGCATACAATGGAAATTATCCCATGTGCTTTCATATATCATGCCTTCTAATAAGAATTTGCATGCGCAAAAAAAAACAACTTGCAAAAATGCATGTACTGGAAATGCGTCCTTACTGTAAAGAACCCCCTCCAGAATAGGTGGAAAAACCTTTTTTTCCTTTATAAGTAGATTGTGTTTCCTTCTCCTTTACAAAAGGCAATTGGCAAAAGCTAATCTGCTTTTTTTTATTGCCCTCTGATGTATTTATACATGTTAATTCGATCTCTTCTAATGCTGGGTACACACTATGAGATTTTCTGGTCGATTTACTGTCAGATCGATTATTTCCAACATGTCCGATTTGCTTTTCGATCGATTTCCGAGAATTTTCCGATCGATTTCCGTGCACTTTGATAGGAAATCGATCAGAAAATGATCAGAAATCGATCGGAAAGCAAACCGAACATGTTGGAAATAATCGATCTGACAGTAAATCGACCAGAAAATCTCATAGTGTGTACCCAGCATAAGGTATTTTTTTCCAAACGAAATAAGCCGTTAGATTGGGCACTATGTAGGTAATTGGAAATTAACTTCTCTAAAGTAGAACTTTAGTTATAATGATTAGAGATGGAATGAACCTCCGATTTTCAGTTTGCGAACTTCCGCAAAAAATTTGGTTAGCGCAAACTTCAGCGAACCGCAATAGACTTCAATGGGGAGGCGAACTTGGAAAACTAGAAAAATTTATGCTGGCCACAAAAGTGATGGAAAAGGGGTTTCAAGGGGTCTAACACCTGGAGGGGGGCATGGCGGAGTGGGATAGACACCAAAAGTCCCGGGGAAAAATCTGAATTTGACGCAAAGCAGCGTTTTAAAGGCCAAAATCACATTGAATGCTAAATTGCAGGCCTAAAGCGCATCTTGCATGTATATACATCAATCAGGGAGTGTAATTAGAGTACTGCTTCACACTGACACACCAAACTCACTGTGTAACGCACCGCAAACAGCTGTTTGTGTAGTGACGGCCGTGCTGGACTGGTGCGCACCATGGCCAGAGTGCAGGCCGTGGCGGTTTTTAAGCCCATATGGTGGCCGGGCTGAGGTAGCTGAATGACAGAACAGTGACCGTCCAGCTCATCAAATTTGGTCTGTCCACAATCAAGCAACGACCTTATTATCTTGGGTGTGCCCCCCCCCCCCCCCCATGTACAGTACATGTTTTTTGTTTTGTTGTTGCAGCTGCAGTGCAGCCAGAAAAATTAGGCAGGCATGTACAAGCACCAGAAAAATTATTATAGCGGCCGCTGCTAGCAGCAGCCTTTAAAATTAAGGAATCCGCCTGGAGTCCTGGACCCTGTTGGTGGTGGCGGAGAAGGCAGTCAAGTGGCCTGCAGGCAGAGATGCTGTGTGGGGACTGGGGACCGACTTAGTCTTGGGGCAGGCAGTCACACGGTGTGCAGGCAGAGATGCTGTGTGTGGGGACTGACTTAGTCTTCGGGCAAGCCTGAGCGTGCTTTGCAGACCAGGCATCCGTGGTCAGATGGACCCTTTACTCAACGCTGTGTGCCAGAGATGACACCATTTGCCTTTCAACATCACGGTACAGTTTGGGTATCCCCTTTTTTGAGAAATAATTGCATATCTTTCACTGCGGTGTGTGGATTTGCTTTTGTGTGCTGCTTTCCCTCAGGTGGTCATCCCATTGCAGTTTGTGCTTTTTCATCATGTGCCTTCGTAAGGTAGTTGTCCCTACGTGGTTCTTGGTCTTTCCGCAGCTCAATTTTCAGTGGCAGGGAGTACAGATGGCATTGCTCTCATCTGAGGCAGACACACAAAAAAAATTCCACACCGCTGAGCCCTGGGGTGATGGCACTTCGGTGGTGGCGGCCGACTGAGTGTTAAGTGGGGTGCCAGAATCAGAACAGGAGGAGGAAGATATGTCATGCTTCCATGCCGAAGCTGAGAAAGATGAGGTGTTCTGTGTTAAATAGTCAACTACGTCCTGACAATATTGGGGGTTGATGGCACGTGCTTTCTTCTGAACACTGTACTTTAGTTGCGGGCCGCATGAAATCACGACAGTGCGACCTTGAACAGACCTGCCAGGTGGCCTGACTCTGCCTTTTGTTTTGTCCATATTGGGGGGATTAAGTGAAAGGTATGCACTGACTTGACTAATACAATGTGCAGTTAGTCACACAGGTGCAGTTAACAGGTATGCAAAGAGTGGTATATCACACTGCGTGTGCTCACGTAGGTAGGTGGGTGCACTGAAGTGAATGACAGGTAGTAGGTACTGTATATGCAGTGATGGGTATTACATGTGCACCTGTCACACACAGACAGGCACAGTGACACTGACTGACAGGGCTGTATATAATGCAAGTAGGCCACAGACACAAAAAAGATCACAAGAACAAGATTAGCTCTCAAAAGAGCTGTTGAGGGGTGCTTTTTTAGCAACAACAATCAGCCAGGAGCAAGCTAACAAGCCTACAAGAGCTTAACTAAGCTTTCCCTATGAGAGTCTGCAGCAGCTATCCCTTCACTAATTACTGCAGGCACACGAGTGAGTCCACTGCCTGACGCTGCCTGCCTTGTATAAGGGGGGTGGGGCTCCAGGAGGGAGTGTAGCCTAATTGGCTACAATGTGCCTGCTGACTGTGATGTAGAGGGTCAAAGTTGACGCACTATGGGGCGAACCGAACTTCCACAAAAGTTCCCAGTTCTCAGCGACCGCGAACCACGAAAGTTCGCCGGGAACCATTCGCCGGCGAACCGTTCGGGCCATCTCTAACAATGATAAAGTGAAACATGTTAATCACAATTTCACTATTAAAATATGAAGAAACATAACAAAACCTGACCAGCACCAAGGACTCGACAGTAAAGGTGAACCTCCAGTTTATGCCTATCCCTCTTCACCATTTTTTTCTCCTGTTTCTATAACGTGTCTTTTCCTTGTTTTTTGTGTATCCACTATCCAGGAAAAAGATGCTAACTATTGCCCAACTGGAGGAGTACATTTGAAATCGGCGCCGGTAGACTTGGGCGCAGGATACAGCGGTATATAGCTGATCCTGCTTCTGCACAAGTCCGGGCCGATTTAATTACTATTCCCCCTCCAGGCCGACATGGATAGTGGGGGAATGAAATAATTCGGCTTCCAGCGATTGCTGGAGGCCGAATTATTATGTTTTTAAGCAACTTCGGCTCCGTCTTCTGACGGAGCCGACGTTACTCACTGAGTGCTTCAATAGGAATGATTCCTATTGAAGTCTATGGAGGCGCCGGCTGCGCCCAAATCTAGCAGCGCTGAAAAGCACTGCTCCAACCTGGAGCATGCTCATTGTTTTTCCCGTCGACAAAATAGAGCAGGATTGTGGAGTCTGAAGAAAAAAATAAAACAAAACAAAAAAAAGGGTTGCTGTATACCTTTTTATATCTTGCAGCATCCTCCAACCACAGTTTAGTTTCACATGCACATACTTTTGCTGACTCATAAGAAAAGCCATTCTCCTTTCTGAGTGTATATCCAAAGTGTCCACCCTTTGGGAAAATCCACAAAAATAAAGCATTTTTGCGAACATTTTGTGTAAATGTCTCAAAAATATACTTCACTTTTATGCTCATATCATGTAAAAACAACGCTATTTTTGCAAATCTTTTTCAAAAATTAATTATACATTTTAACTCATTCCTATTTTTCCCATTAATATACAGTTTCCTCTCTATTTTTGAAAATGGATACATGTCAAATGGCAAGCATTTAGTGGGCTTCCATGCCACTTTAGCCTCCATATGAGCCTTTGATATATTTATCTGTTGCAATGCCCATCCTGCTTTTAGAATGCTACAGTAAGTCCTATGGTCTAAGCAGGAAGCTTGTGGCAAGCCAGTGGTTTAATGTGTATGTGCAAATATGTATGAAATAAGTGTAACTAATCCTGTTTTTTTAATGGTAGTTAGAGACAGTGACTTTAAGCAGCCAAGCTGGGGTGACTCAGAGCTTTCCTCCTTTTGTAATTCAGACTCAAGCTGTTGAAGAGCCAAACAGAGGCTTTTACCAGTAATGGTAGGAATGAACACAGGCATAACAAAATCTGCAGAAAAAGAAAAATCTCCTGCAGATAAGAAATCCCAACATATACAGAGTTCTACAAGTTACTGAGATTTATTAACTTTAGATTTTAGCCTTTAATTATTTTGTAATTTGAAAGTCTACTGTACATTTTTGTAATCTCTAAAGAATCAGAATAGATAAAAAAAAAGAAATAAGAAATATCTTCGTAGCTCACACTATGAAAAAATAGATTAAGTCCAAAGCTTTTTATTTTCTAATGGATTCGAATACATATCGACACATATTATTTCTCCTTTGACCACTTGACGCCTGAATCAAGGAAGCTGTAGGGTAATGACATAAAATACTGTGATCAAAAAAGAAATGAAATGGACCAAGTGTCATAACTGGTATGTTCAAAATGCAAATAAGCTAAGACTGGAAGTGAAGTCCACACAAATTGGAATATTTCTATATGTGCATTTTATAGAAGAGGTACAAGTTGTTGATTACATTTCACTGTCATGTTTTCTCAAGCAGCATCTATATTCAGATTTATGATTGGATGTCCTCTCCCCACATACAGTGGTGCACAGTAAATAAATAACATAACATAAAAAAGTACATCAGTCCTGGTGTTATTATAAATCTTCTTTTTAAAAGGGGACGTCTTATATGTAAATCTTAAAATACATAAACAGGAATGAATAATACATGACAGAAATGCACGGCAATACATTATTATTTGGTAGTCTGGTTGGACTTATCTTACTCTTGTTTTTACTTTATTTACTCAAACACAGATACAATGGTAAAGGGAGGGGTTCTTGTTTATGGAGAGTTCAACCTATAGTAAGCATTTTCTCTTCAAATAAATAGGTTCGGATTACATAGGAGATATTTTAGATCTGGTGCTTTCTTCAGCCTGTATCACAGAAACAGTTTTTTAGGTTAAAGATTAAGGCCTAGTTCACAGTGATCAGTTGGTTTGCAGAGTAATTCTGCATGTCAGCTCACTGCCCATATAATTTTATGGGTCGGTTTACAGTGTTGCATTGTAACGAATCACGTTATTCTAACTCGCAGCATGCATGCTTTGGCTTAAAGTCGATGACCAGTCTCCATTGCAGTTCAGACACATGCGTTATACAACTGACCACTGTGAACCTAGCCTTTACACATTACACATCCTTATACCACCAAACATCTCTCTGAAAAGATGAAATCGCTGTTTATGAATAATCCTGCAATAAAAAGTGGGGTTCGCCTATTTAAAAACATATTGTTGACTTGCTGCTTTTTGGCCTAAGATGACTGGATTCAAAAACGGGCACTAGGCAGCCTATTTATAAAGTTATAATATAACATTCCTCTCTGAAATCCTAACATTTTTTTAAATTTTCTACAATACCTACAAAACGGTAGAAAAGAAAATACCAACAGCAATGTGCAGTGACGTAGGTAAAACAATAAAAATATGATACATCCAGTAATATATAGTGAAATGAAAGCAAACTTCAAGAAGGGAAACACATTTATGTTGATTTATAGAAATAGATAACAACTGTGAAAAAAAATAATTAAGTGGTAAAAAACTGAGAAAAGTGATACTATACGCCTTGTCCAGGTTATTGCTTCTTAATAATGAGATGCACAAAAGTGCAAAAATGCTGAAAGTGCTATTTTTAAATATGTGCTCATTAACAGAGTATTTTAAAGGACCACTATTGTAAAATGTAAAATGCTTGTGTATGATATGTGTAAAAGTGTACATTTGTTCCCAAGTAAAATGCACTATAAATTATTTTTCTCCTATGTTGCTGACATTTGCAGTAGGCAGTAAAAATATGACAGACTGACTGGTTTTAGGCTAGTCCATCTCCTCATGGGGGATTATCAAGGTTTCCTTTATGTGCAAAAGCACATACTGAATGGCAGTTGCTTTGTTCAATTGCCAAAATAGTGGGCAAGGGGGTAGGAAAGTCGTCTGGCATCCTTATATACTGTAGAGCCTTTACAGGAGATGCTTTAGTAAAGATTAAAGGAAATACCGGTACTGAGAATCCGCCATAAGGAGGTGGTTTAGTCCAAAACTTATCAAATCTACTGTGATGGACAGCAACGTAGGAAAAAAACTAATTGTGGTGCATTTTATTCTGGGAGTAATGTACTTCTAATAAATACGTAATTTACATTTTAACATTTTTTTGTGATAATAGTCCTTTAACCTCTTGAGGACTGCAGGGCTAAACCCCCCTAATGACCAGGCAATTTTTAGTTTAAAAGGCCACTGCAGCTTTAAGGCCAAGCTGCAGGGCCGCACAGCATAGCACACGAGTGATTCCCCCCCCCCCTTTTCTCCCCACCAACAGAGTTCTCTGTTGGTGGGGTCTGATTGCTTTCCCCATGTTTATTTTTTTTAAAATAAATATTTGTGTTGCCGCTTTTAAAAAAAAAACCCTCTTCCTTTAAATCCCTTCCCTCCCTCGCTCCCTCCCTCCCAACAGCCGGCCAATTACGGCGATCGGCTGTCATAGGCTTCTGCCTATGAGAGCTGATCGCTCTTGTCCCCCAGGGGGACAGCCGTGTCACACGGCTGTCCCCAGTGCAGCGCTGCTGCTGATCGCAGTGCTGCACAGAGTAAATAGACGGCGATCACGCCGTCTAACAGTCTCCCGAGCGGCAATAGCCGCTCGGAGACTGAAGGCGGGACGGAGCTCCGCCCCCAAGCAGGAGATGCGCGCGCAGCCTGCGCGCGATCTCCTGCAAAACAGAGCCCCAGGACTTTACGCCAATTGGCGTTAGGCGGTCCTGGGCCTGCCGGCGTGACGCGGTCGGCAAGAGGTTAAATAAATACTTACTGATAGACTCATAAGTGTCATTTCCAGATTTTGATATCATAACAAACAACTAATCATAGGAAAATATTATGAACGGACTTCAATCAAATGCTCTGCATAGACAGGACTACTGGCTCATTACTGCCTAATCATTTAAAAATATCAGTAAACTCAGTTAATATAAAATGTACACTTCACCAGATGTACAATTGTGTTATTTAATTTCATGAATAAGTTCATTTACATATTTATTTATGATAAATTACTGCAGTGATGTCCTTATTAGGATGAATTTCACATGCAGTGGGAGATACTGGGACTTGGTAGAGAGTATTTATTGTATGAGTAGCAGGAAAAAAGGGCGCTGGCTGAGGGTGGACGAAAAGGGTGCCTCCATAGATTTTAATGCAATTATCGTTAATATGGCGAAAAAAGCAGAAAAAACAGTGCCACTACAAATATCGTTAACAATATTAGAACATTAAAGTTTTTGAAGTATGTTATCGTTTTAGAAGCTTGCAACATTATGGTTTTTATCATATTATTTTGTTTGTATGTTGAGATTTTAAGTTATCAAAGACATTATTGTTTTTATGTGGAAAAGGGTGTTTCTGCAGAGGGAGTGTTAAGGGTTAGGCAACACTGGGGGGAGTGGTTAAGGTTAGGCACCACCCGGACGGAGGTTAGTTTTAGGCAACACTTGGGGGAGGGGTGGTTAGGCACCACCAGGGAGGTGGTTAGGGTTAGGCACCACCGGGAGGGTTAGTGTTATGCACCACCAGGGGAGTGGTTAGTTTTAGGCACCACCAGGGGAGTGGTTAGTTTTAGGCACCACCAGGGGAGGGGGTTCTGTGTGAGAATAGGGTTGTGTTAAGCTGTATTATTGAATTACGTAATGATTTTTAACGTTAACATCTTTTCATTATTATTTCCCATCTGGTTTAACAACGGTATTTATAGTTAACCAAGTTTGACAACGTTTCGTTATCCACCGAAGCCATTTTGTTATCCAGCCAGGCCCTTTTTTTTCATGACGCCCTTTTTTCTTGCACGCATTTTATGTATCAATATGGAGTTTAAGAACATTTTACAAGGAAAAGGGTTTGTTGCCTTCCATATCTCTTAAAATAGATGATGGCATGTCCATGGACCAGGGACTTCAGGTTGAGAATCAAACAAGTAATATTTCTATTTGTTTTTTATTTCATCATCAGATGTTTTATGTAGTAAAATAATGATGATATCTTGCTTACTAAGGTTAGAGAATAATGGAAGAGGGTGGAACACAAAATTCTCAGGCCATTGTATGCAAAGACACATATTCCCCAAATGCATTGAGATCAATGGAATGAGAAAATATTTTTTTTTAAATTCTCATTATTGTGTAAATGTATATCTTGCAAAATCCATTATATTTTCAAGAAATATAAGTCAGATGAAAATGCAAAATTTGGAAAAAAATTCAAGCTCAATTGTAACAATAAAAATAGCCTTAAACACTAAATTCCAACAATGCCTAACCATTAAGACATACTGAACTCCTAAAGGTACAATATCACTAATATTCCACACGGCACCTTTTGCAAAGTATTTCCATAATAGAACTATGTAAACACCTATACTTAAGGAATTAGAGAAGTATTATATTACCTAGAGACTGTGTACTAAAATGTAGCCAAGCACACCAGCGATTCAATAAGAAAAGACATCTTTGTTAAGATAATGCAGAGCCTTATTTGAGCAGGTAGCAAAAAAAAATTACATGTGAAAATAGAATATAAATCACAGCAGATAATTTGATAGCGGAAAAGTTCTTCAGTAGTTTGGATGATTTCCTGTTGTTGTTTGGTCTTGGGCATTTATTTACTTAATATTGTAAAGCAGCAGGACCACATAATTACAGCAATCAGTCTATGAACATATCCATCTGCCGAGAACCGGGAGAGTAAATGAAGCAAAGAGATACCCAGCAGATATTTTTCTTTTCTTTGTATAAAAAAGCATAATTCGATATATGGAACCTTACACTGAAAGCTGTATTTTAAGATTACTAAAATAAACATAACATAAAACACTTAGGGCCATATCCTATTCAAGGTGATAAGTAGCTTGCAGATGCCAAGCTACTTATCACTTATCATTGCCAAGGATTAGGCAAATCCTATTGCCCATATCCTTCGCGCGATGGCCGATCGTTAGGGAGCATTACTCAGGCGAAAGCCTGAGCGATGCTCCCTTTTACCGAGCGATGGGGAGTGAGGTTTACGCTGTGGTGCTGTCCATCAGCACCAAGGCCTCACTCCCCACACATGCGCACTCGCCCGCCGAACATCGCCGACATCTTCCGCCGCAGCATCTGGGGGTCTCCTTTAATAAGGACACCCCCAGAGCTCCCCGTCGGGTTGCCGCACAGTTTAGAAGCCCTCACGCAGCTCTGCAAAGGCTCCCCTGTCATACGTACCGCCGCCGATCATCTGCCGCATCTCGCCGCAAAATTCGTCACGTAATTACAGTGTATCTAACACTGTAATTACTGTCCGCATAGAAGGAGCCCGGGCAAAGCATCTTTGAATCTGCAGCCGGGCTCCCCATTGGTCTGCTGTCTGAGCCATTTTGGTTCATAGAGATTAAGGGAAAACCTTAGACCCTGAATAAAGTGAAAAATCATTTACTCTTTCTCATAAATCCTCACCATCAAATCAAGCCCCAGAAAGAAACTATAATCCATATATACGACTGCCATATCTTAGAAATATGCTGGAGATGGGATCAATCAACATGGGACTATTTCCGTATATGGTGGTCTTGTAACATAATGAAACCCTTTTGGGAAAAAGTGTTACATTGACATGAAGTGGTATTTCTCCCAAAGATGCTATGCATACCGGAAATAGCACTAATATCAGTTCTGTCGGGCTCAATCAAAAAAGCTAAAAAATCTACCTTTAGGTTCATCCTAAAGGCCGCCAATATGTTTTCCCTTTATGTTAATTTTCTCCCTAACCATCCCCTTCCCCCTCACTTCCCTCCCACCCCCTTCCCTATATAGAACTTTCTGGACCTAGCAAGTTTAGCACTGCTTGATTATTTTATGTATAATGTTATGGCCTCCAGTAAATACAACATATGACAATGTTATGTTTAAGAGTTGGAAATATTTGGCATAAAATTGTACATACCTCAATATTAAGTATGGCATTTTCCTAATAAAATCTTATTGTTCAAAAAAATGTAAGGGCCCCACATTAATTATTGCTTTGGGCTCATTTTACCTAAAATCGTCCCTGCATGGTTTTACCCTATTTAAAACATCCTTCAAGATGTAATTGAGTAGATTGTGGGAGAATTGCTTAATGCAAGTAATGTGTATGTAGGGTGAAATAAAGGGGGGAAACCCTGGAGAGGAAAAAAACAGAGACACCGGGAGCCCCAATGGTGCAGTAAGTCACAACAATAGGAAAGTGTTGTAGAGTCAATGAAATATACTTACAAAGGAAGGTTGCAGATGGACAACCAACCACTGTAGGAAGGTGGAGATAAACAAACCTGACTCCACACGGGTGACCAGCCAGACTGGGTGTGGTCGCTCTCTTGTTAAAAAAAGATCTATATGGTTGCAAAGGTGGTGTTAGGCCACCTGGCCAAATAAAATACCTTTCCCGAAAGGAGGGTGGTAACACAAAGAGGGATAAAGAGGCATCCACAGTATGATAACGCTGGCTTGATTTTCTTCTGGCACTGTATTTGGCCTGAGGAAGTGGGCTGAGACCCATGAAAAGCATTGCCAAGTGCATATAAAAGTATCTTACAAATTATTTGAACATGTCATTGAAATAAGCCACCTCAAATCTTTTTCATTTGCTTTTAACATAGTTTTATCATATCCTGGGTGCTTCTTTCTCCCCCTTTGTGTTCATATTTGCATATATGGATTAATTATGTTTTTATTTTATTCTTTATAATTTTGACATACACATTTTTCCCCTGGAATGGCTACACAGCTAATATTTTTCTAGGTTAAATATAAATGGCGCATACCGATAGTCTTATTTAGATTCTCAGCAGAAATGTGATATTAATGAAGTTTTGTAATATATCAAGCATTAAAAAATGAGATGTTTGTTATGAATATATGAAAAAGTTAAAAATACCACTAATGGCTTTCATATATACTTTGCTATATGTTAACCAGAGGGTCTCATTTACATGAGTTGAAGCCATCTCAGCAGTGCTACTTTAATAGGCAGTTTACCAAGAGCAGGTCCATTTATGTGAGCACTCTGATCATTACTCATGCTATTACATTTAATGGTATCTGCTCTCTACGAACACTAGTGTCATTAAGAGCACTTTTGCAGTAATTCCTAGAAGTAGGTTGTGGTGTGTATATTTCAATATAAGCATCAGTTCCAATTGTTTTAAAAGGGAATTCCACGTGTGTGGAAAAAAGGAAACAATTGTTGCATATCAGTTGTTTTTTGTTTTTTACAATGCAAGGATTAATAGAAAACTTAACTTAAACTTACCTTACTTTCATCAGCATTAAAACACATTGATTCAAAACTTCTTATTGCAGAAACTACCAGGTGGATGTGTCAAACTCTTGTGCAAACCACTTATGCTTAAAGGGGCACTATGGCGAAAAATGTAAACATGTAAAATATGTGCAAACATATACAAATAAGAAGTACATTTTTTTCAAAGTAAAATTAGCCATAAATTACTTTTCTCCTATGTTGCTGTCACTTACAGTAGGTAGTAGAAATCTGACAGAAGCGACAGGTTTTGGACTAGTCCATCTCTTCATAGGGGATGCTCAGGGATTTATTTATTTTCAAAAGCACTTAGTGAATGGCAGTTGCTCTGGCCAACTGCCAAAAAACTGTGTAGCAAGCAGGGAAGCTGGCCAGCATCATTGTTTAAATCCTTTTTAGGGAATATATTTATAAAGAATAAAAGCCTTGCTGAGAATCCCTTATGAAGAGATGGACTAGTCCAAAACCTGTCACTTCTGTCAGATTTCTACTACCTACCGTAAGTGACTGCAACATAGGAGAAAGGTAATTTATAGCTCATTTTACTCTGGAAAAAATGTACTTCTTATTTGTTTGTTTGCACATATTTAGAATTTTGAAATTTTTCGCCATAGTGCCCCTTTAATTATAAAACAGAAAAAACAAAGACTCAGTGCAGTTAATTACTCATGCAAGAAAACGGGATGTCTAGCTAGATGTTAAAGTTTATCAGGTCAGCTGGTTAGTACTAGTTCTGTTGCCTGGAAGATTTGAGCCCTTTGACAAAAGTTTGAATCCCAGCTCAAGCTAGTAAGTAAAACAGTATGAGGTCTTTGGCTCCCTAATGATCCTGGTTGCCCATGGATTGTGCCTTAAGTGGCTACAGCTCTGGCACTTCGAGAAAAGCACAATGTCAATTTGTGTGTCTTGTCTATTTTAGACTCTGGTTGGTTGAACAAACAGAACAGTTATTTTGGCTCTCCATCAGCATCACACATTTATAGAAATGTTGATTTTACAAATTTTTACTCTTCCACCATCTGTTTGTCCCTTCCACAATCTGTTTGTCACTTACCCTCGCTTACTATCTTAACCCTTTCCAATCCACTGTTAGACTAAAGTTCCTGATGTCGGACATAGTCTGAAAAGGAGCATAATGGCTGCTGATAGAGCTGCTATTATTGGAAATAATCAGGCACAACATCAGCCCCTTCAGATCAAAGAGTCTGACTAATTCAGACACTTTGATCACCACTGGCCCCACGCTGCACTGTGTTTATTCTACAAAATAAAAATATTACATGGACACATTTTGTCTCTTGCTGTGTGAACTGCCACCAGATTTGGTCTGGCACGATATCAGGACCCTCAGTATAACACTTTGATCCCCTTTGGCACCATGTTGCAGAAAGCAATTACATATTTGCAATGTGGGGCTGAGCTGAAGTATGTAGGCTGAAGCCAGCACCATTAACTTTGATGGACGGGGACACCACTTGCATTAGTGTGAGGGGGTGGAAACCCTACCAGCTCCCCCTGCAGCAGCACACAAAGATTAACCACATACCCCTTGCAGTCATGTACAATTAAGAGCTGGGGAAAAAAGGGTGATGGGTTGGAAAGGTTTAAGGCAGAACATGAAATCTCAGCTTCACCTAAGACCATTAACAAGCCACCAAACCCCTCTTTGTACACAGCTACCCTTATCTGTTATTTGACTCGTTATACCCATAGACTGTAAGACCATTTGGTAAGAGCACTTTCCCCTAATGTTCTATTACTGTTGAGTAAAATTTTTACATATTTTCCACCGTTATGTATGATGTATTGCTGACCTGTTCCATTGCCTTTATCTGTAACCCATTGCCCTGTAACTGTCTGTATTGTGTACTCTTCATTGTTAAGTGCCACAGAAGATGCTGGCACTATTTAAAATGCAAATAATAATAATAATAATAATGTTAAATGTAAAGCTGGGGGGGCGGAGCCAGTCATGCAGCAGTGAGGACGTGCCTGAACGAAGCTCCCCGTCTACCCGTCTGAAACCCGCACTAGAAGCCGAATTTCTTGCACCTGATGGTACCGCAGCATGTCACGGAGATCCAAGGGGAAATCGGGGTCCAAAAAATTCACCCGTGAAAAGTCTGGGACACAACAACAGGTCACAAAGTACCTAAGGAGGAACGAAGCTACGCAGACGCCAGCCAAGATGGCTGACGAGTCTCCCTCCTCCAGTAAGACGGCAAAACTCGTGGGCGCTGAGGCGGAAACCATGAAGTCCCTTAACGAAATTAGAGACTTTCTTCATACTTTACCTACCAAGGATGACTTATCCGAACTCGCAGACCGCATCGCGGCAGCTTCCAGAGCTGAGCTACAAGTCGTCCAGGACGAAGTCGACCTACACGATAGCAGGATTGCACGCCTTGAAAGTGACATGGAAGACCTCAAGGCGGACGTGAAATCACTGAAAGACACCAAAGAGCAGCAGTCCGCAACCAACGCCATGCTAAGGGCAGGCTTAGAGGACCTGCAGAACCGAAGCCGGCGGTGCAACATAAGGGTAAGAGGCCTACCAGAAACCTATGACGCAGCACAAATAGAACCCGCTCTAGTGGTGATCTTTAATGGCGTACTGAATAGGCCGGCGGATGAGCGCATCAAGTTCGACAGATTGCACAGAGCTCTAAGGCCGAAACCCGCTGAAACTGACCCGCCACGCGACATCATCTGCAGGCTCCACCATTATAGTCTAAAAGATGCCATCATGCAGGCAGCCAGACAGATTGATACCATTGAATACGAAGGCCATAAAATCCTACTTTTCCAGGATCTGGCACCAGGACTCTGGCCCAGAGACGAGCCCTACAGCCGCTGCTGAAAGTGATAGTAGACAAAGGCCTGAAGTATCGCTGGGGCTTCCCCTTTCACCTGATCATTATTGAAGATGACAAAACACACTACCTACGAAACCCCTCTGAATTACCGGAGCTGTTTGAGGCGCTTCATATTCAATCGGTGGATCTCCCTGAGTGGAAACCAGACCAAATGGTGCTTGGTCTACCCCAACGAGTCAGACGCAAAAGGTTAAGTCCACGGAATAGGGGGAATGATATTCCTTAAGCCTATCTGCCTATATGGAACCTTGCAACGCGGATTCAGGTACTGTTTCCTTTTCTTAAGCCTTCCTAATGACTACACCATCTGGCCAGGTCTCCCCCTCTCCCATGGAGATTACTTTTCTTAAGCTATACTGGTTCATTACACTACCTTGAAGCCAGACTTCATATCGCCTCTCATGTCCCGGGAATTCCGTTGGCCCAGTCGGGGCATATTTGACATTATATACGCTCTAGAACGTTCCCGCGAGGGGTCCCCTCCGGCCCTCAGCCTCCTACCACAAACTCAGACCGGGTACTGTTACTTAACATGGCGGCCATAACATTCTGCTAATGAGCAATTTTGCTGAAGACGGCACACGTCTGATCGTGCACATCTTGGCTTGGTACAAGCGCTAGAGAAGCTAATGGGGCCCTTCTCACACCCACCGCTGGCCTTGGCCTCAGGCCTGGTGAGAGAGACCCATGAGACATGGTTGCTATCACTCCCTTATGGTTGCCTACTTAGCTAGAGGCTATATGTTTGTTGTGAACGATATACTATATATGCTTACGTATGCTTTCTGGTTAAAACTGCCACCTAGATCTTCGGGCCGGTGCTATTGGTCATGCAGGCCTGAGACCGGGGTTGCCAGCTGGTAATTACCATATCGCCACAAAAATGTGCGGCTGGCGCCCTGGTCTTAGGCCTCTTATTGCGGAATAGCCTGTAAGATTTATGAGAGCCGTTATGACGGTATACCTTAACTCCGAGAGAGGAAGCGGTTGAACCCGAACAATGACATGTGATTGGGTCCCTTTTCCCTCACGGGTCATCCCTTTTGATAGGTTTTGGGATATCTAGCTCGGTTAGCTGGGGGGCTGGGTGGGGGAACAGGGCCTCTTTCTACGGAAGATCAAGGGCACCGAGCTTATACAGGCCAAATTAGCTACGCCATTGGCAGATGGTGTAAAATCTGAGCCCAATGTAGTACTTCAATTCCTGGGTTCTTGCGTGGTCACTGTTAGCAACGTGGAGATGAGGAACTATTTATTAAAAAAGGCTAGTGTATGACAAATAGGGGGAGGCGAGAGGATGACCTGGGTTCTAAAGAAAAGGGGTAACAGGATCTGTCTTACATTTGAAATATCGGTCACTGTTTTCTGCGGAAGCAAGGGTCTATTAGAATCGTCTGACTCAAAATGTTTAGCGGCTTCTATAACATATTTCCCTCTTTATCTTAAGGGGGTAGAGGGGAGAGCTGTATTCCTCACGCTGAAAATGGTTGCTCAGTTCCCACATAGGAAGACTCTTGCGGTCACAACCCATATGTGGGCACTAGCTGAAGTTAGTTTTGCCTTCATGTTGAAGGCTACGTTTTTGTTATGGTTGTTATATTTTCAAACCAGATTGGAGGCCGCTGCTAACACGACACACATTGTTCACACCTACCCTACAGACCGCTTATGGCAGGTGTAAAGTGCATTTCCATCAACGCCAGAGGTCTCAATATACCAGAAAAGAGAAGAATTATTTTGAAGAATATGAAGAAGCAGAATGCGCAGATCGTTTTTGTGCAGGAGACACACTTTAAGAAGGATAATCACCCTAATTTTAAGGATAAAAATTATCCAACAGCCTTTTTGGGTGTCTCTCCTGATTCAAAGACAAAGGGCGTAGCCATCTTAATAAGTAAAAATCTGCCATTCTCTTTGCTGGAGGTGAGACCTGACGTAGCTGGAAGATATATCCTGGTAAAATGCCTTATAAAAGACTTAAAGTATACGCTGGGCTCCATATAAGCCCCAAATGTTGATCAAGTTTCATTTATGACTAAGTTTCTGGGAGAGTTGGACTCGTTTGCGGAGGGAAGCATTATACTGGGAGGAGACTTGAACACAACCTTAAACCCCAAAGTAGATAACTCTCAGGGGAAAGCCTCTATCCCATACACAAAAATCAATAAGCTTAAGCGTATGCTACATGACCGACAATTGGTTGATATATGGAGAGTCATCCACCCTGACACAAAAGATTTCACTTATTATTCCAATGTCCATCAGACCTATAGCAGAATTGATTACATTTTAGTTTCGCACAACCTGCTGACCGAATTCGTCGCTGCTGACATTGGAATAATATCATACTCCGATCACTCCCCGGTTGTGGTAACCTTGAATTGTAGACACAAAAGGGAATGCCCGTTCACCTGGAGACTTAATGCTTCTCTCCTTCAAGATGAGACAATTCGAGCTGAGATTACCAAAGAGCTCAACTCCTATTTCGCAATCAATGACACTGATGATATATCTCCTACTTCGCTGTGGGATGCCCACAAATGCGTATTAAGGGGGTACTTTATACAACTGGGGACGAGACTTAAAAAGGAAAGGAATCTAGCCATCCAATCTCTAATTGAAGAAATCCATGGACTAGAGCAAAGGCATAAATTCAATCCCACACAGGCTGACCTAACACTCTTACAAGAGAAAAGGAAAAAGCTAAATCTGTTCCTTCATGAATACGCTAAACAAGCTGCTTACAGATGTCAAAGTAGGTATTTTCTGTTGAGTAATAAACCCGGAAAACTCCTTGCAAAGGCACTTAAACAACAACAGCAGCGGACTTATGTTCCCCAGGTGGTGGATGAAAAAGGGGTAAAACACATTAGGAATGGTTCCATCGCCAGCAGCTTTCAAAAATTTTATTCTAATCTTTATAATCTCCCACACCCCGGCAACGATAGGGATCCTCACATAAGACAATCTGAAATCGAAAAATACCTCAAGGCAGCAAAACGTCCTCATTTAGATCCAGAAACTATTGAAGAGCTCGAGACTCCTTTCTCTGAGGCGGAAATCAATGGGGTGATTGCGAGCATTAAAACAGGCAAGGCTCCCGGCCCCGATGGCTTCACTGTAGATTACTACAAGAAATTTAAAGAAACCCTCACCCCATACTTATGTAATTTGTTCAACTCAGGCTTCTCGACTCAGACACTTGAATCACACATAACGGTCATACCCAAGCCAAACAAAGACCCCGCCAACTGCGGTAGCTATAGGCCAATATCACTTTTAAATATTGACATAAAAATTTTCGCTAAAGCCTTAACGAACAGATTAGCACAACACATGAACACGCTGATACACTGGGATCAGGTTGGATTCATTCCTCATAGAGAAGCTAGGGACAACACCATAAGGGCTCTGGTCCTGATGCAACTCGCCCGGTCACGCAGCGTCCCTTGTATGCTGCTATCCACTGACGCCGAAAAGGCCTTTGACCGGGTGAGTTGGGACTGGATCAGAGCCATCCTTAAAAACATTCAGTTGGGCCCACGTATGCTACTCTCCATCAATGCACTATACACGAACCCCACGGCTTGCATCAAAGTGAATGGAGACCTCTCAAAACCCCTATCCATTAGAAATGGCACACGCCAGGGATGCCCCCTTTCACCATTGATTTTCGCGCTGGCGCTGGAACCATTCCTGAACCACATTAGGGACTGTGAGGACATCAGGGGAATTGAGCAGGGGGATGGCGGTAATAAGGTAGCCACATACGCAGATGATCTGCTGTTCTTCCTCACTTCCCCCAATACATCTCTCCCGAGATTGCTGGATGAATTTGACAGGTTTGCCAAGCTGTCTGCATTTAAGATTAACCTTGATAAGTGGGAAGCGTATAATGTGGGAATACCAGAACCAATAAGAAAAGAGCTTGAACAGAAATTTCCTTTCAAGTGGAATAAAAGGTGTATCCGCTATCTGGGTACCAATATCTCCTACTCTTTGAGTGAAACTTTTGCATTAAACTTTCCTCCTATGTTAAAAACCTTTGCTAACGACCTGGAGAAGTGGAATTTCCCCCATCTGTCCTGGCTAGGACGCATCTCTGTGCTAAAAATGAACGTTATGCCACGCCTCCTGTACTTATTCCAAACTCTACCAATCCCAATATCGTCTAAATTTTTAGGTCATACCCAAACACTGTTTAACAGATACATTTGGAAGGGAAAACCACCCAGAGTTAAAAGAGAGATTCTCTATAGTACCAAACAAGCGGGAGGCCTAGCTGTGCCCCTTGTCAGGCTATACCACTTTGCTGCAGTCTTATCTAGAGCGGCTGATTGGGCTAGACATAAGTGTATTAAACAATGGACCAATCTTGAAATGAGTTTATCTAACTACTCCCTTTTGGACTTGCTATGGGTGAAAAACCCTAACATGTCTACTTGGCAAATCTCACCTCTGAGTCTCTACACACTTAACTGTTTAAAAAAAATTAGACATCTTCCTGAAATATCTCCCCACCCCTCACCATTACTTCCACTATCGCATAACCCAGATTTGCCTCTAACCCTTCCTAATGAGGATAGAGCCTCTAGCCAACATAATAAACTGACTCTTGGGATGGTCTGTGATTGTAATGGATGGCTCTCCTTAGAAGCCCTTAGATTAAAATTCCCCACCTTAAACCTCAATTGGTGGACACTATTCCAAATCAGATCCTATCTAAGAAGCCATAGACTACTACCTACAATGGTTAGAAAGACCTCTGATTTTGAAGCTCTGTGTACAGAAGGGGACCCAATAGAGAAAACACTCTCGACAATTTACTCACTATTGATTGAGCAATCTACCCCAGAGATGCCATTCTTAGACAAATGGGAAGTTGATCTAGGGATACGCCTTGACTCATTCCAAAGGACAAAAATGTGCTCTTTCGCTCACAAAACCTCCAGATCCTCACACATTCAGGAAATCAATTACAAAATCCTCTCAAGATGGTATATGACACCAGTGAAATTACATAGGATTTTTTCTACATCTAGTCCTGAATGCTGGAGATGTGGAACAGAGCTAGGCACCTTGTCACATATCCTCTGGTCATGCCCAAGACTAGACACCTTTTGGAAAAAAATAGAACAGCTGGTGAAATTAGTAATAAATGGGGATATCCCCTTCACCCCGGAATTTTATATTCTACACGTTAATAACTGGTCCATGAAAAAATATAAAAAATCTGTAGTGCAACATATTTTGAATGCAGCAAAGTGTGTTGTGGTGAGACACTGGCGAGATCCCATCCCCCCTAACCTTAGAGAGGTAATGACAGAAATGGATCACGTTTACATGATGGAGAACATGGCCCATATTGCCTCTGATGAAATGGAAAAGTTCAACAAAACATGGAGATATTGGTCCTCAGTTAGGGAATCGGAGAAGCTATCTACGTTGCTGGTAGACATGTAAGCCTTCTCTCTCAGAATGTTAGACCTAGTGACCTACCTACTCTGGAGGTTGATGGAACCTGTTTTGACCATTAGTATGACATGCTGTTAGGATGATGGTGTTTACAAGTGTGTAGTCGTGATACTCTTTAGCTTTAATAGAAAGGCGGTAGTGGGACCGCCCTACGGGCGCGATCCGTCACTGCCCCTGAAACCCCAATCTGGTTTAGCTGGTTTTATTTATATTTATGTGTTTATAACATTACTGCAACGATTTGGAAATTTTATGATAACTTGCCTTTATAGCCAGGATGCTTCAAAGGGGATAGTGGGAGACCATTCTATTAGCAAATGAATTTGCTACACTGTGACCCTGTATACTACCATCAAGTTTATCATATACGGCTGTATGTATAAATTTCCCCACCCCATTCGGCAACATCTTTGTTCTAATGGTAAAAATGGCCACTACTCGATCTGTGCATTACATTCCTGTATAAGGCAGACTTTACATTTTGTTTTGATGTCGCACAAAATGTCTGTTGGATAACTGTATACCTGCTATTCGTTTGAAATAAAGAATTTACAAAAAAAAAATGTAAAGCTGGTGTTAAAATGAAATAAAAATGCAACAAACATGGATATATTTAAGTAAAATTAAAATTTATGTTTATCCTCCCTGGCGGTGCATTTCTGTCTGCAATTATGAGTCAAAGGTGGTACATTGTTTTTCATGAATTGTAGGCCTCCAATTCTTAAGTTATAACTCACCAAAATATTCCAGAATAAAAGCCAGGTAGACATTCTGCATATAAATAAAAGACTAGAACACAAATTTGTTGAACTAATTAAATGTATGAATAAACTTAAACAATTGTGAAAGTTACTGTACAAAAAGGCAGGCAGAGAGTAGTCAAAATCCAGGCAGGAGTCGGTGCAGGCGGCCGGCAGAGAATAGTCAAAATCCAGGCAGATGTCGGTGCAGGTAGCAGGCAGAGAGTAGTCAAAATCCAGGCAGAGGTCGGTGCAGGCGGCCGGCAGAGAATAGTCAAAATCCAGGCGGAAGTCGGTGCAGGCGGCAGGCAGAAAGTAGTCAAAATCCAGGCAGCCGTCAGTGCAGGCGGCAGGCAGAGAGTAGTCAAAATCCAGACAGAGGTCGGTGCAGGCGGCCGGCAGAGAGTAGTCAAAATCCAGGCAGAGGTCGGTGCAGGCGGCCGGCAGAGAATAGTCAAAATCCAGGCAGATGTCGGTGCAGGTGGCAGGCAGAGAGTAGTCAAAATCCAGGCAGAGGTTGGTGCAGGCGGCCGGCAGAGAATAGTCAAAATCCAGGCGGAAGTCGGTGCAGGCGGCAGGCAGAAAGTAGTCAAAATCCAGGCAGCCGTCAGTGCAGGCGGCAGGCAGAGAGTAGTCAAAATCCAGGCAGAGGTCGGTGCAGGCGGCCGGCAGAGAGTAGTCAAAATCCAGGCAGATGTCGGTGCAGGCGGCAGGCAGAGAGTAGTCAAAATCCAGGCAGAGGTCGGTGCAGGCGGCAGGCAGAGAATAGTCAAAATCCAGGCAGACGTCGGTGCAGGTGGCAGGCAGAGAGTAGTCAAAATCCAGGCAGACGTCAGTGCAGGCAGAAGAATATATATAATATACAGTATATACATGTAGATGCATATACATATAAATGTATCCACATGTAAATATATTTACATGTATACACGGCTTCTTTTTCCCCCCAAGACCAGTAAAAGTCCATGTCCGCTTTAAAAATAGGCCCCGCCCCACGCCATCACAGTGATTTGCTGCCAGGTCCCCGGGAACAAGAGCGTGGCTATGGGGATCCCGGCGGGCGGAGAGAAGCCGCAGACAGGCAGGGAGGGAGGCTGGAGTCCCGCTGCACAGCGCTGATCGCACGTGGGACTCCAAAACACATTAAAAACAATGTAATTCCCTACCCTGACCTGAGCTCAGGCTTACTGCTCGCAGCTCTTTTTTTCTACCCCAAGCTCAAGTTGGGGTTACCGCCAGGGAGATTAAAGCTTTATTTCAGGAAATGAGTTTTCATATGAAGGCAGCTGTATATTCCTGCTCTACGACAGAATATTAGCCACCTTGTAAACAGTTTGCACAGACATTTATTGGCTGAGAGTTAACAGTAAAAGAACTGCTCCAGTGCAGGGGCATACTCTATAATTTATCCCCCCCCCAGCAAAACTTTGTTTGGCCACCCCCAATATATTCACCTTTTTCCTTGCAAACCCCTTGTGACCTTCATGGCTTGTGGGCCCATCTTGCCAGAGACATACAACAAGTGTGAGCATTGTAATCTTTACACCCATAACAAGTGTGGCCACAAAAATCCTGATCTGAAGGATGGAACCCTTTATCAGAGGGAGTGAAGTGGTAGCTGGGACCCACTTACAGCTCTGGGCCCCCCTGCAGTCACATGGGCTGCTCCCCTATAGTTACCCCCTGCTCCATTGCTAATATTATAAGTCTTCAACCTTTCTCTTTTGTAGAGCCTTATATTTGTTATAGCCTTATATGTGCTGGATAAAGCAAAAGTGCCGTGGTGTCTGAAGGGGATAACAAATTCAACTTTAAACTCTACATTTATGTTGTTAAATGCATATTGCTGCAGAATCAATGTAATTTAATAAAAAAAAGTAATTATAATTTATATCTTACACGCTAACTGAAATGATGTACATGGAGACATCAGACTGCACCACTTAAAGAGGAACTCCAGTGAAAATAATGTAATAAAAAAGTGCTTCATTTTTACAATAATTATGTATAAATGATTTAGTCAGTATTTGCCCATTGTAAAATCTTTTCTTTCCCTGATTTATATTCTGACATTTATCACATGGTGAAATGTTTACTGCTGGCAGGTGATGTGGCTGCTTTTTGGCAGTTGGAAACAGCTGTAAATAGCTAATTCCCACAATGCAACAAGGTTCACAGACAGGAAACTGCTAAGAGTACCATGGTCCTCAGAGTTTCTTGTGGGAGGAGTTTCACCACAATCAGCCACATAGAGCCCCCTGATGATCCGTATGTGAAAAGGAATAGATATCTCATGGTAAAGGGGGTATCAGCTACTGATTGGTATGAAGTTCAATTCTTGGTCATGGTTTCTCTTTAAGGCGGATCCGAGATGGAAAAACTAACTATAACAAGTAACTTGTCTGTATATATTATCTAAAGTTTAGATAGTTTACACAGCAAATCAAGCTGCCAACAGCTTTAATAGAATATGATTATTACTGTGATACAATGACAGCAGCCATGTTGTTTGTAAACATTACACAGAAGCAGGCTTATCTGCATCTTGAGCAAAAAAAAACAATCCCCCTTTCTCCTCCCCTCTGCCTCTGAAATCTCTGGCTAGTAATACCTCCCCCTCCTCCTGCCCAGACTGAGCTCCCATGAGCCCTTGCTACTGTCTGAAAGTGCCTTGGCTCTCTGAAAACCTGTGGGTGTGGCTTCTTTAGTTTATAGAGAATTAGAGTATTAAGACAAAAACAAAAAAGGTATTTGGCTTGAGGAATGCCCTATAAACAATAGGAAAGGTAAAAGTAAAAGTTCATCTCAGATCCACTTTAAGCAAAAGGATATTTACCCTGTGTAGAACCTTGCTCTCAAAGGTTTACATAGTGTGATAAAGAAAAGCCTCTTCTGCACTGGTTTCCTCAGTCTGCCAAACCTGCAAAATAAGCAACTCTGACAGCGTATCTGTTTTTTTCTTATTTTATTGCATCTGACTTATCCCCTTTTTCAGACTGAAGAATTAAAGTCTAAATTAGCTTTCACTTAGGACATGTCTGAATTAAAGCTCATACACAGCTAGAAAAAAATAAAAATCTAGCTTTATTCTTTGCCAAAATGTACACCTACCCATTCTGAAAAGAGGGTCTTTTCAAAAGCCTAATCCACATTTTCAATTGTGATTGGCCAATCACTGACCAATTTTACCACATCCATGTAGTGTGATGGTCAACGGATATTGAATACTATGAGCATATTGTGTAGGTAAACCCTCATACTACATGGAGGTGGTAAAATTGGTCACTGATTGGCCAGCCATAATTAAAAGCGTGTATCAGGCTTAACTGAAGTTAACTGAGGTATAGGCAGAATTAACTTTTGATAGGTGTTGATAGTTAAGGATGAGCAAGCAAAAGCCTCAGGCAAAACTGAAATTGAAAATTGGTGTATGCGAGCCACAGCAGTAGGAGTTTAGTCACCTTGGTCTCCACGTCTGGTGCAATCCACGCCACTCTACATCCCCCCAATACTTCCTCCTTCACAGCCGGAAGGAGGAAGTACTGGGAATGAAAGGAGGAAGCACTGAGAAAATGTAGAGGGGTGTGGAGTGCTGTAGCCAGAGGCAGCAACAGTGGTGAGTTAATGCCTCTGCCACAGTCCAACAACGTACAGTGTCAGTTTTACCTCAGGCAAAACTGAATGTCACTTTTGCTTTAGCCATCCTTAGATTTACCCCTTCCATGCTGGGCCAGGAGATAGGAGAGAATCTTTGGCATTTCAAAGCCTACAGTGTATTCTTTGTTTGCATTCATGTATAGAATCACTATGATCCTCCTTGATTTATAATTCTTTTGTTTACAAACTTTTTTGTTTACAAATGCCCACTCTATGTAGCCGCAGGCATTTTAACCACTATGGTACCAGCAGCCTCTGCCCCCTTAGGGACCAAAGGCTGCTGGTACGCTAAAACGCTGCATCCCGATGAATTGCCGCAACAATCCATCGCTCCTGCTGGTCACGTCGCTCTGTCCCCGCCGCAGGCTGCTCTCTCTCTGTCGTCTCTATGACGGCAGAGCGCTGTGCGCTGGTCAGAAGCTGCTTTCATTGGCTCCTGACCCTGTCACTCAATGTAAGCCAATAGGATTGGCTTACAGTAATGACAGGGCCAGGAGCGAATGAAAATGGCTCCTGCCCGGCTCACAGTGCTCTGCTGTCATAGAGGCGGCAGGGCAGCACATTGCGGCGGGTAGAAAGCAGCAAGAGCAGCGAGAATGGGCGGGGACGCACGGTGAATGGGACGTAGAGCTTACGTCTGGTCAGAACTGCAGCGCCACCCACCCGACATAGATTTAAACTGCGTCGGTCCGCATTTGGTTAAGTATCTGTTCCTGCATGATGCTTTAAATGAATTTTCTGAAAAAACATAAGAAAATGAGTCCACTCAGACCTATTGTGAACATCTTGCAAGAGTCATACAACAAGTGTGGACATTGTAATCTTCACACCCATATTACGTGTGGATACAAAAACAAATGATCTGAAGGATTTATCGGAGGCAGTGAAGTAGTAGTTGGCACCCCCTTACAGCTCTGGGATCGCCTGCAGTCACGGGGCTGCTCTCCTGTAGTTACCACCAGTGGTCCTTTAAATATCAAAAATAGAAGAATGATAACTGTTTAAAGCTAACCTGTGACTTTATTTTAAATGAAAATCAGATACTTACCTCAGGAGAGAGAAGCCTCTGGATCCAAATAAGTCTTCCCCTGTCCCTCTCCATCCCATCTGTCCTAGCTGTACTAGTCCCCAAAAAAGGTAAATAACAATTACCTATGCTGCTGGGCGCATGGGCAGTAGCGGCTTTCTGCTCGAACTAGGGCGGAAAGAGTCAAGTCCGATTGAGTCCACTTTACTGCGCAGTATTAGAGGGGAAGCCGATACTGCATTTGCATAAGGCGTCTGACAATGGCCGGAAAAAAAATGATCTTTGGGGGTCCAAGCACTGGATCACCCTTCTGAGGAGGACAGTGGAAGCCTATTCAGGATCCTTCCACCTCCTGAGGTAAGTACCCCCTAGGGTAGTTTTTCTCAAACCTCTCCTCCTATGCACAGGTGAGGTAATTAGTGTATCAGCTAGGGGGCTTGCATGTAGCTGAGACACTAATTACATCACCCGTGCATAGGTGAGATTACCTGCAAAACATGCACCATTGGGGAGTCACAAGGTCAGGTTTGAGAAACACTGCCCAAGGGGCACTTTTTTCCCTTCTGGTACTCTTTAAAGCACCACTTGCCACCTACTGAACTAAGCTAACTAGTAAACTTTGTTAGTACAAGAAAAGCTTGCTCCTTGGAAAATTATTTGACTTAACCTCCTTAGCGGTAACCCCGTGTGTGACACGGGGTAAGCCGCCGGAGGGTGCCGCTCAGGCCCTGCTGGGCCGATTTACTTAATTTTTTTTTTGCTGGACGCAGCTAGCACTTTGCTAGCTGCGCCAGCACCCCGATCGCCGCCGCCGCGTGCCCGATCGCCGCTATCCGGTGCGGCGCGCGGCCCCCCCCCCCAGACCCCGAGCGCTGCCTGGCCAATCAGTGCCAGGCAGCGCCGAGGGGTGGATCGGGTCTCCCAATGACGTCCCGACGTCGCTGACGTCGGTGACGTCATCCCGCCCCGTCGCCATGGCGACGGGGGAAGCCCTCCAGGAAATCCCGTTCTTTGAACGGGATTTCCTGATCGGTGATCGCCGAAGGCGATCAAAGCGGGCGGGGGGATGCCGCTGAGCAGCGGCTATCATGTAGCGAGCCCTCGGCTCGCTACATGATAAAAAAAAAAAATTAAAAAAAAAAACTGCTGCGCTTCCCCCTGGCGGTATTTTTCATACCGCCAAGGGGGTTAAAGGGGAACTTCAGCCTAAACAAACATACTGTCATTAAGTTACATTAGTTGTGTTAATTAAAATAGATAGGTAATATCAGTGGTGCTCAGCGCCAGGTCGTGATCACGCTTACGCGTGGATTCACGACCATTTTGACGCATTCCGCCTCGGACACGAAAATCCGTGAATAGATTTTCAACCACGAAAATCTACTTCGGCTTCGCGTGAATGCGAACAGAAATCCGCATTCACGCTCGTGAAACCCGGCGCTGAAGTCGTGGTTTGCGGAAATGCGTCAAACTATGCGGAAGTGACACATTGCAGGCCAATCAGAGTGCCCCAGCCAGGCCCTAGCAACCAATCACAGGAGGGGAGCTATGCCCTCCCCTCCTGAATATAAAGCGGCGGCCATGATGGAAAAGCTCTGTCCTTGCTAGACTGTGGTGCTGAGAGGATTATCTCCAGGCCATTGTTGTTTGAGCAAGTGCATTTATTGTGTTAAAAACAAAGCGTTTTTTTTGCTAACACTGCTCTTATACTGTACACAGTTAGCTAGTCAGTGAGTGATTGCTGTAGTTAGTTGTAGTCAGTGTAGTGTAGTGGGAGTGTGGGAGTCTAGTGATTATTTAACTGTGTGTAGTGCAGGCAGGTTCAGTGCTGCAGTGTAGTCAGTGTAGTGGGAGTGGGGATTATCTGTGTGTAGTGCAGGCAGGCAGGTTAGTGCAACTGCAGTGTTCACTTGTATATTCCAGTGACAGTTATACACTTGTACTATTTGCAGGCAGCCAGTCACACTGCCGGCGCCGCCACTCTCTGCCAGCGCTGTTCATTCATTCTGTCAGTGACCTTGTGCCGTGCCCAGTGCCCACTGCTCGCTCGCTGGCATATGAGCATCTCATTACACAGTGTGACATCCTTGTGTGCCCACTGCATCCTTCAGTGACCTAGTTGTATATCCAGTGCCCACTGCTGTGCCCACTGCATCCTTCAGTGACCTTGTACTGTGCCCACTGCATCCTTCAGTGACCTAGTTGTATATCCAGTGCCCACTGCTGTGCCCACTGCATCCTTCAGTGACCTTGTGCTTTGCCCACTGCATCCTTCAGTGACCTAGTTGTATATCCAGTGCCCACTGCTGTTCCCACTGCATCCTTCAGTGACCTTGTACTGTGCCCACTGCATCCTTCAGTGACCTAGTTGTATATCCAGTGCCCACTGCTGTGCCCACTGCATCCTTCAGTGACCTTGTGCTGTGCCCACTGCATCCTTCAGTGACCTAGTTGTATATCCAGTGCCCACTGCTGTGCCCACTGCATCCTTCAGTGACCTTGTGCTGTGCCCACTGCATCCTTCAGTGACCTAGTTGTATATCCAGTGCCCACTGCTGTGCCCACTGCATCCTTCAGTGACCTTGTACTGTGCCCACTGCATCCTTCAGTGACCTAGTTGTATATCCAGTGCCCACTGCTGTGCCCACTGCATCCTTCAGTGACCTTGTGCTGTGCCCACTGCATCCTTCAGTGACCTAGTTGTATATCCAGTGCCCACTGCTGTGCCCACTGCATCCTTCAGTGACCTTGTACTGTGCCCACTGCATCCTTCAGTGACCTTGTATTGTGCCCACTGCATCCTTCAGTGACCTTGTACTGTGCCCACTGCATCCAGTGATTCATTACTAGCAACATGTCTGGCAGGGTTTCGCAGGGTGACAGGAAAGGGAGTTCAATTGCCTCAGCCACTTCTGGGACTGCTCCACGTCCAGGGAGAGGACGCCCAGCTGTACGTGGTCGTGATGCAGCAGAAAGGGGGGCAGCAAAGCCTGGGCCGAGTCAGCGGACGCCATTGTCCAAATATTTTAAAGTTTCTGGTCCCCGTGTGGTGGTTGAGCAAATGGAACCTGACGTACTCATGGACATCATGACTTCCTCCCAGACCTCTACTGTGAGCACCACTCCAAGCAGCAGCAGCCAACGTCCCACGCTTGTTGTGACATCCACCCCAGCACCCACTGGTCAGCAGCCCTCCCAGGATGACAGCGTTTTGTCCCTCAGTCCGGCTTCTGGGAACCTGCTGATGCAAGAAGCTCAGGACTTACTGGGGACTGATGTGGCAGAGATTGAGATCGGGCCACAATCACAAGCGTTGTTGAGTTCTGGTGATGAAGAAGAGGGGTCTGTGTCTGGGGATGTAGGGACAGAAGAGGAGGCGGTGGAGTCACAGGAAGAGCTGGATTATGAAGATGCTGCTGATGATGACGACGTTGTGGACCCTAACTATGTGCAGCCTGCTGAGTCCGTGGAAGAATGGTCAGAGGCAGAGCAGGATGACGAGTCACCTCGGCCTAGGCAAGGATATCGCCATATGTCAGGCAGGGGCATCGGCAGCAGTGGGCGTGGAGGAAGTAGACAGGACACTGCTTCAGCTGGCACCACCACCATGCAACCCCCGGCAACTACTACCACACATTGTTCCGCTGCACCCTCTGCTAGTGGGGGCCGCAGTAAATTAAAGTCACCAGTGTGGGATTGCTTTGAGGAATGTACTGATGACAAAAGGTATGCGGTGTGCAGGTTATGCAGCAAAAGATTGAGCCGTGGGAAAAGTCTGAGCAAGATGGGTACCTCATCCCTCCAGGGCCACCTGAGAAGCCGCCACTGCCGCGAGTATGCGGAGTTTAAGAGGAAGCAGGCACTGCTGGTAGGGGTTCCTGAGAGCAGAAGGCCCACCAGCGCAGCAGCATCATCCCTCCCTCAGGGTCGTGAATCCCCCACAGCAGCAGCAGTAGTAGCACGCAAGCGCTCTTCCACCTCGGCTACTCAGGACACAGACATTGAGGCTGGCAGCCAGTGTTCGTCTCTCTCCTCTGTCTTCCCTGCATCCCAGTGTCGTCAGACCCTGCTGAGCAACACCTTTCAGGGTCTGACCAAGCCTCTGCCTCCAAGCCACAGGCGGATCCGCAAACTAAATGGCTTGCTGGCCCGGGCCATGGCATCACAGCTGCTTCCCTACTCCCTGGTGCAGGAGGGGAGCGCCATGCGGACGCTGCTCCAATTTGGCATCCCTGAGTGGCAAGTCCCCAGTCTCCACTATTTCAGCAGGAGCACGATCCCAGCACTCCACAAGTTTGCGGTGGAAAACGTGGCCCGTTCCCTGGACTACTCTGTGGGCAAGCGG